>NW_028277125.1:38694166-39050000 GCF_059951505.1 Python bivittatus | reverse complement strand
ATCTGAACAAAATTTTTTTGCCTTCAAATCTTGAATTCTAATAATTTCTGTTCTTCTAGATTTTGAATTCTGATTTGCATATCCCTACTATGCATGTATTCTGGTTGTACCATAAAAAGATATTCAAATGTGTACAATGTTTATTTGAAAAAGAAAGTACTAGTGGAAGATAGTCTACATTTTAAGATCTTTTCCAGCATAGAGCATCCAAGTGAAGCATTTCCTTGTTTTTTCTTTTTTTTATACTGTATTTGGAGGAAAGTTTCACACAGATCAAGGTATATTAAAAATGAAAATAACAATTTTCTCCTCTTCCATACATGACCATTTATGATGTGAAATATATGTTCTTATTTGAATGTAAATTCTTGTAAAGGTTCAGCTGTGTCCAGACATGGAAAATGGAGTCTTCTCTGGTTTCTTTTTCAGGGAAGGTAAGATAATTTTCAGTCTTTTTCTATGTATAAATTGAAAAAAGAAGGTAGTGGGTGAAATGGGGGAGGAACATCCTGTGAGCTATATCCCTTGATTTCCACATATAGGCTGCATTCACCAACTAGGCAATCTCATTTTAATCTAGTGTGTGGTGTGAAGCCAGACTATGTGGACGAGGATAGGGAAGTCGCACAGTCATGTTATTTCTCCCTTCAGATGTTAGTACTGTATGTACATGTTTAAACAAGATTGGAAAAAGGCCCTGGTTGCCTTTTATCTCACTGAAATTAACCAGAAAAGTCAATCTTGATAAATTAGGCTTTGTTGATTTCATTGAGACTTCCAAATGGTTAACTTTCTCTGAATTCAAGACAGTGATTGTAATTTATACCTTGTGATTCACAGATAGCTTGCTATTTTGTTGCTGTCCTTTAATATCCTTTTATGTATTGTTATCTTTTATAAGAGTATTAGAATTGAAATTTTATGATGTAAATTGGCATGTTTAACACATCCTAGAGTGCAAAACTTTTAAAAATACCACTTCCATGGTGGTGGAGATAGCTCAACAATTTACCAAGATAAATTGCACACTGTGGAGACCACCCTCCTGTTAGTTCACTATGCCCAGTTGCATGGAACTGATGCCAATCAACTGATGCCCTGGGAAATCTATTGCAATGTGTAGCAGAAAAAACTCATTTTACAAAGAGCAAGATACTGCAAACACGAGTTTGTATTTGGGAAACAGATGGATGATGTGACCCCAGTACAATTTTCTGTACTAAATCAATAACACCACCCACATACAATGGATGCCAGCACATGATTTTAACAAAACATGTTCAAAAATCATTAAAGGGATGAATCCTAATATGAAGTACTGCTTACATCAGCCTTTGTGTTAACAAAAAAGCTATCATTTTTAATTCCTTGAAGAATGCACTTTTTTTTCTTGTTTGATTGTCCCTTCCCTTCCCTTCCCTTCCCTTCCCTTCCCTTCCCTTCCCTTCCCTTCCCTTCCCTTCCCTTCCCTTCCCTTCCCTTCCCTTCCCTTCCTGTTTTTTTTAATATATAGGGATCCGACAAGAACTAAAGACCTTAAATACTTTCCCCAAGAATTATGTATTCTATGCATAAAAATTTTGCAAAGTGAATATATTTATTAGCCCACCAAACATTTTGTTATTAACTATGCAGTTGCCTGTGAAATTTTTATTGGTAAGGAGGTAGAATTATTATTTTTTAAATAATGCTGAAGAGCAAAGAATCCTTTCTTCTTTGTATCCTCCAACTCTAACCCTTGCTGTTTTCATCACCCCTCCTGCCTCCTTTTCTAGTCCTCACAGTATAGCTCATCCACCACTCTAGATCTTCTCTCCCCTTTTACTGTATTATATACCATTCCTTCAGTTGTTATCCCCTATGCTTCCTTATTATCCCACCACCATTCCAGGCAATTTTTGGCCTTACCTGCCAATAAACGTGAAAAAAAAGGTGTGAGTGATCTTCCTCAATGCATGTAAGAGAAATGAGAAGAGCATAGGAACATTAGAATAAAAGCCTGTTTCCCATAAACAAGTATGACAGCAGTAGCTGATGCCTGTTTCTTTTCAAAACTGGAGATAGTATGATTTAACTTCCACATACAAATCATGTGTATGTTCTCCTCAAGCTCCCCCAAAACTGAGACTCTAACCATATTTCTCTCCCACTTCATATAGTCAATTTTCTAACATCTTGGTCACATTTCAGCATGAGCTTAATTGAATATATGTTGGGAATGGGAATGGGCTGTCATCTCCTGTTTTCTAGATTAGCCTTCACCAATCTTCCACAATTTAGTAGAGATGTTCATTACTTAGAGCCACCACAGCCAAAGGCTTGTTTGGATGGGAATTTAGATCCAACAACTCTGAAAGGCAAAGGTGATAAGTTAATTTGTATGGGGAGCAATGTCACTTGGTACTGGTTCCTATTTACTTTTCAAAATATTGTCCCCATTTATACAGAGTTTACTAGATAGAAAGGTATGATTGTTATTACAGCTGTTAAACAGAAAGATAGAAAGGCATGACTGTTATTACTGCTATTAAAAGGAGAGGAAGAGCAAGGACATTTTGCAGTTGATTTCATGGAAACAGTGAAATTTCACAGATGATCAAAATTGTCTGAAAATTGCATTCACTGGCCTGGACAATTTGCCCTCTAATCCTGGTTATGTGGGGCTGTGGTTATTCAGTGGTGAGGGAGACATACACCATTGCATACTGCTCCTTTACATGGTTGAATAAAACAAGCCCCAGGAATGCTCAATTTTAGGGAGATCTGATGCCACATGTTTTTCCCATTTCAAAGGCCCCAGTACCAACAACAGAGGAATTTTCATTGAATCCAGTAGGGCCTTCTTATTAAGCATGGGAAACCAAATGGCTAACATCTAATGCAGTGTTTTTCAACCTTGGCCACTTTAAGATGTATGGACTTCAACTCCCAGAAATCCCCAGCCAGCCATGCTGGCTGGGGAATTCTGGGAGTTGAAGTCCACACATCTTAAAGTGGCCAAGGTTGAGAAACGCTGATCTATTGTGAAAACTACATCCTGATAATAACACAGTGCCACAGTGCCACACTGTACAGAATTCTACTGCTGTAAGTGAAGGGCACTCAGTAATTCCCTACAATATTGCATTTTTCAAATGGCAAGCTATCTATAAGTAATTTCTCATATAAAGGTGGATGCATTTAAAAAAAAAGTTTCATTTCTTACAGAATGTTACAGAAATAGAAACTACTTGATTTGAATTTGCCTCTGCTTCCGTTTCTACTAAGCTGCTTCTTTAGTCACTTATGAACTATTTTTGCAATCATGACGGATGTTGCAAAAATGTGTCTTTTATTTAAGAGTTATTCTGGTTGCATCTCAAGGACCACAATGTTTTACTCATTCATACATGCAATAAGGCCTAATAAATCTGAAATATTGGTGGGTTTTATTTGGTTATATAAGGTATAATTTGAGATCTAGTTAAGTATTTTGATATTAAAGTTTAAGCGTTTCCCCATTGTTTAGACAAAATGGGGGTCTTCAGTTCCTTATTCCATTCAGTCTTTAAAATTTGCATATCAAATTGATTTATCAATAACATAGATTTATGAAGATTGATTATGGACTTTTTGGTCTCATAGGATTTAGTGAACTGTTCTAATAACTTAGGTATCTCTGAAGCTTCAAATGCCACTGGCTCAAATTGAGATGTCTGTAAATGCTGTAATTGTAACAACTGCCAGTGGGTGGCAACTGACAAATGGTAGTTATATTTGAACATAAAAAAAACAACCCATTCATCCTTATTATCCACTAGTTGATATAATGTCAAAATCCCAGCATCCATATAGGATACTTCATAAAACTGCTTTTTAAATCAATTTTGACTTCTAGATTACCCCATTGTGTCCATTTAACATGAGAAAAAAGATCAGAATACATTTTTTGAGAAATAACATATCATAGTTTTTGAATCCACATAATAGTAACAGGAGATATAGCAAATTTATTTAATTTTGAATCACAAGAAGTTCAATCAATTACAGGTAATATATGTAAATATTTATTTTATTTATTTTATTTATTAAATTGCTCACCCACCCATCTCCCCCCAATGGGGGAACTCTGGGCAACTATACCAAATATACCAAAAGGGTCCAAGAACTAAGTGAGGACACACAACATTTGGAACTACTATAGTCAAAAGGCATGCATAATAGCAAAATTCAAGATTAGGAAAACCAAAATCCCCATCTTTAATTGACACTTGCATACTTTTCAAACATGTCTTCAGAACTGAAGAACCCACCCACAGAAATTTATGAAGCAGTACGCTGAAGTTTTGAAAATATTTTCCATATAGAGTACATACATACAGCATATGAATTCCACACAAAATCTAAATCCTGGGAGTTATTACGTTCTGGGAAGATGTAATTACACATATTAATCTGACTTTGTGACAAAGTTTAATATTTTCAGAAGCACACATTCATTGGAACTATATACTGTTTCATGGAAATTGACAGCTGGACAACAGAAATGGATTTTCCTTGCCCTGATTATTGCCAAGAGATTAGTTCTTCAACATTGGGAAGACAAATTTATCACTCCAATTATCCAGTGGATGGAAGGCCTGGTGTTGTTTGTGTCTTACAAACTAGTTACCTATTGAAAAAAAAATGTATGGACAATTATAATTTAGTATAATATTTTTAATTGGAACTGTTATATAAAATTGTATACATATATACCTATGTACTGTATATGAGAGGTCCTTATGTAGGCATTTTATGTTGTTACTGCATTGTTTTTCTCTTTTGTTATCTTTTATATATTTTTGAATTTTGAGTAACAATGTTTTCTGCAGGACAGGTGTATCTTTATCTTAAATGCTCTGTTAAATGTGAATATATGTTGGATAATAGCTTCTCCTTGTAAAAATGAATACATGTTAGTCAATAGCTGCAGTATTATTCTTCCTCCAATTCTCCTTTTCTGACTGCATAGTTTTAGTATAGTTTTAGTATATAATGTTATTATTTTTATTATTCTTTATTTCCTGATGCTATGCAAATACACTGAGAACTCTTTGCACCGAAGTCAAATTCCTTGTATGTCTAATCATACTTGGCTAATAAAGTATTCTATTCTATTCTATTCTATTCTATTCTATTCTATTCTATTCTATTCTATTCTATTCTATTCTATTCTATTCTATTCTATTCTATTTTTCTCCTTTTGCAATTACAAATATAAGCAGAACAAAGGAGATTGCTCTTGAAGTCATGCACAATGGAGGCTAGGTTTTCAAAACAACCAGCAAAATATTTTGGGGATTGAAGTTCATCATGTAGAGGGAAGTATCTAGTGCAGAAATCCATAAGAACTGCAGCAGGCAAGAAGCTCACTATTCCAGTGATGGATTCCATTTTGAGAGGATACACATAGAAGTTCCACAAGCACTATTGTTCTTTTGAATCTACAGATGAGAGCAAGTATATCTGGAGAGAGAAAAAACCCATTGTGGCACACTATGTACAGAGTGTTTTTTAATTAATGCTCTATCCATTAACCTAATGGATATGGTTCATGACCCAAAGCTGCAGCTGCAGTTTATGCAATTTCACTTTGAAAATTAGGGCCCTAAACTTTGTGTATTTGTGCGAAAGGTCATTGTGCAATTGCCCCACCTAATTCATGGAAATCACAATTGGAAGCCTTTTACCCATTCCAACCACTTATGGTTTTTTTTCTTGAAATACCTGTTAAGGAGGCAAAATATGGAATAACTGCACAATGTATTTGGACTAGAACTACAACGAGCATTCCATTTAGAAACATCCATTACAGAAATAAAATGAGAAATACTCTTTTTGGAGTATTTTTTTGCTCATTCAATTTAATGCTACAGTGCTGCTTTGCAGCTCAGAAAATTTGTATGGAGATGCATCCTTAGATATAGGTGCTCCAGTAGAAGCAGTGAATATTTCTCTTCAGGGTCTCTGTAGTTTCTTCAAAGCAGGTGAGGAACACTGACTTCAATTACTTTCTTTGAAGGTCATTTTTCTATAGCAATTAGGATATTGCAAATCTATTTATGGATAGTACAAAGGAGATGAGTGGAATTTCTTCCAAGTACACATTCCTAGGTAAATGTTGCACATCAGCAATTGTATGGGCCTGTGGTAGAGCCCCTTTTGCAGAATATGAAGGAAAAGATCACTTCTGAGAAGGTTATATACTTGGTTATCCTCCATGTGTCTCCAAAGACAAAATGGTTTCAAATAATAAATCAAGGAGGCACTGTTGAGGAAAATAAATGTGACTGGTCCCTTGGCATAAATGCTTAAAATAGCTTGTATGTCTGATATTTGGGATTGGCCAGTTTGTCAGTTTGCTGATTATCTTTCCGACCCACCTCTTGTCAGAAGAAGAGAATAAATGAAGAGAAAGGAGAGAGAGAAAGAGGGGCCTTTGCATAGCTTGAGCCTTTGTGCAGTGCATTCAGACTGATTTGTACTCTTTGTAGTCTTAATTATTTGTGAGAGTGGGATAACAGGAGTACTGAGCTCACCCATTATTTCCTGCATAAAAAAAGGCACACAGAAGCCGCTGATCATTTTTGAATTAGCAAACATGATACTAAAAAAAGGGGAGGGGGTTGTGTGTATGAGAGAGAGAGAGCATAAAAAAATTCATTAATACCATCAGGGATTAGGAGGCTGATTAAAGTGTAGCTGTTAGCGTATGCAAATGAGCGATAGGCATTTATCGGTGCCCGTGCAAGCTGTCTCCAAGCTGTAAAGCCCACGTATGTTTTTCAGCTGATTAAAACAGTTTTAACTTCTGGAGGATTTTTTTTTTTTCTGAGGAAATAAAATAATGTTTTAAAAAGCCACCATCAGCTATCCTTTTCCTTTTGGCTAAACTTCTCTAAGTGCACTCCAACCATTTCCACTTGACTGCACTTCTTTTCACTCTCGCTCCTCTTTTGAGAAGGCAGAAAAGAATCCAAGCCAAGTAGGTGTATGGATTTTTTTCCCAGATTCTTCAAGAACTTCCTGGATGAGGCAGTCTGGAGGTCTGGTGGCTGCTTAGTATTCCATTAAAATGAAAGCCATGTATGTGAAGAACACTGAGCTTTATGCCATCAGGGAGAAGAAAGCTGTAGAAGCTTTAAGTCAGACAGGCCAGGAACAGAGATAGTGAGCCAGCCTGACTGTTTTGAGATTAGAAGGTCTAGCGTGTGTGTCTGTGTGTGTGGGTAGTATTAACCCTTGGCTTGTGAGCTGTATAAAGCTCCCAGAATATTCTCATGTAGTGAGGGTGAAATTCAATAGTATAATATTTTGCCTTTTTTTCTTTAATGGTTCTTTAAAAATGAACCACTAATTTTGCATCATTAAGTTCTCAACAACAAGAACCTTGAAAAAGGCAGCAAATCTGGGACACCTTTTTTTGTAACATCACCACATCATTTTCAGAAGCTGGAAAAAAATGGCTTATGCTGGAAAAATGTTGTCTACTACTGATTTAGGAAAAGTGGAATATGTGGGTAACAGGAGAAAAATGGTTGCTCGCTAGGAGAGCACTTGCTTGTATCCTAGACAAGATCCTTGGTATTTCCAAGTAGGGCTTAGAAAAACTCCTATATGAAATTCTGGAACATAAATGTTGGTCAGAATAGCAGTAGTGACATAGAAGGTTTGATTATTTCATGACTTCACAGCTTTCACTGCTCAAGGGGTACACCAAGCTTTGTGTGACATGTGAGAATTTGGGGCCAAGGTTGTTTTGAGAGAAGGTATCAAGAGTTTTAAGGAGTAATTTGGATATGTTAAACATCCGAGGCATCTATTCTGCCTTTTAAAAGATCCCAGTCCTCCTCAGAATGTAAAAAGACTCCTCAGATTTTGATCTTACCAACTCTGGGATCCACGAAAAGTATGTTGACAGACTTCATGAGCCCCTCTCCCCTTGTCTTTTTCTCTCTCTTGTACTCCTAAGTTAGTTGAAAAGAGCTTTTTTAAAAATTACTCACATGTCCCTTGTGTGTGCTTCCTACATTAAACATTCAGGCCACAGTCCAGTGGGGCTAATTCTGCACTGGCTTCTGATTCTTAAATATGATAGACACCCATTTGCCAGAAAAAATTCTAATTGGTTATGACTCTCTGCCATTAGATATGTAACGTTAGGAAGCACACGTATTCCTATCAGATCAAGAGGGTATAGGTGTTTGTATTTTCACAACAGAATATTTCAGTCCTGACTCTCCTGATCCCAACTTTTTCCCCCCTCTGCATCTTAACATTGTCCTGTTAATCTTGCTCCTATTCAAACACTGAACTTGTCTCCTGCATCTGATTCTGAATTGCAAATCTTCTCCATGTTTTATTCTGGCTTTAATCTTTCTTTTCTACTGTTGCTGCAAGTAGTATTACTTATACTAGTTTTAAAAGAAAAGTAAAAGTATCTTGGGAATAGATAGAAGAGTTGTCAATGGTAAAGAAATTCCTCCAACTTTGTAGCCATGCCAGGTAAACCATACAGGCCACTGTTAAGTATCTATTTTTCCCACCCACTACTCAAGGTGGTGAAGTGAGGTGCATAATCTACTCTTTTACTTACATCAACAATGTTCTGTGGATTAGGCTGAGAGTATGATTTCAGTAATGAAAGAAAATTTGAATTTGCATCTTGTTGGTTCAAGTCAATATATACATAATAATTTATTCAGTCAATGACCAGCAAAAATTAAAAAAAAAAATACAACACCAAAGTAAAATCAGATAGATGAGATAAAATACTAGCATAACAAAGATGAAATAACCCATAAAAATGTGACATACACTGCTATAATGGTGCATTAATTACCTGTGCAAGTGTTAATCTAAAATATGACAGACTATGAAGTAAAATATATATCATCTAAAAACAAGATAGTATGTGTTAAATCTAAAGTGATAAATAAAACAGAAGTGATTATTTCTGTAACCAGTTATGCCTTATTTTCATTGCGGCAACACAGAATTTGGCTATTGCACAGTGATAAAGGGCTTCAAATCTCCTAGAAGATGGTTCACATAGAAATTGTCTGGTCTTCCTGGAAATTTACATATCAGGGGCAGAATATAAGCAGGCCTGATATCCCTGTAGAGTTTACAATGTAGTAATACGCGCATAATGGTTTCGACCTCTTTGTCGCCACAGGGGCAGGTACGCTTAGCTAATGGGGTTCTGGAGTATCTGCCTTGCAGCAGTGCGGATGGTAACATGTCATGCCTGGCTTTGAAAAATGCTATTCTCAGCTTGGGGAAAGTTAGATTTTGTAGATATATTGCTGCTTCCCAAGTGCCCTTATTTATTCAATTTCTGCCATGTTGGGGCAGCCTATTAACTTCAGTCTGAAATTCCATATCCCTTATTCTTTGAGTGAACAAAGAATATCACTTCTTGGCCTTTTGGCTAAGATCAAGTGTAGTATCTGGTTCAAGTCTAAAACTCTGTCATTATTTTATATTTAGGATATAATGAATGATTAAGGTGTGCATGCCAACACTTGATATTTATTATGATTGGAGGCATCTAGCCAAGTGGTGCAGAAAGGATTCTACAAATATTTGCTCTCCTTTAATTTCTGACCAGAAAGCAGATGTATGACAAACTTTCTTCTGTACCATGGGAGCAGCAATAATGGATAATCCATTTAAAATATAGCCATATGCAGTCTATGAACAACTGTCTATATTCACCCATGTCATAGGGCAAAGTACCTTGCAGTATCAGATATTTAATTAAAGAGAAATATGATCAAGGACTGCTCAGTGACATACTGTTGATGAAACATAATTCAGATACTGATATCTGAATTCTATATCGTTTCACCAGTCAATAGTGCAAATTATGTTGGCTACCCATTGGCTTTATAGATGTAATGAACTTATGAAATTGTGCTGGTCAAATATGAGTAAAACTACAATCTTGATTCAGAGGCAGTAATTCACTATGTATTAATCTGTGACAGCAATCTTCTCCAACATGGTCCTCAAGATGTGTTAAACTTCAGTTCCTAAAGAAACAATCTGAAAAGCAATTGCAGTCATAATATTCAAGAAGTTTACATTACATACATAATCAAAACGTGAAGAATTCATTGTCAATGTTAGTGCATTTTTAAAATATAGGGGACTTATGCTAAAGTGAATGTTGCATTTAACTATATTCAATTCATCACCTTAAATAAATTACATTATTTATTAATTTATGCCTTCTGAATATTGGATCCATACTCCTAGGATCTGAAATCAAACTGATCTTCTGTTTTTGTTTTGGTAATCATTTTGAGCAAGGAGTCTAAATGATCTCATCCTCTGGGAAACACTTCTACTAGTTATTCTACTAGTTAATTATTTCTGTTGTACATTTTGTCTAATTTGATTCTATAACTTTGAACCTCTTGACATTAGATTTTGACATGCTCTTATAAGAAGTTTGAAATATCAGAGGACTTTTCGTGGGTTCCTCAATTGAAAAAGAGGCACAATAATTACTGGAGATGGCATTTATCCATCACCAATATCTTCACATTCTTTTCTTCCATAACCCTTAGATACTAGTAATTACTCTCCAGATCTCTCTTACATAACTCACCACTTCATAGCTAGTAGAACCAATGAGGACACCAACATAATTGCCAGTATCATCCTAATGCACAACTTGGATCATACTCATAGCAAACTAATCTTGGCCAGGGAGATTAGACCTGAGTCATACAATTCCCAGAGGTTGTTGTTTCTTTTCTTTTCTTTTCTTTGTTTGAACTCAGAAGGTGTTTCTGATTAGACGAGAAGCTCTAAAATTTACCACCTGTGCCCTGTCCATATTCTGATAACTTGCCCACTATCCCAGATTTCAGATTTATATTTACTTAGTCTTCTCGCTAATTTCAACCTACAGTCATGTGAAAAAGAAAGTACACCCTCTTTGAGTTCTATGGTTTTATGTATCAGGACATAATAAAAATCATCTGGTCCTTAGCAGTTCTCAAAAGTAGGTAAATACAACCTCAGATGAACAACAACATATGACATATTACACCATGTCATCATTTATTTTACAAAAAGAAAGCCAAAATAGAGAAGCCACGTGTGAAAAACTAAGTATACCCTTACTGCTTCCATAGGTATGAAGAGGCTAAGTAGCAGCCAGGTGCTGCTAATCAAATGCCCTTGATCAATTGATCATTAGCAAGTGTGACTACCTCTATAAAAGCCAAAGTTTAAGAAGTCTGTTGGTCTCAAGTATTGAGGTGTGTATTAACACAATGTCAAAGAGTAAAGACATCAGCAATGATCTTAGAGAGGCAGTTGTTACTGCTCATCAATCTAGGAAGGGTTATAAGGCCATTTCCAAACAATTTTAAGTCCATCATTCTACAGTGAGGAAGATTATTCACAAGTGGAAAACATTCAAGACAGTTGCCAATCTTCCCAGGAAGGGATGTTCCAGCAAATTCACCCCAAGGTCAGACTGTGTAATGCTCAGAGAAATTGCAAAAAATCCAAGAGTTACATCTCAGACTCTATAGGCCTCAGTTAGCATGTTAAATGTTAAAGTTCATGACAGTACAATTAGAAAAAGACTGAACAAGTATGGTTTGTTTGGAAAGGTTGCTAGGAGAAAGCCTTTTCTCTCTAAACAGAACATGGCAGCACAGCTTAGTTTTGCTAAGTTGCATTTGAACAAACCACAAGACTTCTGGAACACTGTCCTTTGGACAGACAAGACCAAAGAGGAGATGTTTGGCCATAATGCACAGCGCCACGTTTGGTGAAAACCAAACACAGCATATCAGCACAAACATCTCGTACCAACCATCAAGCATGGTGGTGAAGGGGTGATGATTTGGGCTTGTTTTGCAGCCACAGGACCTGGGCACCTTGCAGTTATTGAGTCGACAATGAACTCCTCTGTATACCAAAATATTCTAGAGTCAAATGTGAGGCCATCTGTCCGACAACTGAAGCTTGGCCAACATTTGGTCACGCAACAGGACAATGACCCCTAGCACACCAGCAAATCTACAACAGAATGGCTGAAAAAGAAAAGAATCAAGGTGTTGCAATGGCCCAGTCAAAGTCCAGACCTCAACCTGATTGATGTGGCAGGACATCAAGAGAGCTGTGCATAAACAAATGCCTGCAAACCTCAATGAACTGAAGCAATGTTGTAAAGAAGAGTGGGCCAAAATTCCTCCACAATGATGTGAGAGACTGATAAAGTCATACAGAAAATGATTATTTCAAGTTATTGCTGCTAAGGGTGGTTCTACAAGCTACTGAATCATAAGTTGTACTTAGTTTTTCACACATGGCTTCTCCATTTTGACTTTCTTTTTGTAAAATAAATGATGACATGGTGTAATATGTCATGTGTTGTTGTTCATCTGAGGTTGTATTTACCTACTTTTGAGAACTGCTAAGGACCAGATGATTTTTATTATGTCCTGATATATAAAGCCATAGAACTCAAAGAGGGTGTACTTTATTTTTCACACAACTGTATATGCTGAATATATACTGTAGTAAGGGAAGCTGGATTGGAAGATAGGTATGGTTTTTAAAGGAGGAAGAAACATCAATAATAAGTGCTATATTGATGACACTACCCTGATAGCTGAAAATGCAAAGGATCTGCAAGCTGTAGTAATAAAAGTCAAGGAGCAAAGTGAAAAAATGGGACTAAAATAAAGTATAAAGAAAACCAAACTAATGACAACAGGTACAACAACCAGCCTTAGAACTGACAATGAAGATAACAAAGTGGTGGATAGCTTCTGCCTTTTAGGATCAACCATCAACGGTAAAGGAACAAGCAGTCAAGAAATATACCACAGACTAGCACTTGGTAGAGCAGCCATGAAGGCCTTGGAAAAGATATTCAAATGCTGTAATGTGTCTATACTGACAAAGATCAGAATTGTGCACACCATGGTATTCCCTGTGATGCTCTATGGAAGCAAAAGTTGGACTTTAAAAAAGCAGGTTAGGAACAGTATTGATGCTTCTGAACTTGGTGTTGGAGAAGACTCCTGAGAATACTGTGGATGGTCAAGAAAACAAACAAATGAATCATCAAACAAATCAACCCAGAGTTCTCACTTGAGGCACAAATGACCAGGCTCAAATTATCCTACTTCAGACACATTATGCGAAGACTTAGCTCTCTGGAGAAGGCTCTAATGCTGGGAAAGGTAGAAGGGAAGAGAAGAAGAGGACAACCAGTGGATGGACTCAGTTACAGTGGCGATGAGTGCACCGTTAGAAGACCTGAAAGACTATATTGTTAGGGCCAGATTGTCATGGAGAAAATCTATCTATATGGTCTCTAGGAACTGACAACAACTTGATGGCTCATCATCATTCAATCTTGCTAATACTCGACACAAATGACTCTAAAAGGCGAAAATGATTTCCACAACCCTATACTACATTTTCCCCACCAATAGCTGTAAGGATAGTGATTATTTTAATCTGACACATCTCCAGGGAATCCCGTTAGGGAATGCTGCAATGTGTAGCTATAACGCAGGCCCTAGAAATTCATGTAAGAAATATGCACCTTAATAAAAAAATATTCTGCATCTTTTCATTATGCATCTTTTCATAAGGGTAAATGTTTTAGGGTTTGAGGGAAATATCCTACAAGACTCTGATTAGCCACAAGATTGGGATAGGTCTTTGTCATTTTCTTTGAAAGAGAGACCTAGTTTGGTGTAGGGGTTAAGGTGCTGGCTTAGAAGCAGGTGAATTCCATTCCTTAGGCATGAAAGCTAGTTGGGTGACTTTGGGCAGCCACTCTCTCTCAGCCCAACCCACCTCACAGGGTTGTTGTTATGGGGAAAATAGGAGATGGGAGCATTAAGTATGTTTGCTACCTTGAGTTGACAAATATATATATGTGTGTATGTGTATGTATGTATGTATATGTGTATATATATGTGTGTGTGTGTGTGTGTGTGTGTGTGTATATATATATATATGAATGAAAGGCGGAATACAAATCTAATAATAATTAATATAATTATAGAAATAAGTTCCATGTTTTCTTTGTATATTTGCATCGGCAAAAGAGGAAATTAGCCTCTGCAGGAACTGACATAGGAGCTATAAAGGAAGGCAGTAATGCTCAGAAACTGTGTTATCTGGATTTTATAATTCAGAATTGATATTTTTTTCAGGGAAGTCTGCTGAAAGGATACTACGTAATGAAATAAAACTGAAAAGCAAGTGGATGTAATGAAGGCCTGAAAAGTAGCAAATGACCATTAAAACTGATAAGGGCTGTTTTTTTAGCATCCACTAATTATGGTGAAACAATAACTAAGGGAATTTAAAATCATTTAGCCAGTCTTGCTAGATGACAAGAACAAATCAAGACATCTTCCCTTAAGGATGAATATTGCTCTGCAGCCTAGAAAAGTTATTTAAGGGTGCATAATAATAAATAAATGATAATGTCTTGATATAATTTATCTACTATACTTTTCTTTAAGAATGCTTTGACAGATTCTCTAACAAGAGGCTATTAAAGGAAACGAAGTGGTCATGATGTGAAAAGCAAAGTGCTGCCATTGATTAGAAACTAGCTCAGAGAAAGAATAAATGATTGATTTTCAACTTGCCAAATATTAAACAGGAGGTGTCCCTAAGATTTAGAATAGGGCCAATGTCTTTATCATATTTTTAATGTATTAGATGGCAAAATATTGGTATGTAATACAGGTATGGAGCAATTTAATCTGCCTTCAACATAGGGAGTCAGTGGCTGTGCGATTAGGGTGTTAGATGAAGACTGGGCCAAGTTCAAATCATATTTCATCCTCCATTCCTCCTGGATGACTAAGGGTAAATCCACAGTCTCCTTGGCTTGGTGCAAGGACCACACACCCTCTGTTTCTCAAGCCCATGTCTGCATGCCTCCACTTGTATTTCAATGTTCTCCTGTAGCAAAGACAGCCCACAGATGGCTTAAGGTGTGCTGCTCTGAAAGCAGTGTTTTCCCTAATATCCTGCCTCAAGATGTTGTGTGCCAGTACTGTAGTGTGTATTGGTGTGCATAGCCTAAAATGCCATGCTCCATGCCAGCGAGTTTGTGGCTTTAGTTGCTTCTGTTGCTTTCCTATGATATCCTCCCCACTTTGCCTCATTCTGCATTCTGATCTCTTTGCTTCCCTGTCGTTTTTCTCTTGGCTACAAGAGAGAATGGAACTGGATGACTTGGGGAGTGTGAAGCATGTAATTGAAAGTGTAATTGTAAGGACTTGGACTGGTATATCTATAGCCTGTGTTATTTGGAATTCCCATAGAAGCGGCTCCCAGGGAAATCCTGGTTCCTTACTTTCTCTCCTCAAATTAATGTTCTTAGAGTAGCGTACAGCTCATGCTAATCCACAGGGCTGAACCCCTTTTCCAAACTCCAGCCCTTTAGCAGCCTTTATCGGTTGGATGCATCTCAGCTGCATAAATTCAAATGACACCAGATGGAGGCCAAGAGCCAAAAAGAAGAAAAACCTCCAACTCTTTCCTGCCACCCAGTGGTTGTTAGATTTACTGATCAACCCACTGTTTCAAAGACTCTACTTTAAAAGGTCAATTGGTTGATGGTACAACAGAAAAAGGAAAGAAAAAAATTCCAGTGCATGGAGAATTACAGCATTGTCCAGGCCAATTGGAGGAAGCTCTTCTCATGCTGCATGATGTTGGGCAGGGCTGGAATTTCAGCTGAGGGAACCACCAATCACTGTCCTTAAAATGTTCTTCTTTCAAGCTGAATGGAAGGCAATATAGCATGCATTGTGGGTGTCTGGCAAGGGCATGCTAGAGGGAAAGCAAGATTTAGGATGGCATGATTTTATGCTGGCTCCAAGATGGCATGCAAAGCAGCTGTGCAGCTGTGGAACCTCAGCATAATTTATTTCACCAAATGGTTGAGAGGGAAAAAGTGAGTATGCATATGTTGGTCAGGGAGAGGGAAATCATATACGTCCCCTTGGGCTTTTGGAGGAAATGACAATGTTACCTTGAAATGCAAAGTATATGACCCAAGTTGCATAATACTTTTAAAAAGTTGTAGCAGCTCTGTTATTTTTTTCCTTCACAAATGTGATCAGAGGTTTCTAATTAGGATCCTAGTTTGACAGTTGTGGGGCTTTGATATTTTGCATTCCTAGATCAATGGAGAGGCTTTGGGGAAACAAAAACTGAATTCCATCTAGTCAAGCCTCTCTCAGCTTGGGGTCAATTTCTCAGAGGCTTTAGGGATACCAAGGTGCCGTTCCAAACTAATTTTTTGGTCACAAGTGGTAATCTGATCACCAGTATGTATGTATGTATGTATGTATGTATGTATGTATGTATGTATGTATGTATTTTATCTGACTTCAGTGCCACCCAACTCCAGACCAACTCTGGGTGGCTCACAATATAAAATAAGGTAATAAAAATACAGATAGAAATACAGAAAGAGCTAGCTCCAGTAATCAGTATATGGGTGTGTGGGCTAAACTATATTGTTTAACATTTTTAAAAATATATTTTTGTTGTTAGAATACTGAAATATAAAAGAAAAAAGTCTACATTAGATAGTGACAATAGAATAAAACAAAGAGAAACAACTACAAAGCATAAATTAAAAAAAAATTATGAGAAAACCTTCTAGTGACACATTATCCCGTTCCCTTCTGTTTGTTTCACTAATTGCTAACCCCAAGCCAGATATTTATACTTTACATTGAAGAATATTGCTGGTATATATTTGAGTCCTTTCACCTATTATTTTTGATTGATCTTATAACTTCTTTCCTAGAAACCATATTCCAAATGTCTAAATTTGCCTTGCTGTGTGATATGTAGTATATAAGGGAGGCATTCCTGCTTAAATTTGATTAGTCTTCTATTATGGATATATACTATCAATTTTGCCATTGCTGCATATTCTCCAGTTTTGGTCTTCCAATCTAATATGGTCATCAAGGTTCCTCTTGATGTTGTGCCAAATTTGTTCTTGCAGCTGTCAGTATGTATGTTACCATGCTGCCATTAGTCCATGAAAATCCATGACAGAAAAGAAAATCCCCAAGTCCACCCCCAAATCCAGGAATCCAATGGTCTAACCTATGTGTATGACTTAGCTCATCTTGGAGAGCCAGTTTGGTGTAGTGGTTAAGGCATTAGGCTAGAAACTGGGAGATGGTGAGTTCTAGTCCCAACTTGGGCCAACTTTTTCTCAGCTCTGGGAAGGAGGCAATAGCAAACCACTTTTGAAAAATCTTGCCAAGAGAACTACAGGGCCTAGTCCAGATAGTCACCAGGAGTCCAAAACTAACTCAGAGTCACCAAAAAAAGAGAGTTCGTCTCCACCACCTATTGCAGCCTTGCCCCTGAAACATGAAACCTGTCCCTGGGCTCCAAAGGATTGTCCACTGTGAGATACCCCAAAATAAATAGTGAATTTGATAGAGAGAGAAGTGCCAGTAACAACAGATAGTTGTTTGTGTATTAGAAAATGTCATTCAGGCTATAATTTGCATGTGGATAGTTAAATATTCAAAGGTGTCACTTGTTGAGGTCAAAATTAATTGAGGATTCTGAGCACTGCACATACTACAGCAGGACTGAAATGGGACAGCATTGTTCTGGAAATAATTTAGCAAAAGGAGTACAGAAAATAAAAGGAAGAAAAATCCAGTCATGCATCATTACCACAGCATATCAAACTGTCAATACTAGAGCTTCCTCTTTTAGAAGGCTTCTGGCATAGCTTGTTGGCAAGTGTGAATTAATGAAGAAACCATCATTGTGTGTTTCTCTTGCTTGTCCTTGACTGGGCCAGCAAATTGAAGCCAGAGTGGGTGGATTCTTGGTTCAATGGACGGATGCATCTTGAATGTAATGTTTTGCTAATGATGAGGAAGGGCTGAGGACTAGGGACATCCTGCAGGTATCAGAAACTTTCAAGCATGGATCTTCCTTGTTTCTATACCAAGCTTGTATTGTACTGTATTTTTATTTTGAATGGCAGCAGATATTACTTTAGCTGTCTTAAAGTAATTCATATTACATCTGCTCGTTAAACCTCAAAGAAACTGTGTTAAGCATAGAGTTAAAGGACTGGGTCAGGGCACTGTAAATGCCAAAGTAAATGATATGTAAAGTTGAGAAACTTCCTACCTTCAGAACAGGATAGCCAAAACATTGGAGGCAAAAACATTCTGAATAAAGCTTCAAAGAATACTTTCAAATAGTCAAGGGATTCAACTCTTGTTTTCCACCAACAAGCTGTCCTTTCTATCGGCTAGCCTAATTCTTTCATTAAGTTCATATATGTTGTTATAGATTATTTGTGGCCTCCTGCATTTTCCCATAGACAAAGTGATTCTCTATGTAACCATAGAGGATGATCTCTACATATTCCATGTCCTACAGAAGATGAGAGAAATTTTGCAACAAAAAACTAGATGGGAATAGTTGAATAACTGGAAATAAATTAATCTGGTCTCTAGAATTAGAATTGATGTAAATCATGAAATCATAACAAAAAAATCTGTTCAAATGATACATTTGAAAAAGTATATTAGTATGAGTGGGAGAACCAGTGTTCTGTACTAATTCTTCATCATTGTTGAGGGAGGCAGAAATAACATTGGCAAAAGAATGCAAGAGCTGTTAACTGATGAAAGAGACTGTAAATGGAATCTCAGCCCTGGGAAAATGGTAAGTGTAAGGAGAAGACTTAAAATAATTTGCTTTGGTTCTGCATGTTATAAGAGAGGACAGAGGAAAAGTTTCAAGATTCTGTTTCAAGATTCTGTTATTATACCCTACAGCAATAGTGTTCTAATAGTCCTTGAGAAGACTATTTCCTAACCTGGTCTATCTTGAAGGGCTGACATCAATCTTGAAAAACTCTTTGCTCTACAGTTTGGAGGTTGCTGTGTTGTCCTTTCCTCATCCTTGCTATCTTTGCCTTAAAAGAGATGCAGGGGAACTTTATTTGAAAAATGTATTCTGGTAAAACTCTTGATGATGTGTAGCTGAGATTAGACAGGGCTCATGTCTGCTAGAGAGACTACACATTTACTATTTTCATTCTAGTCTGACAAAAAATGAGTAATTGAATCTTGAATTAATTAGAATTGAATCTTGTTGCCTTCAAGATTCAATCATGATTTTGAATCAAGCCATGCTGTCTTTGAATCTTGAATTCAAATCTGGTCTTGGTGAATTGCATACATGATTGTATTCAATCCATTTAATCCTCTCTCTCTCTCTCTCTCTCTCTCTCTCTCTCTCTCTCTCTCATATTATTACTAATAGAAGCATAACATGGTAAGAGCTTAGGCTTCCTTACAATTTGTTGAAGAATTCAAGATTTTTTTTTTTTGTTTCACTAAGGTCCTTAATTAGTTGTAGAAGTTGAAAAAATGAACATACAGAACTGAAATTCCTCAGCTTGAAACCATTCTGGCATGTGCTTCAATAAAAACTATTATTTACTCAGGTGTGTGCACAACACTTAAAGCCTCCCACCTTGCAATTCCTTTCCCTGATTTCTTAGCCATTTTTGAAAATCAATAATCAATGAGCATCTAATTTGTCCTTCTGACATGTGAACAGATTTTATCCAATAGATTAATTGGGGCTGAAATCAGAACTCAGATATTGGGATGGGTGAGTTCTGCAGCTGGATACATTTTGACCTTTGTTGTAGAAACAATCTGATGAGGTTAAGCCTCAAATCTCACTGATCGAAAAAGCAATGTCTGCTCTGACATATCTGATGGGCTTCCTAAATACATTATTTCTGGCCAAGAAATAAATATCTAACAATTATATTTAAGAGGGACAGGCTATGGAGTGTCAAAGGCAGGATAAAGCAAAGCCAAAGCTGTATAATGCAGAAACGCAGTGAGAAAAGGCAGAACACAGCTCAAGAGCCCCCATGGAGCCTCCCTCCCTCCCTGGCCTTAACATACACTGCTGTAGCTCATGGAGGAGTCCTGCACGCGGTTAATTGAAGTGCAGCTGGATCAACGCTTTGTCAGTGCAGTGTATCTTCTCTTTATGAGGCACCATTGCAAATGCACTTAGTTTTGATTCCAGGGCATGATAAAGAGGCAATGAAAGAGGAGAAAAGAAATATTATCAAGGTGTAGTGCAGAGGTACAACATTCCCTTTAATTGCTTCTGGAGCTCTTCACCTGGAGGACTAATTCTCCAAGAAAAGAGAACACGGGAAACTCTTGATTGAGAAAATGCACTTGATTCATTTTCATTTTCCAAGAGATAATTGGCCTGTTTTTTTGTTTTTTTTTAGATTGATAATAGCAAATGAGTAAAACCCAGGGTTCCACTTAGCCATCTCTTCTATCTTTCTGTTTAGAGAAGGCCTGATAAGAAGTGCTACGCCTGAAGCCAAACTGCTTGGAAAGAGCAGAGATTTCTGAAAATGGTAACAGCTGAGTTCTCCACTTGTTGATTATTGCATTGTGGTAGAACAGCAGTTTCATTCTTCCCTTGGATCCACTGTCTTGCCAGATGGGTATCCAGGTGGGGGGGGGGGAATATATTTAAATAAAAATAGGTAAATGGCTTCATAAAAAATGTAATATCCTATTAAATTTCACATTATATTGTTATAGACTACAACGGTGGAAGGCAGTACAATTTTTATAGAAGTGGATCAGAATTTCAAGGATGATAGTGAAAAATACCAGTCCTTTTACTTTTTACTAATACGTGCTATGACATTTTAATCAAATAGGTAAAAATATACATACAAACATGCCCATCATATAAAAGAAACAACATTATGAAATATGCAGTAAGGGGGTAGGAAAGACACTAAAGACACTAAAGGCTTGTGGTAAGAAAAGAAAAGGAAGTAGGAAGAAACAAATCTCTGCCTATTGGCATCAATTCCAACTTTTTTTTTCTTTTAGATTTTTTATCCCACCTTTCTTATTTTTATAAATAACTCAAGGTGGCGAACATACTTAATACTCTTTCCTCCTCCTATTTTCCCCACAACAACAACCCTGTGAGGTGAGTTGGGCTGAGAAGGAGTGACTGGTCCAAAGTCACCCAGCTGGTATTTCATGCCTAAGGCAGGACTAGAACTCACCGTCTCCTGCCTTCTAGTCTGATGCCTTAACCATTAGACCAACTAAATACACAGAGTATCCTGTAATTCTCCCAAATGCATTAATTAAGCCCATTAGAGCTGAAATAGAATAAGGTTCAGAAATAAACATATCATACGATATCAAAATTTAGATTTTAACGAATCATGGAAATAACCATGAATCTTAAAATTGTTCTAATAGCACAAGTTAAGAATAGAACATTCTAAACTAATATCAAAAATCAAAGGAGAATACGGGCATCTAGTATCTGTAGACTGGGAGGAAAAACGATGAAAACAGACCATGGAGCTTCACTTTCGATTTGGAGGCCTCATAGAGAATCAGAACCCCTTATACGAATCCTTTGGGAAACCCATACTTGGCCAAGGTAACATACATATATTGCCTATACATTTTATCAGAAGCTTTTTCCAGGACAAGCACGGGAGAATTGCAGCATTGTCTTTTCTGTTTGCTGCAGCCAGATATTCTCTGATTCATGTTTAGCTTTAATAAAGTTCACTTGATCAGTCTTACTCACCGAAGAAATTACTTGTTCAAGTTTATTAGATAAAATATCAGTTAAATTTTAAATATCTACATTAATCAATTAATCAATGAAATAGGATGGCAATCAGCATATAACATATGATCCTTACAAGGTTTGGTATAATTATAACATATGCTTCATTAAATGAAGAAGATAAAATGCCATTTTTAAAAATCTCATTGTATAGTGGATAGAGTTTAGATTGTATAAATCTTTTATTCAATTCCACAAGGTATCTGACCAGTCCATGTGCTTTACTGTTACTCATCTTCAAAGTCACTTTGTTGATCTTATCCATACAGTAGTGAAAAGAATGACTAATAATTGTAGCAAGGAATCTAAATCTGGAAGATCAGTTTTAGCTAAGAGCCCCTATGTTTCATCAGATAAGTTCTAAGGTTTATTATATAAGTCTGAGAAAAAAAATAAAAAATTGAAAATGTATAACTTCAGGAGAACTATATATCTTATTCCCATCTTTGATGACTATAGCAATTTTTTTCATCTTTTTTTTCACTTCCAGCAATTTGCCAAGATCCTACTACTGTAGGTCTTTTGCTTTTTTCACAGTATATTTGACATGAACAAGTTAACACAAATTCAGTTCATGATGACAGTCTCATACATATTTTAAAGTTTATTCTTGATGTGTATGTAATAATATAACTACACATATAAGCATCTATTCATTCTTAACTTATCTTTTTTTGTTGTTATATCACACAAGGCTTTTAAGTAAACATTCTACCAAAGTATAGAAATTTATCTACCTGCTCTAGCTTTTTTGTCATTTATGTATAACTTGCAATTATTTACTCCATTTTCCCTGTCAAACAGAGCTACCTTAGTATTTGATATATTAATATTTTCAGATCCATACTGCTTCTTGCATCATATATTCTAAGATCTGCTGCAAATCATTTGGGTTCTCAGCTAACAATACAGCATCATCTGCATACAAAAATACATATATGTTCATATCCCTACTTAACATATCTCTACTGTAACCACAAGTATTTCTTAGATATTTAAGCCTAAATATATTAACCAAATATATTAACCATCACACATTCATTGTTTTTCACCCTGCTTCCCTACCAGACATACACATTTTTAACAGTACTTTCTCCTAATGTATGTTTCTGGTGTGTAGATTTCCCAAATGCAATGTTGTACTGTAGGCTTTCTCTCCCTTCCCAAAGAATGCATTTATTTGAACAGAGAATGAATCAAAATGTGTAAAAATACAATAATTGAAGGATAGTTGCCTTGGATATATGTACTGTAGCTTCAAAGGGGCGTTTCGCTTTGATTATGGTTAAAGTGAACTCCCCACTTAGAACAAAATCATAAAGTGAAGGGTCCCTCTGCTTCTAAGCATTGGAGTGGCTGCAATGCCTCACTTCAACTGACCAAATGGCTTCTGCGCATTGGAAATGTCAGGGCAGAAGTCATTTTCTTCATGGAGAGACTGCTGATTGAAGAGGATTGGCCCTACTTCATAGGGCAAAGCATGTCACCTCTACTGAGTAAAGAAAAGTCATGTTGCTTTCTTGAGTAATTCCCCCAATCTCTGGAGCAAAAGTCTCATCAGATCCAGCTTTTGACACGGGTGGCCTGTACAGAAATAACAACAGCCGCCCCTCCCTTATTACTAGCTCTGGAGGGCAAACTATGCTGGGCCTTTTTATACAGCCATCACACATTGGCCTATTGTTGATAAGAGTGGTTTAGCTTTTATTTCTAACCCCTTTTGGGACCAGAGCTTGCTGTGTTTCATAATATCCTTCAGGTCCCAAGTTCACAAAAAAATATGTGTGCATGCGTGTATTTTGAATGATCAACTTGGCAAGAAGAAGGATGCATTACAACATTTTGTTGCTAAACCTCTTTTTCTACATGATCTGTTGCATGGCTGTGCTCTGTTAAACCAAAATGAATGCTTAACAGAAAGCTTAGTCCAGAACATGAACAAATTAGATAAGTTTTTCCTTGACTGGTACTTTCCAGATGTGTTGCATTTCTTCTCTTATCCCCAAATGGCATAATTTAAGACTTCTAAAGTATATGCTGGTATATTCCCTTAAAAATAATATGATTCATTCTGAATATGTATAATTGGGATTATGGTGTATGTGAATTCTTTTTTATGTTCAAACTTATACATGTTTACTTAAAAGAAAGCCCTGAGTCATAGGGATAATTTCCAAATGCCTGTGGACAGGATCTTAGCCACAAAGTTGATTGAAAACTCAGTTACTCTTCCCCTCAACATCACTTTAGCAAATTCGTATGATAATCACTTTAAAGATGAATGTTGTTTATTTGTTTTGTCTTTGTTTTGTGAATCGAACCATTATGACTTGCAAATCAAAGTTAGCTTAGTGTGGTATGTGAACCCACCCAAACAGCAGAGCATTCCTCCTTGAAAATGTGAATAGAGATAACATACACTATGCTATGGAGCTTATAAACACTAATTCTATTACCTCATCGAATGGCCTAATAGCTCATTTATTGTTAAAACAAAGTAACAGCAGTAAAGAAACTATTAAGCAGAGGGAACTATAAATATTTTTTGAGATGAATATCTATCAAAATTAGAAATACAGCATTTTGGTTGGCTTTTGATCCAGAAAAAAACTATACCTGGCTTTTGATAGGACATACATTTTCCATCGACATTTAACAGTGCAGATATATATTCTTTACAATGATGGAACAATTATGTATTTGATATTTGGTTGGGGCTCCATACCTTCTGTGGGCAATGTAGAAAAGATTTGCAACACTGATGTATAAGTATACTTATAGCAATAATGGCTCTGATATCAATATGGAGAGAGTTAAAAGCATTTCAGCACATGCATTTTCTTATGGATAAACACATATCATCAGATCACCTGTTCAATCTTAGGTGCTGCTGCATAGGACAGACAGCGAACACATTTGTAAATTCCAATTTTACTCCCCTCCCCAACCAGTACTTGCCTCTGTAATGTTTTCCCCTTACAAATTTCATCTTTCTATACTGTGCATCCTAACGATTCCATGATGGAGTGCACAGGGGAAAAAATTATAATGCCATTAAAAGTTACTATAAATTTCAGATCAGCATCACTTCTAATCCGATACACAATTTTACTGCCTCTATAAAGCAGGTGATTTGCAGAGGTCTGAGGCGTCTCCGGGAGCATTTTACTTCTTTTAAAATTAAACACACCAAGTTTGTGCTGAATTCAGAGTGCTGACATAAAATGAGGGTAAAAAGAAGAGGGAAGGGTCATCAGATGGGAATTACAACTGAATCTTTATATATGCCATCTTGGTACTGTGGTACTAAATACAGTGCTAGGTAAATAGATGCGCTGAAATATTCAAAGTAAAAAAAAATGTTCTGATAGCAGAAGAGCAGAGACATGGAACTATTTCCTAGTGTCTCACTTATTTTAATGGATAAGATCCAGTTAAAGGAAGGGAATGCTTGGTGGACTCTTGGTGTAATGTACATCACTTGGATTAAGTTTTGAACTCAAGTGTTGATTTGAAAAGATGGTATATAAAGCATTTAAAAAACCATGACATAAATGGGCCATTAAGATAGAATATTACAATTAGTGTAAAAACAAATGTCATATAATATCCAGCATGACATTTTTACAATCCAAAGTGGACATAAATAGAGTAAATAAATAAATAAACCACAGTTTACGAGCAACATTTGAAAGTCAAATGTTAATGATAGTAATTATTCAAATAAGATAGTACTAAATAAATACTAACACATGATGGAATCTCACATAGATGCCAGATGTGAAAGCAGTTAAGGTAATTTTGTCTAATCCCCTACATATCACACAACCCATTTCCCATCCTGTTTTCCAAACTGAGATGTATTGTTGTTTTTGCTTGGAATCAAGGTGATTATAAGAAACAAAATTCCTTGTGTCTCCCCAGATAATAACTTCTAGGCCTTGGCATGTGTACCGTCACTGATTAACTGACTTCTTTTAAAATGGCCTTTTGGGTGATTAGCACTGTTGATGTTAATTTTTTTTTTTTTTTGTCTGCGCTCAGTCATGGCTGACCCTGCAGTGACTGCTTTTGGACAAGTCCTTTGCAGTTTTCAAGGCAACTGTTTTCGGAAGTGGTTTGCCAGAGCCTCCTTCCTAGGGCAGAGCCCAGCTGGTGAGCGCAGGAGGCGGGGTTTCCGTTGCTTAGCGCCCTTTTCGGGCGCACGTGGTTTTTCGCGCTTACCGGCAACTACTCCCCACTCCTTTTTTTGCAAGGCACCGCGCCAGCATTTTTCCTCCCACCGGAGTGAGAGTCCCCATTTATCTACTCACGTAAGTTTTCGAACTGTTGGGTTGACAGGAAGTTGATGTTAATACTACAATATATTTCTTTGGTGGTAGATCATGTCCTCTCTAATAATAAGCTGGATAGTAGTCAGCTGAGAGCTGATTTGTAATCTGGGGTTTTTCTTGGATTCACAACTTCTCTTAAAATAGAAAGTGGAGGCTATGGCCAGGAGAACTTTTGTACAGTTACATTTTATGTGCCAGTTGCATCCCTTCCTGGATCAGGCAGTATCACACACAGTTGCTCATGCCCTTTTCACCTCAAGGTTGTGCTATGCAACTCCAAATTCACCCTTATAACAACTCTAGTCCTGGAGTTGCACTAGCTGTTAGTCAATTCCAGGTACAGTTCAAGATACTGATTATTACCTTAAGGCCATACAAGGCTCAGGGCCTATGTATCTTCAAGACCATCTCCTCTGAAATGAATCTGCCCATCCAGTGAAATTAGGGAGAGAGGACCTATTAAAGATCCTATCACTGAGGGAGCTTCAACTTCAGGGACTTCATAATCAGCTCTTCTCATTGAAACAGCTTGCCCTCCCACATCTGGATTGCTGCCTGTCTGCTGGTTTTCTACAGGGCCTTAAAAACAGTTGTTCTATAAAGCTTTTGCTGGATGTTAGTCTGGCCCTGCCCCTGGTGGATGGTGTCATTCCTGGGCTACTTGGGCTACTAAGCGTCTTAAACATTTACAAAGAATGCATTGAAATAATCCAATTTAAATGTGACTAAAGCATGAATGACTGATTTTTTTAAAGAAGGAGCATAGATGGTATAAGCTGGCAATTATCCCAAAGGAAGCTGGCCCCGAATTTAAGACAACAGAGGCATTGTCTTAACCCCCAGAAGAGCAGAGTGTTATAAATGGAGACAAAAATTCTGTGCCATGTCCAGCTACCCCAACCTAGAAGTGTCAGCTCTAACAAAAACCAGTTCTGGAGATTTCCTCCTTCCCAATAAATGCATCTGCATCCCTGGCAGAAGCGACACTCCAAAAAAGGGCAAGGACCAGGACAAACAAAGAAAAAGCCCCAGATTAAAATTAATATCCTGTAAAATAAAGTATCCTGTTTATAAAAACTGATTATCCCATTGTCTAATAATCATTCTCTCTCTTCACTCAGCACCTAAGATTGCTGAGCCATGGAGAAGGGAAGCCACCAGTCTACATGCCAGGATTTTGAGACAAAAATAAACCAATCCACCCGCCCAGAAGATGACTTGAATGCTTCTATTTCTCTATCCTGCTGTTGAGGATAAGATGTTTGTGTTATGATCTGACCACAAGTTGCTGATACTGCCTCTAACCCTGCCCTGGAAGGGTAGCCTAGTTAGAAAACCAGAGGTGGCCGGAAAGGGTGCTGGAAAGGCAACACTTTGTGCCCACCCCCATCAGAGAATCCGGTAAGGAAAGAGATTATTTTTCAATTCAGTTAGGTGACTGGAGAAATTGTCCCTCAGTCCTCAGATACCCTTGTTGCCATTGCCAGGGAAGAGAATAGGATCAAGATCAGAGTCAGCAGACCCTACTACCATTGGCCACCCTTTCATTTACCCTATTAGTCTCAGTGGATACTGGACAACAATGATGCTAATTGGTTCAATTGGCAAAGCATGTGATGTCATTTCTTTTTCTTTTTTGTGATGGCTATACTTATAGAAAATTCTGGATTAATACCATTGCTCACATTATAAGAGAAGGTAATGAAATCTTCCCCTACAGGTCCTTCTATGTTGCCTCATCATGGAGCTGGTGGGGGTGTTCCTCAGAGGGTTTAATGAAAAATGCCAGGACTGTATGCCAAGAGTGTATAATCCCAGCAGGGTCACACACAGTGTGAAAGCACCTGTATTGGGCATTGGCAATATAGGAAGAAGCTGAGGATCACTTTAGTGAAAACAACAAAGGCATCATTTTACAGTGGATGGGAGAAAGGAGTGGTAAACTACTCCTGTACTTTATCAAGAAAACCACATGGATAGACAAGATAAAATGATTGATGATAGAGTATCCCTTAGACAGATGATGGACCCCTCAGGTTGGACAGCACTCATGCTACTGAGAAAGAGAGGAGGATCTTTTGGAGTACTAATAAAACTTATGACATAGCTAGATTACTGATGTTCCCATGCAGGAAAAGAAAATCTGAAGCTGAAAGAGAATTACAATGGGAAGAGGGAATGTCGGAAGCATGAACATGGGAAAGTTCAACACAGTGAAAGATGAAATGAATTGATTACGTACTGACATCTTAGGCATCAGAGAATTGGAATGGACTAGATTTGGACAGAAGAGCATACTGTTTTCTACTCAGAGCATGAGAAGCAGAAAAGGAATGACATTGTTTTTTTAATCAGGTAGTTTATAGCAAGGACAGTACTTGGGTACGATGCAGACAGAGACTGAACAATATCAATTAGACTTCACAGACAACCCTTTTATATGGAAACTATCCAAGTTCATGCTCTAATCACTGATTAGCAGAAGAGGAGGTTGATATGTTTTATGGTCATGTTCAATGTAAAATTGACACAACATGCAAGCAGTCTACTTGTGATTTGAGACTGGAATGGCAAAGATGGAAACAGTAAAGAGGACAATGTAGTTGGTCTATATGGCCTAAGAAACAGAAAATGAAGCAGGAGAACAATTTGTCAGCTTATGCCAATCCAATGATTTTGTCATTGCTAACACAGTCTTCTAACAAGCAAAATGATGTCTATATACAATGGACATCATAAGATGGAGCATACAGAAATCAAATTAACTATTTTATTGCTACAAGGAGGTGGAAGAGTTCAGTTATAACAGCAAATGCATGGCCAGGGGTTGACTGGAACAGTTCACAAACTGCAAGTTCCAAGCTAAAGCAGCAAAAAAAAAAAAAGGCCAACTAAATTATTAATCTGCTGGAAGATCAACATTCATTTGGAAGGCACCAGTTTTCCAGGAGATCAATATTCTTGTGCCAAAACAAGCAAGCAAACAAAAAAGTCATACAAGCCTGTGTCTGGTCTCACATCCCAAGCCAAAATGACTAAAGAAAGCAGTGCTCAGCAATCGGATGCCCATCACAGATTTAAGCTGCTAATAGGAGCTGGGCAAATTCCTTCCCCTGATTACACCATAACCAACCCCATTAAAAAGGCATTATAGATTGTCTGAATGGAAAGACTTGTGTTGGAAGAAGAGTAGAAGCACCAGTAACCATGGAACATTTAAAGATGATTTTAGCTGCCTCTGCAGTGGGCTGGGAATGGAACAGAGGTGAGGTTATGAAGGCACATCCCTTAAAAACTGTTGCTGTAGTGAGTAGTTTCCATGCTGTGGTAAGAGGAGTGAGACCATGAACTCTAAGAAGGATTTCCCAAAATGGGAGTGGTACTGGTGGGCCCCACTAGCCACCTAGGTGAGAATGAGTAACTTCCATTAAAAATAGCTCATTTGTGGTGCAAGGGAAATTTTATTTTCAAAGAAAGGCTGTTGCTTTTTGTGATCTTCTCTCCTTTGCTAAAACTGACAATTAATTCTCTTTAATGATATTCCCAGTCCTACAGTACACCAGTCAGCTTCTTCCTCAACACAGAACTCTCTGCTTTCCCTTTAGAGGACAGGATTCCTACACCACATGCTCAGAGGACACAACAAATGATGGGAAGCAAAATGCAGACCAGTGGGGGAGCCCATTATCTGTTTAACCTCTAGACCATAGACATTCTTGTGGCATTGTGGACTGAATGACAAATCAGTCCAGCTTAAATTGAATTCCTACCCTCTTTATTGAATTCCTATGAAGTACATAAAAGATAGCAAATAATCACAACAACTGTTTCTAAAATAGACTGCTCTTTTGCAATTTAACCTTGAATGTATCCAAGCACTGGCCTTGGGACCCTGATGAATTTTGTTCCTTCCTCCCCATGTCATCAACCCAGTTATGAACCTCAGTAAATGAAACTTGTGTGTGCGTGTGCGTGTACGTGTGTGTGTGTGTGTGTGAGAGAGAGAGAGAGAGAGAGAGAATATATGTATGAAACAAAGTACTGTTTAACACAACTGCTTGTGCTTTTGCCCACCAGTCTTGTGGCCTTTGGAAAACTTTAAAATAGACTTTGCATTTTTAAGAGATTGGCAGACATGTGGCTAGATGGTTTTTTAAATTTAGTGATATCCCTGTTGGGAACATGAACCAGGAGGTTTGAATATGAACTCTGGAAACAAATGGATTGGCTGGTGGATCCTGGTGGGTGGAACCAATTCTAGTTTTAGCTGTAACCAGCACAAGGCTGTTCTAATGGCAATAAAGACATTTCTTCTGTTTGTTAAAGGTTTCTCATTTGGCCTGAGTTACACATCATGACACAGTTTGTTTAGTTTTGGCTTAGTGTGATGCATGAACCGAGTCACTGTATAAGTTATGCTTTGTGATTTTAAAATGATGCATGAAACAGGCTACTAAGACTTACCCAACAAACCACAATTTAAAAAACCATGATACAAAACAATGTTTGAGCCTTTTGAAACCCAGTCTAGAATGACAGATCATTCATTATATGAAGTTTAGCCTCAGTAGGGGCCACCATCACAGCAAATAAATCTTGAAGGGCATAAGTGTCTTTGCCTACCCTGTTAATGTTGTTCCAGTCCTTGACCCCTGACACTGTGGGGAGGGGAGCATATGGGGACATTAAAATGATGGCTTTTGGTACTTCCACAGGAATCCATAAGGGCTCACCCATTTAGGAAAGGCCCTTGGACCTAGGAAAGGCCTCACCAGAAAACACTTTATCTCCAAATGAAGCTGGTTCTAATATGTTTGCCTGCCCAGCATTATGCACCAAGAAAAGGATTTGGGATCCTTGAACCAAAGAATGGTTTTGGGTCCAGCAACTTCTTTTGGATTTACTTGAAGAGCCTTGTATGGCCTGATATATATTGAGATGCTGAGGGCCACATTTAATTTACTAATTCCAGTTTATAGTAATACCTTTTTTTCTTAAATGTGGAAGATATAACACAGAGAGAGAGATCCTCCTTTGAAGGCATTTTCTATCCTTTCCCTGTGCACCTGTGTCCTTACTAGGCCATTTCTCACATTTCTTCTGAGATGAACTGTGGAGATTCAGGTAGCATGAGCTATAAAATCCAGCACAAGGGGTCTGTAGTTACTCAGAGGACTAATTGACCTGTTGGGGGAGTTTCTTCACTTGGAAACAGAGATGCAAAAGCTGCAAATTTTGCCCATATACTTTCTGAATTACAACATAGGATTTAAATGATGTATGCTATTATTCTGCTTGTGTGGGCATAAAACAATTATGCCATAACATTGGTTGTGCACTTTGCTGAGCCCATCCTGCCTCTGTTGCAATTCCCACATTGACCAGATTTGTAGGAGTGCCAGTCAGTTTCAGGCACACTGATTGCTTTTGTCCTCTGGCTTTGCTGCCACAGGAAAGGGTGTGTCTGTTATCACTGAGCAACCATGAGATACCATCTTGGCTTCTCTAGGGTGATTAGTCTGCCCCTCTTCCCAAATTCCATTGGGACATCTCAGAAGTTAAAACGTGGAATGAAGAAACTTGTGGGAAGATGGCTCCCAGTCATAAATGTGTATTTTGAAATATTTTTAGCTTACTAAGCAGTGCCAAACAGATTCCTATTTCAGACAGGTTTAGTTAGTCACATGTACAAAGTTCCCAAGGCAGAAACTGATGGAGAAAAGAAGGAGACAGACTTGTGCATCTAGCTAGGTTCTATTGGGTTGGAAAACTGAAAATGACCAGCCTTTAGGCAATCTTCCATTGAAGGGGATTGATTGAAACAGACAAATAATCAACAAAATGTGACATTAATCAACAAAATTAATATCTCTTTTATTTTTCAAGATACTGTGCCAAAGAATAACGTGGCTGCTGTGTCCATTGTTAGATTTACACTACCAGTCTGACTTGCAAAAATCTGGATAATCATGCAATGGTAACAAAGAATTATCGTTTTCTATATGTAGTAGTTATCTAGATTGTTGCAGCCCAAACCTAGGCATCCTGTTTATCCCATTTTGGAATTATACACATATGTCCCTTCTTCCTTGAATAAAGCTGTCTGAAGATCTATGGGGCTTTGTACTCTTTTATCTACAGTACCTGTTTGAAAAGTGGACCACCTCAAGAGGTATTAAATTCAAAAATTAGGAAGGGGAGATGACAGGCTTGAAATAAATTCAGGAAGCACAGCATTAATTAAGAGGGCCATTGCGAAGGGTGAAGTGATGTTGTAGAACAGTCAGTAACAGTGGGAAAGAGACATATCTGAACCAATACAACTGTTCTGCTCTGAACCAAGACACCTCTCTGACTGCACCTGAAAGAAAGCATCTAACCTCACCTGCAAAATAATGGGTGATGAAGCACTATAGAATTTACATATCTTGGGGTGTTAGATTAAGGGAGAAAAAACAGATTTCATTCCAGTACCCAAAGTAATGACATGAGACTGTTTAAACTGTGTGGTGGGGATGAGGGGGAATTTGGGGTTGCCAGGCCTTATGATTTATAACTTGCAAGAAGAAAAGGCCACAAAGTGAGAACGAGGCACCTCCCTAGTTCTGGAGTCCTTGGTGCTCTCTGAGCTTGGTTGCTTGATTGCAACGAAACACCAAGCTCAGAGAGCACCAAGGACTCTACAGCTCAACCCTGAGCTACATATATTCTCTTCTGTTGGTACCTCCCTAGTTCCCAGCAGAAGTCTCCGCTTCTCCTCCCTCAAGGGCTAGCCTGGATGTAAATGCAAAGCCCCAACATCACACTTCCAAGGCACAACGTGGACAATGAGCAACTGAACAACAACTTGGGCTTTGAACTTGATTTTTGGAGAGAGAGAGGTTCAAACTAGGCCCTTTATATTACTAGGTGATGATGGTGGCGGAGGTTTAGTTTTTCTCTTAACAGGAAAAAGTGATCAAAAATAAGAAAACAATCACTGTTTGAAAGTGAAAGAAGGGCACCTCCCCCTCTTCCCCCAGCCCTTTTTCCTACTTTGACATCTCAGTGTTTTTTTTTTTTCTCTTTTAGCTGCCGTTTCTGGGATAGGTGATAACTGCCAGTAATAGGATTAGCATTGATTTCTTTAGCAAGAACAGAGATGTGGCAGTTCCAGCCATTTACTGAACTGCCAGCTTTGAAATATATAAAAAAGTGGGGAGGGGGAAAGGAAAAGAAAGAAAAAGAAAGAGCTATAGAAAAAAGCATTTTAAAGATAGGAAACCATGTATGAATTAAAATACCCCTACCATGCCTGTGTAAATTCATGCACGAACACACATGGAGTATATGCGCATATACACATGCATGCACTTCCATCACATGTACTTATAGAGAAATTTAGGGTGCTTTTTGTGTCTCTGAGATAAAAGATCAAAAGGACTGTTTGTGTTCTAAGCTTCAAGAAAGTGTTTCAAAAATCATTTTACTTTCTTTAGCTTTCAATTGCTAACATATTTTAAAAAGCTAATCTTACATATTTATTATTGTATTCTGACTTTTTTAACCTTGAAATGCAAGCAAAAGCAAAACAAGAAAATGCGGGGGGGGGGGAATAAATAGATCAGAGGAGGAGGTACCACCTATAGTGGTTGTTTGAATATCTGTCACTAGGGCATCCTGGCATGGAATCAATATTCTCCGTAATTCTCCTTATTTTCCATTGTTCTCTTCCCACCCCAATTTTTTCATAATCTTTTTTTTTTTAAAACACATGCATACCCACAACTGAGTATACTAAATTATTGCAAATCAGTGCAGGGCCTATGAAGTAGTTAATCTATTTCCCCTCAGTCTTTGATGAAGTTGGAATGCATCCTATATTTACAGAGACATGGCTGCTGATATGAAAGCCAGAACCAAAGTATTGCACTGCATAAAGATGGCACCATCACAAATCTCTTTTATGAACTTTGAAGCAGCTACAGAAAAACACTAAACCTGCTGCTATGTTTTATAGTTATACAGTGATCATTTGACATCCGTAAGTTTATAAGTATAATATAACTTCTTATGTTATAGATTGATTTAATATATATATTTAAATCTGTCAATAGTAAAGCATTTGTTGTTCTTGCTTAGGTTAATCAAACTATATTTTGTGTTTCTTGTTGTATCATCCTTTCATAGGGGAATTAGTGGGTCCCACAAGCTTTGTAGTGCATAGTATCCGAAGAATGAGCTGCTGTGGCTGGTATTTAATTAAAGTCGACAACTCTTACTTTTACATAGACATATATACAGTGTTCACTGGTACTAATCTGGAAATAATTGTAGGGATTAGTGAGTTGCTAGCAATCTACTCTGTATGCATGTATAGCTACAATTTCCCAACTGCTCAACAGATGATCAGTTGTGTTCAGCCAGGACATGCTGGTTAACAAGAAGAGTCCTTGCTGAATCCAAGTCCTTGCTCCTCTTTCACACAAACTCTTAAATATTCATCATCAGCACATTTTACAGCAAAGGCCAAATATATCTAGAATGCACACTCAGCCTTTTGAAGAAATTACTTTGTTAGATTCTGTATTTTTAAATGTTTTAATCTAATTCATCATTCCAAAAAGTTCTCAGAAGGCCTGCAACTAGGCTTACAACCTAAAAATGATACAACAGAAAAGGAACAATAAGGAACTGAAAAAAAACAACCAACCAACCAACCAACCAACCAACCAACCAACCAACCAACCTCAACACCATTTCTTAAACTAAGAGCTGTTCTTAAAAGAGGCAGTGCAATACAGTGGTTAAGGTGTTAGATTATACTTAGGAACATGCTGTCTGATTCTGAGCCAATCATTCTCTCTCAGCCCAATCTGCCTCACAGGGTTGTAGCTGTGGGAGGAACACTGGATGAGGGAATGTTATGAACTCCATCTTGAGCTCCTGGAGGAAAGGTGGGTAAGTCTGAAACCTTATGAAAAAGGGCTCTCAGTTTCTCTCATCTTTATTTTCTTACATTTGGGGAGCAAGGGATGACAAGGAAACTAATGTTCATGAACCTTCACACATTTCTCTCATTTCTGTTGTTGTTGAAAGACATTGGGCAGACATCCTGTCTCCTTAAGTCTCGAAGCCATAAAGATATGGGAGGAAGGGACCCCAATCTGATAGCCTTCAGAACACCCTTTAGCTGCTCTGGTGATGCCTGTGTATTCCATGAAACAATAACTATCAGAAGATCAAAGGGGGTGCCCCAAATTTTGACTGGCAACCAATGGGTCATTGGGAAGATAAGTTTCCCCCAATAATAGGGAGGATCCCAAATTTATGCCAATTTTAGCCAATCAATTTGTTAACTGCTGTATCTCTTTGTAAGAAATGTGTATAAAATCTTCTTCTTTGGGTGTGATCAGGGTGCTTCTCTGCTTTAAGGGGAGACCCCAGCTGACTCTATTGGCTTGCTTTCAATAAAACTTTAAAATCTCAGCTGGTGTTTTCATGTCTGATCATCTGCCGGACTGAATCTTAATTGGGGAGAGTCAGGAACTCTCAAATTTTGCTAGCAAGTCAAACATTGAATTAATGTCTCAAATACATTAATTCAAGTTTAATTAATTAGTTCAAGATGAGGAATTGTTAAACAGGGCTGGTCTTCAAGGATGGTTGATGGACTAGCCATTTTACCAACTTCCTTTGCTAAAGCTTGATGAAATTGTCATTTTAAAGCATTAATAAATGTAGTTTGCAAGTTGTTTAAGGTGGAGTACTGTTTTCTGCTTTCTGTAAACTGGCATGTATATTGATGTTCACAATCAGCAAAAATTATACATCCTTTTACTACGCTATAATAAGAATATAGTTCAACAAAAATTACTTCAGCTGCTATGATTTTAGGCATATTATACTGAAAGTCCTGTAAAATCTTACCTTGGCTTGTTTTTATTATTTATTTGCATCATGCCTTTCTACCCAGAGAACATGGACTACCAGGAATAAACTATATGACTTTTCAATAAGGTTGTATTTGAAATCAGCCTTTGAATGCCTGTGGCAGAAATCTGAATTCTTATCTAATAATTTGCAGTATTAATCTACCTTTTGTAATGAAAACGATACCTCTTCTTTTTCAACCCCCTTTGTCCAGAACTGGATAATCCTGAAACAATTTACTCTGGTGAACTTGTTGTATCAGCCAACGTCCACAAGGGTCTCACTCTTTTTCCATTACTCGCTCAAATAATATGACACCAGATAAACTACAACAAGCCTTTTGGATCCGGCCCACATTTGGCATCTTTTTTATTTGGGTGAGTGTTATTGGTCAAGGATTACAAGGATGTAATTCATCTGCAGAGACTTGCACACAGATATTTCAGATGACTTAAAAACATAGTGATATAGATTATATCAGAGATGGAGTATACTTTCTCAGGCCTCCTTTCTGGGCCAAGTGATATCATTGAAGGCAGGAACAAAATCTAAGCCTTACCCATTCCACAGATGTTATCAGGCTTCTGGGGAGGAGCACTTTAAAACAGCTCATGCCTTTAAGCTCTTTAAAAATGCTTGGCATCACATTACACAGTTACGGTGGGTATTTCGAGATGTACGGATTTCCCCAAAATTGTTATTCCTCAGTTATCAGGATGTTGGGGGACTTCAGCACCTACAGAAGATATGCACATGCAGAGTTCCACACTGTTGGGAGAGAATGGGGGGGGGGGGAGTGGGGTTTATATCATACAAACACTAAGTGTACACCTGAATCCCATGCTTGTTAAAAGCAATCGGAATTATTATATGGTTGCAATTTTTACATAGGAATGTTGGTATCTGCAATGGCATAATTCAGTTTTCGGTATTTTCTAGTGATATATTTCTTATGGAGAAAGGGCACATGGAAACACTAATTGGCTTGCAGAGAGAATAGGTTTTGTGAAATAGTAAAGAAAAATAATCCAGGTGTTTCTTTTATTGGGACTTTTTCTGTAAAGTTATATACAAGAGAGAAATGGAATTATAGATTTATTGGGTGGAAATAGAATGTATATATACATACTCTTTTACAGACTTTCAAACTTTATAAGTTTCATTATTTAGCAGCCATTGGAATTGAAAAAAACAAGTAGCGGACATTTCCTTATGATTGTGAATTGGATATCTTTGACTTTTTTGACTTTCCAATCTAGCCTACAACCATTAAATTTCCTTGTAGTCTCCCAACCAAGTACTGACCTACTCTGTTTCTGAGCCTGGACAAGTTCAGCCAGCTGCTGCTATCTACTTATCAATAATTTTTGAAAATCCTCCCTGGAGGGTTGGAGGTTCCATCAGAACATATAGAATTGGACACTTGATTTTCGATAATCACTCCTTCCTCCAGAAATCTCTCTGTGCTTTGTTTCACACCATTTAGATGGTTCCCTAACCTCATGTGGTGTTATTAATCACAGCACAAAGTCTTTTTTCTTTTTCAGTACTCAATTTTAAAGATTGAGGTACACAACTTGTTTTCAAGATTTTGTTCTTAAGACCTGACTTCTGTTTTCCAGGGCAACAGTTCAACACACATTCCTTGACCGTTAATAATTTGGCTGGTAATTTGTATCTAGAATCTAATTTTTCTTCAATTCTTTGAAAACAAGGGTATGAAAAACTTATTACAAAGCTGATGCATCTTCCAGAGTAATGTTCTCAAGAGAAGAAATTCCATTCTGGGGGACACTTACACAGGGCTTTCAGCTTAGGCAACCAAATTTCTGCATAAAACCATCCCTGCCTACCTTCCTAGCATTTATATTAAGCTAGAGTTGGAAATGAAACCCTCTTAGACTAGTTGTGTGGTCTTTGTTTTGGTTTGGCTTTGTCACTGGAGCTGTAAACATGTTATTCAATTCTTGTTACCTACTAGACAGCAATGATCTTTAGGGCTTGTTTAGAAGTGATATACACTGACTATTTTGGAAATTACATACTACAAACAAAGGAAATACAACAAATGTTGTGTATGTGTCTAGAGAGGGAAAGTCATGGATTACATTTGAACAAGAATTCTTCAGGCTTTTGTTACATTTTCACTCACTAATAAAGAAATCCTTCCAATTTAAAATGGTAGAAAAGGAACTTTGAGAAGATGAAAAGGAAAAAGTAGTTGGATTTAGCAGCCACTTGGATATAAAAGTTTAAAAAAGAGGGACCGAGAAATCAAAAGTGACCTCAGGATTGTCAGCCTATGAGATAGTAGAGGAAATAATGTCTTTAAGAGTTTGGATTTTGTATGTAAAGGAATAATGAAGTAGTTTTACCTGTTTGCTACCTTCATTGTGTAGCTGAAAAAACTGTTAGAATATACTGTGCTCACACTTTGCTGCAACGAAAGCTCATTTGTCCCTTTCCTTAAAAATCAAGATTTTTTTTTTACAGCACTGAAATAAGAATCAACAATGCCTCAAAACAAAAGAAAGGAAAATAGTGTGAAGATTATATTAAGGCATCCGTATGTTATCATGGCACAGATGTGCTGCCAAAATTATGAAAAACCAAATTGACAGGGATGGGGAAAATTTGCTGATTTTGGATGCAAATTTTTGGAGGCAAATTTACTGTTAGCAGCAAAAGACATTTTTACAATTCCTGCCTGCTATTCTCCTCTCCATAGACTGCTTCCATTTCATTGCGGGATGTAGCAATATTAAATGTTGAGAATAATGGCATGCCTGTCATTATGGTGGGAGGAGAGGAGTTGAAGCAAAGAAGGGGAAGGAAATTTGTCACTAAATGAATTTTCTCATACATACAGACATTTTACCATCTAGCATTCTTTAAGTTGTGTTAGAAAGTACAGTTGTACATTTTTCCAGTTTAGCTTTATTTATAACACAAGGACAGAACTGCCTTCCTAATTTGGATGCCCTCTCTTGTCACACCAACTGGAGAATTCAGGGAGTATAGCTGAACACATCTGGTGGGCATTGGGTTGGGGATGACTGGATTGAAGAATGGTGATTAGCCAAAGCAGTAATTTGCCATGATCCAGTGAAGACCACATGTATGTATGTGTAAGCTAATTTCTGTACATCTGTCTCTAGCTATTTCAGGAAGTTTGTGTACAAAGGGGTGAGTACCAAGAGTAGCTGAAGAGATGAAATGTCAACGAAGCCCAAAAGGAAGAAGCTACAAATGATAGCATAAATCTGTCAAGTAGTAAACAAAATAACCAAGAAGAAACTATTAGAGATTATCTGATTTTATTTATTTATTAAATTTATATGCCACCATCTTATGTTACTACTCTTTCTCTTCATATCTAAATATCTTGAGCATAACTACTGCAGATCTAGAGGGAAAGACTTATTCTGCTTATTCTAGAGGGAAAGACTTATTGTGGATGGGACTAATCTGTTCTTGAAAAATCAGTTGTACAGTTTGGAAATGTTCCTGGACTCCCCTTTGTTCCTGAAAGGTCAGGTACATTCAGGACTGCATTGGTCTAGCCTTGATTAGAGTTACAGTTGTACCTCTTCCTGAAGAAAATATATACACTTTGCATGAGTTTCTGTTGAAGAACCTGTGGAAACAATTGGTGTAGGATGTGTCTGCAAGATTTTCCATAATATGTGTGTGTGTGGGGGGGGGCATGCCTATAATGCAGGCCACTGCCTTACTACCACTGACTTCACTGCATTTCAACCAGTTTTCTTGGGTAGATGAAGATTCTGATTATTACCTTTAAGTCCATATATCTGGCTCAGGGCTTGGATTCTTAAAATATCCTCCTGGTGAAATGGCACTTCCATTCAGGTAATATGGGTAATGCCCTTCTCCACTTTTTAGAGGAACTCAGTGCCTAGTTGCCTTCAGCCTTTGGTGTTATATTTTTCTAAAAACTTGAAAAACAGTGGAAAAGTAAACAGAGTCAGACCTGGTTAGTAATCGGTAGGAGATTCTCAGGAAATATCAGAGTTACAGATTCAGCTGTGAAGACAAGGAAACATTCTGGAAGAAGACAATGACAAGCCACTTCTCTATTCTTGTGAATATAGAAGGATTATGTCATGAAGTTAAGCTTGATTTGGAGATTTTATCAGAAAGAGAGCATTCTTTGTACCAATGCATAATTCTCTATACTGGGACTTTGCTTCAGTCTTACACTGCCCTTTAGAACTGTTTCATCCCAGCTGGCTCAGCTTGAAATATGACAACTAATTTGTCTCTGATCCCTTATTGCTTATCTTCCATTTCTAGATTATTTAATTTTTGTGCCGTATAATTATTAGATTTTTTAAATTATTGGCATTGTAAACTACTTCGAACAATTTTGACTGAACATATATTCTACTTTTTTGGACAAATCTGTCAAGCAATCAGTATGAACAATATTGCGCTTTCTTGATTATTCTACTTTAAAGTAATATCTTATCTTGGTTAATTCTAAAATGCTCATGTGAGAAAATAGGGCCAGGAATCAAAGATAGGAAAGATGTTTTGGTTGATTTAAATAAAAGAACCTGTCAGGGAGAAGATGCAAGGAAAAAGTTCTGAATTAAACTTAACACCAAACAGTTAGATCAGACTCTCTGTCTCTGTGACCTGCAGATCCACCGGAACTTGACTCTCACAGTTTTAGCAGCATGACCCCATTGTCTGAGAATTAAGTGAATTATTGCCTTCAGGCTGCCAAGTCAGGGAAGATTTTATAGTCCTCTTATTTGGTTGTTGTGAAGAAACCTGTAGAACCTATATTGTTAATGAATGGAATGCATACAGCTTCAGGATATTCCAGAAAAGGAAATTAAAATGTTTCCTTTGTTTCCACCCTCATATTTAAAGCTGGTTGGATCAGTTTACAGCTGCCCCAGGATAATAAGATAAACTGAGCATTTCTTTCTTTGCTTAAAGCAATAGGTTATTAATAAATTAAAGCTGGATGACAAATCATCCAAATTATTTATGATATCTGCAGTTCTCAGACTTCAGGCAGAAACAGCATATACCTGTGCTCAACTCTGCAGTTTTAAAAATGTTTGAAGTAATTTGTAATACAGAATCCAACAAAATATAGGTGCAAAAATACACAAAAAAGTATATATTCTGGAAAAATTATCAAGGAAATTACTTTGGAAAATTAATATATACGGAAATATGTGCACAAAAATGCATAAGAATTTCTGAAATTGAGAAACTAAGAAAAACTGACAAAGAGGATTCACTCATCCTGAAAACAGACACATCACCAGGGTGTTTGTACTCTTTTTGGATAGAGTCCTGCATCTGAAGGGCTGTTGGAAGGCATCTTCTATTTTAAGGAGTATCCAGCCTAAGCCTAGTTCCTTTTTTAAAAAATGGAGATAAGGAGGGAAGAACCTTTGATGTTTCCCACCAAGAGTTAGGACTTGGATAGCAGATTAAAAAGGGACAAAGATTGCTTAATCAGGTTTCTCACCATAGGGAGGTGTGGTTCATTTCTCTTTAAATGTAAGTTAACTAATCCTAAATTTGAGATAATCTATACTTTTAACATATGCATTATGTTCCTGCTAATGTGCATTTGTTCCTGCAATTTAGCAGCATCTTTTGCCATCTTTGAGAGAATGCTTTCCCCCTTCTGAATGTTGTTTAAGTGACTGACCTGGGCACCAGAGGAGAGAATGCTTCATGGTGATGAACAAGGATTGTAGTTTATCAGAAAAAGAGAGGCCGGGCTACTGTTCTCTGCTAAAGTCATATTCTGAATTTTCTTTCTTACCCTGTTTAAATCTCTAAAGAAAGACTTAGTTTGAATAGTGTGTACAGTGGGATGAATTCCAGCTTTTGTGATTACTAGACAGCTTCAGGCTTTTATAGCTTTTGAGAAAGAATAGTCTCTAAAAGCATAATGAGTCACTATTAATGGAGGCTGCCATATATCATATGGGGAAACCTAGTATGCTGTTTTTCCAGCATACCAAAATAGGACAGCTGCTCCCCTTTTGACAATGCTATGACATCTGGCACATAATATGATAAATAAACACTAATGACAGATGCCCAGATACAATAAAATGAAGGAGAAAAACTTTGAGTGAAATTTCTTTACCCGACTTGTTTGTGTTTATGTAGAAAAAATTACATTTCTTCTTTATTACTTCCATTTGTTTATTTTGCTGGACCACCCCACGTACCTGTAAGAAACATGTGAGAGGAAAAAAAATTACAGCAACACCAACTATTCTGGGAGATACACGAGCCCCTCCATGTTTATCAGGTTGAGGGCACTGTATTTTGATGTCAATAAGCAATTTTTCCAGCCCGGTCTCCTGCCCGACCCTTTTAATCCATCAATATATTATTAGAGATAAAGTTGGTGGATGCCTGCTGCAGTTAGAAGATAAATGACATCTCTGAAGTCAGGCATTAAAGACTAGATTAAGGCCTTGTGACACCGTTTTCAGTGCTCATCTCTGCACTTCTGTTCAACCTATCACACTGAGTGACAAGAAAGAAAAATAATGAACTGGGCCAAGGAAAGAAGAAGGAAAAAAGGCAGAAAGAGAGAGAATTTGCCTCCCCCCACCAATAGGCATACTACATCAGTTCACACTTGGGATTAGACTGGAAAGAAAGAAAGAAAGAAAGAAAGAAAGAAAGAAAGAAAGAAAGAAAGAAAGAAAGAAAGAAAGAAAGAAAGAAAGAAAGGGGGAGGGGGAGGGGGAGGGAGGGATGTGATTCTGGGAATGGATAGTGCAGTAAAAGATTAAAATAAGGAAAAATAGGGAATGGAAGAATAAAATGGAGAGTTTTGTTGAATTTTTGCTTTGGTTAATATTATTGTCCCTGACTCTTACCTCTGAGGAATGACCAGTCTGGGTTTCTGCACTGTAATGTAAATATTTGGGTTTTTTCTCTTTTACAAAATCTTTGTCTTAGTTGAAATCAAATTTTATGTAGAAGTCAGGTTGTAGCTATAAACTTGTGAAATCAAATCATTCTTACAAATGGAATTTTAAAAATTTCCATGATTTCTTTTCCTGACCTGGCACAGGAAATTGCTTTCCTTAAACTGCTGTCCTTTACTTCCAATGAGGTTTTTTTTCCACTGACTCTAAAAGCATAAATGCCACTTTTCCTTTTCTTTATAAACCTTTGTTAAAGGTCTTTATTTTCCAGATTTAACTTTATGTCATAATTCTTATCTTCTTTGTCAAGGTAATAAACAGTAACCTTTGTTTGCTGGAATCTGTGGAATCAGCATATTTGCTACTTCTCCCAAGTTTAAGGATATTAGATGTGCTCTTCAGTTGAACCTTCATAGTCATGATAAGTTAACATTATGGTGGAGTGCAAGCTTGAAAATAGCAAGGCAGTCCTTCTGAGGGAGAGTTTGAATATAATGTGGAGTCTAGACCTTAGCTTGTTGATGAATGTTGTTTCAAGAAGCAACGATTTCTCAGAAAGTATAACTAGCAACACATTCACTTAAAATAGATTTTAACATCTGAAAAAGGTCCCACTCCACAATCCAAGGTGCTTTGGAGTCCCTTCTATACTAAAAAAATTAATATTTCTTTACAAAACAAAATATTATGATAGCTATGTATAAGAATACATTGTGAGACATTTAAGGGTATAGAGGGGGGACATAATAAATAATTGGGAATGTCTAATACAAGAATGCCACAGAAGAACATATGGATATTTGCTACATTGGTATAAGTTTAAAATTATGATTAATTTATCATATATTATTACTTCAGGTCTATTGGGCATCTATGTACAGTATGTGTCTTTTTAGAAAAACACTGATAGGTACGCCTAATACTGTAGTTGGTGATGCATTGCTCAGAATACAAGACTGCAGGGGGCCTTCGAGTCATTCTTGACTCCTAGTGACTGTCTGGACAAGTCCCTGCAGTTTTCTTGTTAAGATTTCAGAAGTGGTTTGCCCTTGCCTGCTTCCTAGGGCTGAGAGAGAGTGACTGGCCCAAGGTCACAGTCTCTGGTTTCTAGTCTAGCACCTTATCCCCTACTCCATCTTGGGTCTCATGGTGCCTGCAGGGGATCAAAAGAGTCAAGATGGCACCCTTTTTTATATGCTTCAAAATTCACGTAAAAAGGAGCAGGGATTTGATTGCATGGTTGTGGCTGCCATCTTGACTTTTTTGACTATGAACAACCCTGCAAGGCTGCTTCATATGATGAACTCATGTGCTATTATGGCTACCTTATACACAGAGGTTATTTCACAGATTAATTTTGTTCTGGATGACTCACTGTTTTCCATTGATGCTGATGTTCTTTTGAATTACATAAAATGGTTTGGTACCCAACACCAGGACAGCAAATATAAGTACTGTGTAATGGAAGTCATGTGCGAGGAGGATACTGGAATGGAGGATCAAGGTTATCAAGAGGGAGGGGGAGCATTCCTGAGCAAGCACTTCCTCAGCCCGCAGCAGGACCATGAGAAGGTGAAGAAGGTGAGACTGGCCCCTCCCTAGAGTCTCACGGGGTATAGCCACTAAGCATAGGTTTAGTCTGGCGAGATTCTGTTTATTAGGTGCAAGCTAATAAAGGACCTATACTGGACTGGACTGCCTCGTTGTTGTTCTTGGGCTGCGCCTGACAACTGTCTGTTTTTATAATAGCATGGAAAATGAGATTACAAGACTGGAAGAGCACTCATCCTTTGCCAATTATGTATCACCTCCCTTTCTATACTGCAACAAGCATTTTATAATCAAAGAGTCCAGTTGGAGAAATATTTAGAAATTCAGATTTCATATACAAACAATTTTAATGGTAATTTCCTATTTTTCCATACTGTAAATAATGTTATTAATCATTCACTCATATAACATGGCAAGACTGGTTTTGTTTAATATGTAAGTGACAGATGGTTTGGGATTTTTAAAAAAAAATAGTTTTATTCTTTCTCTTAAGTATAAATAATAAAAAATTAAAATAAAATAAAACTTGCTATGAGAATCATCTTAAACCAAGAGACATACAGACCACTGGCAGGACAGTCATACTGTATATCCTATTTATAGAAGCCAGTTCTCTGCCTGAAGGCGTTCACTATATGAATGTCAATCCAATCCAAGTTTGGTTTAAAGCAGGAGTCTCTCAGTTGCCAATAAGCAGCAACTTCTAGACAGCAAACCTAACAGGAACACCTGGCCACAGTCTTCTTCACAATTGTGACACACACACACACACGTGTGAATTTATTTCTTAATATGCAGAACTTTTTTTCAAATTTGTACTTCCTTTTCATTTCATGAAGGGTCTTCTAATTATTTAGACACTTCATACGGTAGGTAGTAGCTTAACTGCCATCCTTTTAGGCAGCTCCTATTTGCCATTTACAGTAGGTGAGATCAGCTTTTCAAGACAGACAGCTATTTACTTTCACTGAGCAAAAACTGATAATTTGACACAGAAGGCAGTGACAGCCTGCTGCTTATACTAGTAATATCTGTCATTTGCTTTTCAACTGCATCATGTTGTACAGAAATCTCTAGGCTACATAATGAATACTAGAGGTATATTACAAAATTCACCTCTAATATGAAACAGTGTGAATTTACAACAGCAGCTAAGTTAAAGAGTGCATCACTACATGCCACCCATTGGGTTTCAATTCATGTTAGAACTCTACTTCCGCTTTCCTTGCTTTTTAAATGTGAGAAAAGTATAGGAGACACTGGACGTGCAGTTTCCTATTGTTTGCTTAATTTATTGGTTTTGGTTTTGGTTTTGTTCCCTTTTGTCCATGGGTGGCAACAAGTTTTTGTAAACCCAACACACCTTCTCGGAGTAGACATAAATTGTTGGAAATGTAGTAAGTTTCTGCATCTGACGCAGGTCCACTGGACCTGTTGAATGCCAACACCCTGTAGCCATTTAGGTAGTAACATTTCATTATGTCTGTCACATGGCAGTAGATCCTATCCTATGGTGTGTTGCAGAAAAAAACACCCAATAAACGATAAGGCACCGTTAAGGCAAACTCAGTATTGCATAAGCTTTTCTATACTATATCCATTTCCTCCCAGTAGTTCATGAAAACTTAAACCATAGTATAAGTGTTTTGTTTTGTTTTTCTAATTCTTCCTCCATCAATTAGAGCTAGATCAACATTCTCCAAAGCTTGGTTTATTGAATGTGTTGGGCCATTTTTGTAATTTTTAAAAAAAACTGAGAAGGGAGTGCATGAGGGTATAACTGGAGACAAATGATGATTTACTGAGGATGGTACTTCTCTTGACAGATGTCAATATTTATTTCTAGCTGGTAACGGTCCTATGTTTTGGGGAGGGGGAAAATGGCATCTGTAAGTTGGTAAGTCACTGTTAGGGATTACAGGAAAACAGGCACTAGCAGCAGGAAAGGTAGAAAGAGGATACAAATTAAGATTGTTCAGGAAGATAATTGTTAAAGGGACTACCATTTAGCCCTGTTCCCTTTCCCAGTTAAGGTTGTTATGTTATAGACCACATCAGCTACCTTTTGTCTGCCTTGTGGAACTAGGGTGTGTGTGTGTTAGGGACAGAAGAGAAGAGGGGAGGGGGAATAATATTTAAGACAAAATGCTGATTTTGTTTGTTTGTTTGTTTCATTGGTGAACTAAAATGCATATATTCAAATGCATGATCCAACCCCTAGTTAATGTAAACCTCAGATGTCAACATGTAGTCATATAAACATTGTAGGTTCAGATTACTGAACTGAAATTCTGATGCATAGAAAAAATGAATGAAAACTAATACCAGATGACAGTATTGAAATAAAGCCTTGGAGGAATAACCTTTCCAAAACAATCCCAACAGCTCAGTCTTCAAACTGGACTCTTCTATCACAGGAATTCTGTCAATTATCAAATTGCAAAAGTAACTAGGCAAAATATATCAATAGCTAAAATATGTTTGGGTCATTCCATATATTCCATGCTCTGTTGACATGCACTCTTAATACAGTCTGGCATGTAAACTTGATACACTAATTTGCAAATTCAAGGATATTTTTGGTATTCACACATTAAGTTTTTAAGACCCATATTAAAAATAATATGTGTGAATATCATGTGAAATCTTGAAGATCTTGAGCAGCATACTTCTCTGGAAAAGTGAGGGCAATGATAAGATGATGTGAGTCTAGCGGAGAGCCTAATGCTTGAATGGGGTGGTCTCACTGTCTCTGCCTCTTTGTTGCTCATATGCTTGCTATCCTTTTCTTTTGAAGATTTTCAAATTCTCTTTAAAAAAATTACTTTGTTACAATAATTCAGCAAAGGCTTCTGTGTCTGTAGAAAATATTAATAGACTATTATGAGGTCCTACAACTAATTTTTCCACACATATCATCTGTCTTTGCATGGTTATTAAGCGCCAACAATATTTCTGCAATGCTTCCTTGCTAAATTAATTTGGTTTCTTTTTTTCCTGCTTTATTTTTTCTCCTTCTGCAACCTTTAAAATTAAATTGAATCTTCATAATTATGCTTTTTTGTTGTCCCTCATATCTTTCTCTTTTCAATTTCCCTATCAAAGTGGCTATAGAGTTTAATAAAGATGTAAGGAAAAAAACAGCACTACTGAATATAAGAAGCAGAAAGGCTTGAGTTGGCTGAGTTCAGAGCTCCAAGTGCTGTATATTCAAGGAGAAGAAGTGCATATACAATTCCATGTAGTGGATTCATAAGGGCCCATCACTGCTTTCTTGCATGTAACACTGAAGGTCCTGCATTAGATGGTGTTCCTTATAAAGGAGAAGAAGAATGTATGGCATGAATCTACATTTGACAAACAAGTGGATTTGTCTGTGTTCCACCAACTCAGAGTCATAGTTTCAGAGCAGTGTAGTATTGAAGCTGACAAGCAAGATTATAAAGCAGATTTCAAACATTCTATCTAGATCAAACAGGATTGGTCCTATATTTTTTTCTGAGGTCAAGAGGAATGGGAAGACCAGCCAATCATAATACAGTGAAATATCTGAAAAGGACTAACTTTATTAAGGTCTCCTTCCCAGGCTTTTCTGTATTTGAGGTAAGCAGGTTATCATGAAGTTGATGGACAGAAAGAGAAGACCAAACTTAGGCACAACGGCCCTATTATTGGCACAGCACATGTGCAGATTCATAGCTAGCAGCTTAAAGTATAATCCTGCTACTGTCACTATTTTACCTATCGTCATAAGTCAGAGACACCAGGGCATGAGAAGATTAACGTTAGCAAGCACTGAATGGAGGTTTCCTCAATCTCTTGACCTCCTCCTTCAGCATCAAGCAAGAGCAGAGATGGCCAAGGAAGGCTTCTAAACATATTTGAACAGTTCTTTGGAGTAAAGGAGAATAAAGTCAGACATTATTTATGATAATTGCAACTGACAAGCAAGGGATGGTGGAGTCTTCCTTGCAAAATGTATGTATATATATGAGGTGTTTGTTTTACTGTCAGATGGGTATCCCTTTAGGAGTGAGTGGATTAGATATTAATTAAATTAATACAACAAATGTTTTAAAATGCCATAGATGAAGGGGGATATTTCACTGTTTCTAATAACACCTCTTTGGACAGGGATTGGCAACATGATAACTATAAAAGGTGTTATCCCTGGAGGGTACCTCGCAACCACCCAAATTAAATAAATAATATATATATATTTAAAAACTTAAAGTTAAAATGACTAAATAGTCGTGCATGACATTGCCAAATTTATTAAATGAGAATTTATGAAACCTTGCGTGAGGAAACTGAACTGATTACAAGATCTCTTGAGATTTTCAATGTTTTAAAAACACTTGGGAGGGGAAAGTGACAGGGCCACTGTGTGAAATTATGTAATAGCACCTAACCCTAAAAAGGTTGCTGACTACCATAGTCTTTCCCATGTTATGGGAATCAGGCATCTTAGCAGTACTAAAGGCGCAATCAGATGGCCACATTAAGGTGTGATCTCCTAGTCCCTTAGCTGGCATAAAAATATGCTGACATATGCTGTGCCCCAAATCCTTTGCCTACTCTGCCTTAATTGTGAGGTTGATGAAAACTGTCCTTTTAATGCAGGACAAATTAAGGAAAGGTACTGTTGGATTCCCCTAACTGCATTTCCCCTCCCACCAAGATCAGCGGTCTGCAGGAAAATCACCCATAGATCACTCTCCTTAGTGTGTGGGATGGGCAGGATATGTTTAGGTGGGGGCTGCGAATGGCAGGTTTATCCACCTATCAAATTGTCCAATTTGCAAGTTATATAGGTCCAAAAATAGCTCAGCTAACAGGTCACTGGCATAGAGGAGGGATTGCGAAGAGCACCAGAATGTACTTTCTCACTTCCCTCTTTGCCCCTCTTCCATCCCAGTGACCTGTCAGCTGAGGTACAAGGTATAGAGGAGGGAGGCAGGGTGAAGTGGAAGGAAGCATTGGCCAAGAAGCAAGCTCCATTCTTGAGGAGTGCTGCAAAGGAATGACAGGGCTAGCAGTGAGTGACCATGGCCAGCAGGTCTTAGTAGCAGCTCAGGTAGTCAAAATGGCATCTCCATGGGCAAAATAGTATTGCCCCCTCCAAAGTAATAAAAGTGGTAAAAAGTAGAGCCATGTAAATCCCCTTACACTTATTGGTAATAGAAACAGCAGCATGCAGCTGGCAGAACCCAGCTCTGTTTCCTAATTGTTTAAACACAGGTCTACAGCTCTTTTGAAAAAGCACCAATGCACCAAGATATATAAAGAATCTACATAAGACTTGACAAGAGCTTTAGAAAGTACTGGCCAGGCATTATGGAGGCAGATGCCTCTGTGAAGCCTGATGTCCAGTCTTTCCTGCAGCTCAAGCCAAAACAGCCACCTTAAAGTGGCCCACAGGAGCCAGCCAGATTCCCATCCTTGACAGAGTCATCAAGAACATGACAAAAATGTGGTCAGGAAAATTGGAAAAGCTGAAGATGACTTTAAGTTGCCTCAGCTGTGAACTGGGGATGGGACAAAGATATATCATGAGGCCATGCCATATAAAAGCAGTTATGGTTAGAGATGTGAATTTAAGTTCTAAATCTGCTTCTGTTAGGGGCCCCTAACAGAAATAACATGAAATAATCCTTCTCATAGTCATCTAGATCTTTTAGTCCAGTTCTGATAGCTGTGGGCTTTGTACTTTTATTGACACATCCCTGGAGCTTCTGAGGATTCTGAACCCAATAATCAACACCTATTGTTTAGATTTCTGAAATCCAGGATAGATGTCTGTAATCAGAATTGGAATTGGACTGTTCTTTATATTTAGTGTAAATGGTTGTTAATCTTGTTACTATTATTTACTTATACCACCTTTAGAGGGGCATGAGTGGTTTCATAGAAAATGAAGTAGGAGAATCCTGAAGTCACTCATTTATAGTTTCAGTTCAGTTACATTTATTCATTAGTAATATGCTTAGGACTTCTACTGATTGGTGATGGTGATGGTGAGGGAATCCATTTCATCTATTCTAGGCAAAGATGACTTCATATTGTTATTGACTAGTAAACATTTAGTTGAATAGGCAAAATATTATATGCCATATCATGAGTCATATGCCTACCTTCCTCAAAATAAATAACCTTGATTTTCATCCTATGTCTTCTAAATTGAGTGTATTTATCATTCTCTTGCTTTGCTTTCTCCATTTTTTAAAAAAATGTATATTCTGAGCTTGTTGAAAGAAAACCTGCAACTATGTCAGTTGGAGTATATTGAAAAGAAAGCCTGCAAGTTACAGTATTAGTACTGTCACATTTGTATACAGTGACAGTTACTCCCAGTGTACTTCACAAAAGCAAAAACAACAACAACCTCAAATTGCATTTCATAATATAAGTCTGTTTTCTTAACTGGATGCCCCTATATGTGTTGGACTATAATACCCATCAAGAATCATGGGATTAGTTGTGTAACACATTTTTTTTTAATCCACTCAATCATGTCTGATTCTCAGAGACTGCCTGGACAAGTCCCTGCAGTTTTCTTGGCAAGGTTCAGAAGTGGTCTGCCATTGCCTCCTTGCTAGGGCTGAGAGAAAGTGACTGGTCCAAGGTCACCCAGCTGGCTTTGTGCCTAGGTGGGACTAGAAGTCACGGTCTCCCGGTTTCTAGCCTGATGCCTTAACCACAACACCAAACTGGGTCTCAAGTAACACCTCTAGAAGTTCCCAAATTCTTACAGTTGGTCACCTGTGTAGGTTACCTGATCTAGGCTACAAAATCCAGAAGATCATTAGACCGCAGCCATCTAATAATTATACAGATTTTTGCAGCCCAAATCTGAAAGCTATAAGCCTGTGACAACTCATGAGATAAAGCATGTTAGTATTTAAGGTCACAGAATTCGTTTTCATTTTTTGGTACTTTTTTGTACTTGTAAAAGTACATGGTATTTGAAGCAATTCGTTCTTCACTTATTATCAACACGGTAAGAGACTCAATGAAGCAGTGAGCTGGGGAATAACAATTATCACCATTTCAATGCCAAAATACAAGAAATTACAAAGCTTGCTAGTCTGTCTTCTGTAACCAACATAACTGACTTATGTCTGTATTTTGCTCTATGCAAAATATTTTGTTTTTAAATGTCAGTCCAGTGCATACTACCCTGGCTCTCTCCTTTGATACACATACTTCACTAGCAGTTCCCTCCGTGGAGAAACACCACCAACCCATTGCACTGTCACCAAACAGCAGCAGTTCATGCATTTATCATCTTTAAGGTCAGTCATGCTATGGCATCAAGGCTTGGCAGATGGATTTATGGGTAGTCTTGAATGTAGATATATTTTACACTCTGTGTCAAAGGTGCCTAGACTCATGGATAGCCATCTTTCAGATTTGATTGTATGCACTGGGATAAATAAATAAAGCAGTGGCTTCAGGGAGAATTTTGCAGATGACAAAACTGTTGATATGGGATTTGAAAGTCTGCCAAGCAAGACCAGAAGATTAGGTTTACCTTTCCTTCTTAAGCATTTGTTTGATGCGTGATTTCCTGTCCTGAACCTGCTGCAGCAACATACACAGGAGAGTAAATGGTTCTAACATTTGGTTAAGAAGCAACAGGATGCTAATATGATTTTGATATATTTATTCTTAATTCTGGGGAACTTCAGAACATTTTAGAATTTTAGTAGCATTATTTCCCCATGATTATATAGCTCATATGAAAACCTATGTCATTTGGAATAACTGAAGTTATTTTAAATTGAGTCAGACTGTTGATGTATCTAGCTCCATGTTGTCTAAATTTACTGGAGCAAGAACTCAGGATTTTTGACATTGGGCTGAATCTGGGACTTTTAGCATGCAAAGCATGTGTTTTGACCTATAGCCATTCTCATGATATCAACTTCCATAGTGATAAGAAAATACCCAACAGTAAAGCTTGCTTGCTTGCTTATTTATCTCTCTCTCTCTCTCTCTCTCGGCTTTCCTTCGTGAACACAAGGTACTCCCTTCTCCAATGTTCCAGAACAAAAACACTGTAGAGTAGTTTGAACTGAGAGATAACATGGTCAAAGTCACTCAGTGGGCTTCCATGGCTAAGGGTAGATTAGAATTATTCATTATACCACATTGACTCTCAACTCTTATTCATTTTTAGGCACATGTAAATACTGTATCTGAGACATTATTTTTACCTGAAAAAGTTAAATATTGTCTGGAGCTGGGAAATTCATAGTCCTTCTCATATTGCTGAACTACAACTCCCAGTGACCTCTGCTAGCATAGCAATGATAAGAGATGGTCAGCAACAGAGGGAGTACCATGGGTACCACATTTGTGTTGTAATGTAAAACTAAGGATTTAAAGATATTCAGAGCCAGCTTTAAAGTCCTTTTAAATGTTCATTATTCACTACCTGACATACGTGCTTTGAGCATTGAGCACAAACATCTAAACTCTTTGATCTGAAACCCTCTGTGAATTTGATTGTATTGGATGCTGAACTTGCTAAGAAATGTGGGCATCCTCTCTAAAAATATTCATTGATTTATATCCTACCTTTCTTCCAGGAATTCAGGATGGTATACATAGCACACTCTACTCCAATTTCCTCTCACAGTATCAACCTTGTGAGGAAGGTTGGGCTGAATGAGAGAGTAACTGGCCCAAAGTCATTCCAGGAGCTTTCATGGCCAAGTTTAGACTTGAACCAGTCAGAGTCCAACACCTTAATCATAGTCAGGTTTCTTCCAGGCAATCTGAACTAGAACAGGTAAACAGACACACAAGGATACAAGAACTTCTAATAAACATGTTTTTTTCACCAGCCTTGGGGATCCCAGGGACAGCCTGCAAGGTGGCTGACTGAGATTAAGAGATGTTTGTTCTCCAGCTTTCTTGGGTTTTATCTGTTTATTGTATCTGTTTATTTTGTCTGTTTTGTGTTGTACTCTGCACACAGTCACGTGTCTGTTAGATGGGTGGCTATATAAATATGCTACATAAATAAATAAAATAAATTACAGAAAAACTATAAAGAATTCCACCAACTGCTATGTTTTAAAATAAACTTTTATTTCTACTATAATCAATATTCAGATTCTTGCACCTCTTACTGCTGTCCACACTACGTAAAGGGGTAAAAGCAACTTTCTTTTGGGAGTGAGGAGGGACAATTCCATCTGTTCTTCCACCTATTTAGTAATGGCCAGATCTGATATCTGTCAGCTTCTGACTGTATGACGACTAATTCCCACCAACACTATACCATGCTAACTTTTAACATTATGAGAGGAACAGGGCCATACCCCTATAATTTTATGTAATTCCTCCAAAGTATTAACATATAAAGATGGCCTGCCTGCCTGCCTGCCTTCCTCATTCATGGTTAAGAATCAATTCTGATTCAAGGTCCAGATGATATCAGAGAGAGAAAAAGCTCTTCCACCCTCTCTAATTTCCAACTGCTGAGTCTAGTTCCCAACCAGAGAGTGATAGGATTGATTGCATGGAGAAAAGCTGTACTTTTCCTTGCAGCAGGAGATAGGATACTATCACTTCTTGCCCTTTCTTCAGGGAGAAGTGTGTGCCCTTTGGCACACAGAAATGTGACATTTCTTAGGGCTTAGATTTCCATCTAACAGCTGATTAGAAATAAAAGCCCAAGGGCTGGGGGAAAAAAACCTCTTTTTCTTGATGTCAGGGATGGATAGGTAGAGAGGAATTCTGAGGAATGGGTGGAGTTTAGGGAGTGGGAAAAAGGGCTTTTCCATGCAGCCTAACTGTGGCATGAAGATGCTCTACTTTCCATTTGCCAAGAACATACATTCACAATTCATCTCATTGGCAGCCTCCATGCTGGAATACTGTTTTCTATTTTATGCCAGTCTTTCCATGGGGACATTCTAAGGGCACATGGAGGAAGAACCTTTGGAAGTCAATGCTCTGCTAGGCATATTGACCGATCCATCGATCCATCCATCGATCCATCCATTGATCCATCCATCCCCAATTGCAGCCTGTCGCAGCTGAAGCTTCTGCTGTTTCCAGAGTGAAGGGGCTGGAAAGCAGAGAAAGAAGGGGCAGGAAGCCTTTGAGGTCCAGTGGCTGCATTACTGAAGGCAGTGGCCAGGATGTGGACTTTTCACCCCTATCTCCCATGTAGTGTTGTTTGTTGGATGCCTAAGACTGTCCTGAGCACCAAAGGGAGTGCTGTTGGGATTCCATTTGACTCAGCTATTACTATATTCTTACAAATCATTCAGAATGGATTGCAATCAGAAGCTCCTGGTGGACTTTGCAAACACTCTGATTTGAAAGAGCCATCAGCTCTTTCAGGGATCCTGGAACAGCTTTGAAAATAGCCATTTCAAACTCAGTGCTAAGGAGGTTTCCCTGGCATTGGACAACATTCTTTTCCAAGCCAGAAGCACAGCCGCCAGTGCCTACTAAGCCATCCTTTTGTCACATGCAAGGGAGAGTAAACCACATAACTGTTGCAGTGTGCCTGAGCCAGTTGTAGATCCTCCCCAGCTGAATGACATCCACAGCTTGTGCTAGACCACAGGCAAACTACGGCACTCCAGAATTATTTGTGAATTATTACATCCAGCATTTCTCATCTTTACTATGCTTTTCTAGGAATGCTGGCAGTTGTAGTTCAGCAACATGTCAAATATAAAACAATTATATGTAATTGTTGCTGGGAATTGGGTGGCATATAAATTTAATAAATTATTAGCATTTTATATATACACACATGTATAAACAGACACATATATACATACACACAAACTTATACAGAAAAGCCTGAAACAATTAGTAGTATAAGAGAGGCAATAGATGATTTCTACAAACCATGGCTTGCAAATATTTAAACTGGAATGATTTAACAACATCTGGAGTCTTATAGGAGACCTATTCCTTTCTACAATCTAACAGTCAATTAATTCATTGCATTCCACCATCATATTTTTCTGTTACTTTTTGACATAGCAAGGTCACAGTAAATTGTCTGTAATCCTATATTTGTGTGTTAAAACACTGAGCAAAGTAAGAATCAGCACTGGGTTCCTTCCAAACAGTTATCTTGTGAAAATAGCCAGCTTCTGTGGTTTAAAGGGGAAACCAGCTTCTCACTTGGGTGTCCAGCCTGCAGCCACCAACAATAACTGAGGACAACCTGTGGTGTCTAGGGAATACTCTTTTTCTTCTCCCATATTTTATTGCTATTGAGGATGCCAACAGTCAGAATGTGAAGAATATATATGTATAAATAATCTTAGAGAGAGAGAGATAAAAACCAAGGAAAATTCAACTCAGGAAACCCTTTATTCCGACTGGAAAATTGCCCTGCAAATGTACTCAACACAATGCTCCATCTGTCATTTGGAAATGACAGGTGCAGCTGTTAAAGCAACTATGTTATCTCATCTTTGAAGACAAATTCCAGGCTGTATTTCATTGCTGCCCTGTAATGTGTGTGGGTATACAGCTTAACTGCTGTTTTGCCTCACTATATAGGTTTCAAGCATAGTTCTATATTTACTGAAGGAAGCATCAAGTAACAAATACGGTTGACATTTTAAAAGCTAGGCCAACTTGCAGAAAGGTAGATGAGATGAGTGGAGGCTAAATGTATTCATAATTAGCTCTGAGGCATGGTCTGGGGTCTTCCCTCCAATGTCTGTCTGGATTCTCAACCTAGGTTGCTTCAAAGATATTTCAAGAGAGGGCACCACAGTAATGTCCTCATGCTTGTACAATAGATTTATGATATTTATGAGAAGCCTGAATAATATCAAAAGTCACTTACTTTCCTTGATGTGGATTTGCTCATATAAAACATTATACTTCTGGAATTGTTTCCCCTGCCATAAACTTATAGAAGCTACTTGAGCTACTCTTAGATTTCATAGATCTTGTCTAGTCAAAAACAGCCATTGCTTTTTGTGAATAATTCTGACATGATTAAAAAGCATCTCTCCATCTTTGATTATTAATTACTTTTATAATGCTTGTCCTAAAAATATTTATCCATTAAACTTTGCTCATTACTTAGTTTGTCCTCAGTGATGTCAACCTAAAGCGAGGCAGTTTTCTGATGTCACCCAATTAGCAGCATAATTCTTAATTGGTTTGGATCATCCTTCTTAAAAAAACAACAACATAACTCTTGGGGTGGGAAGAATGATGCTTAAGCAGTAGGCTTAGGTTTAGGGTTAGGGTAAACACTTGCAAAGAACAGAAATGAAGAAAGTGGAACATCTTTCATGCCTTCTTGAAAGAACTAGTTTTTAATGAAAACAATGTTTTGAATCTGCAAATACAAATAACAAAACACTTGGTGCAACTTTATAGTTTCTTTCTCTGTTTCTAATTGATTCTAATGCAATTGGTGGCTACAATGGAATATAATTGTTCCCTTAGTCCAATTTACTTGCAAGGACATGAACCTAAATTAATTGTTCAAGAATTTAAATTCTTCTTCTAAACATAAAATTTCCAAAATAGCACATCATTTTCATGGATTTTAAAAAAGCACAGTTAAAACCCAACGGCTTTAATTTAAAAAAACAAATAACAGGAAAACTGAAGAGTAAATGCAGCATTGCATAGTAAATGTAATAAAATGCTACATAAAATAACAAATGTTCTCAACAGGATTGTGTAAAGCTAAGCGATATAGACATTCAGATCAAAAAGTTGAATCAAAATGGATGCCTCCAAATTAATTTGGAAAATTGAATTGTGTTGACTCAGTTTTCCAAATTAGTTCAAATTGGATAAAATTGAAGATGTGGATGAAATTAATGTTTAAAATCAGAGCCAACCTGCATATCCCAAGTTCTTAGTAAATAAAACCGAAGAATAGAAATTAACAGCTAATCAAGGAGCCTTGACTTGATAGTTGTAGCTTAGAAAGAAATGCCTAGCACTTGGTGGCTGAGGCTCAGTTTAATGACTAGAAATCCCTATAAATCACAGCTAGGCAATTCCACTGTTCCATTCCTTCTGCCAGATGTAGGTGGGAAAGATTACGCACGTGCACACACACACACACGTAAGAGTGGGAATGGAAGCAATGGGCCTCTGAGAGGCAAATTCTTTCTATTCCTACCCTTCATCCATCCCAAAGTGCAAAATGGAAAATAGCTCTGTTGAAGTCTGCATTTTCATACTGAAAACTGGCAGTTTGATTTTGCTTCCTGGATACATCTCACTCCCTTTTTCACTCCTAAACACACCTCAAAAAATGAGCCAAATGTTTTGCTTCATTCTTTCCACTGATAACAGTATGTACAGTAGCTCTTCAGGATATCAAGTTTTGACTCTTGATCCCTAAAACATTGACAATCGCTGCCCTAAAGGCAGCAGGAGTGATTCATCTCATTTAAAAGAAAAGAAAGTAGTATCATTCAGATAGTATGCTTCCCCAAACCATTAAACACAGATAAAAATAATCTAAGTGCACTGCTGGGTGCCAACATTGAAAAGAAGCACTCTCCTACCATCTCATGTGAGATCACTTACAGGAGGACCTCTGAAAAAGTTGTTAATTCTTGAAAAGTTTCATTCAAGAATACCCAGCCCATGCAATCAGAAGCGAAGAGAAGCCACTTGATCCAGAATCCAAACCTCTGTATATCCTGCAGATTAGAGAACAGAGGTTACCCAATGAATGAGGAAGGATGGGTGTATCATGGAATAACAAGGCAGTATTCAAAAGACGACTTTGAATGACTAACTAGCCACAAGTTAAAGAAATTCACTTCAAGCCAGTTTTTGTGCCATCTCTGCTTTGTCCTCTAACATGCTGATTTCTTCAGTGCAAATAAGATAAAACTTCAGACATGCCTTTGAATGAAGTGATATAAAGTCGGGGGCCCATTTTATCTGGCTAATTCTCTTCTCCAAAATTAATTGTGTAAAAGAACGGAGCAACCTGCTGGAACAGGAAGGAGAAAAACCCTGGACAGAAGGGCTTTGCCTCCCAGGCCCTGAAATTTAAGATCTTTATAAATGATCTGTTAAAACTATAGTGACAATAAGCTTATGAATCATGATCTATATTAATCAGGGCTGCTGATACAGAAAGATTAATTGAAACGTGCAGTTCTACACAAATGATAAAGTGGTAACAATTTAATATCAGACAAGAAGAGTGAAGAAATTACACTCCAAGCTTCATGCATCATTACTATGGATATTAATATTTTACGCAGTGCAACAGCATCGGGAATCATAATGAAAATCCATAACTAGTGCACAGACATGATTAAATACAACAGTCTTTAGGTGCTGTTTGGTGATGGCGGCTTAGCCATATTTCACTCTTGCTGTGGGTGATTCGAGTGATAGAGTCTAGACGAGAGTGATTAAAAAGTGTTCCTCCTAAAGGCTGTTAACCTTTTACTACAGAAATGAATTTCTTTGATTTTAAAATTATGCCATTCACCCTGGTGGTTTTGTCCTCCCCCCGAGTGAATACCATGTACAGAATATAGATAGAGCGGGTTTTGAAAAAGCACTACTAAGGCATTATACACTGTCTCCCATGAAGTATTTGCTTTGGGCATGTATGTTAATGAACAAGAGGCCTTGTGATAAGAGTTATCATTAGCTTGTTTCCAAATTGGAGAAGGGTGGGAGCATCAATTGAATACAGTTGTTCTCACCTTTAAAGAAGAGGGCACAACCCTTTTGAGATAGTGAGCACTTTTGCATGTGTAAGAACCGGTTATGAGACTTCTTGAGAAATAATTGCCCTGGTGAGTTTGGTCTATCACCAAATACTCAATTACCAGAAATTAAATTAATGAAGTGGCTCACTCCAGCCCTCCTCAGTGATTTCTACTCTCCCAATTTATTTTTGTCTTTTTTCTGCGCTGCTGAATTCAGTTCCAGTCAAAGCATAGTTATTTTCTAAGGATGCCTTTGCATGTTGCTGGAAATATATATTACAAGTATTTCCTATGTGAGGTTGTTGTGTTGCTTTGCAGCATGCCAATCTCTCTCTCTCTCTCTCTCTCTCTCTCTCTCTCTCTCTCTCTCTCACCTATCATCTCTATCTGTCCAGCAGAGAATCTGGCAGGAACAAGGGAGATCTTGGTGAGTTCCTTGGCACCCATGGCCCATGTTGGGAATGTTGTCGGAATCTTTGAAGCTACCTCATGGGGCCAGCATGACTTAGTAGATGAGGCAAGAATCCAAACCGGCCCAGTTTTATGTTTCCCTCTCACAAAGTGATGAAAGAGAGCTAGCATTTCTATGTGGGCTGGAAAACTCCAGATGACTCTAAGTGGCAGTGTGAAGAGCTAGCATTCTGTATTTCTTTCTGCCATTTACTGATGTTTAGATTATTTGCAGCCCAGATATATAGATTTTTTGCAGCCCACATTGGATTAGTAACCCTAATCCAATGTGAATTCAATTTATAAGCAGAATGGGCATGGAGAAGATGGTACTGTACCACCTTGCCCTTTGCCTCAAGGGATCAAAAAGTTTTGAAGTACATGCTGAAATAATACTTCATTATGTCACTTCTGCTGTTCCTTCTGTTACTTACTTCTCAGTTCTTATTCACTGTATGGCCAACATACATGCTTAATGCTAATGGGGCTGTCAAATGCTGCAGAAGTTTTTTATGGGAGGGCACATTATTCTCTGTTATAGTTGCCAAGGATAATTATTGTTTTGCTGTGGTTTATCTTTGCCATTTCCTGTATAATACATTTTGGAAGGGTGAATAAATGAGGGCCCATTGTGGGAAGGTGGCTCTTTAAGCTTAACAGAGGGAAACTCACCCAAGACAAAGAGAAGCCTGGTTCATGTTGTTTAATTGGATAAATGTGGGGATCAGAGGATATGTAGGGAGTTGACTGCACACCGCCGTCTTACATATAGGCCTAACAAATAGTCTGATCTTGTCTAAGACAGCTTTATATGCATAGTAAGGAGAACCATTGCTAAAGGGGTAGCCCCGTTAGTCTTCTGCAACAACACCAATGGAAAACCTTGCAGGACTTTAACCAACTTAATTATATAAGCTTTTGTGGATCACAAACCACTGCATCAAATATATTAAATATCTGCATTCTAAACACACTACATATTTTAACCAGTTCATTAGTGCAAAAATGTTTGTGTTACATCTAACTACTGCTTTATTTGTGATCATGATCAATGGATTATTCTATTTTTACAGACAGTAGGGCTATATATGCTTAAAAATGATTTTTTAAAAATGGCCTTGGCCCTTATAGAAGTGCAGCATCTCTCTGCTAGTCATAAAAGTAGTTTTTCCCAGGCTTTTATGAGACATTGAAAAAAAAGATGTTGCTGCTTTAATGAATCCACTCATTAAAATTGATCTGACCCTTAAAGCATCGGCACCGTTTTTCCAAGCTAATTCAGAGGGATCGGAAATGCCGGGCCATTTGAATGAATGAAGAATGAATTGAGAGAGGCTGCATTTGCACTCAGTTGGGGTCTGAAGCTAGGGCCACCGCATATGGATGCAAACATCCAGACAGCCATTAAGTGACAGCAAAGTGATACAGAAAGCTGGAATGTATGTAGCCCATGTATATTTTTTTCTAAAGGCCAAAGCTTTTTTGGTAGCTTGTTATTCTAAATAAAAATGGGAAGCCCTGCAGTCCATTTGCTCCAAACAACCCTCCAAACAAAACTCCTTTGTAAGTGGGAAGTAATTGCAACAACATGCTACAAAAGCGATGTAAATCAGAAGCTGGTGGCCTGTAGGTCAAAAGGTAGCTTCCATACTAGACACTGAAACATGTCTTCCTCTAGGGACGTCTTTCTTCAGCACAGACTGGGTAAAACACAGTGTGGTTAATAAATAATCCTGAAAATTAACAGAAAAGTCCTAAAAGATACAAGTATCATCCTAATCAGTGTTGTCCAAACTTGGCCACTTTAAGATGAGTGGACTTCAACTCCCAGAATTCCCCAGCCAGCCATGCTGGCTGGGGAATTCTGGGAGTTGAAGTCCACTCATCTTAAAGTGGCCAAGTTTGGACAACACTGATCCTAATAATGAAGAGCAGGCACTACTAAAGGAAATGGGCAAAGCTGTAGCAATTTATTCTGAGTTACTCCTGAGATTTGGCTCTAGATACAAAGGGATAGGCAAGCAGAGAGGGAGGAGGTGTTGGCACACATTGTATACTGGCCTAATTCCATACAAAGCATTTTATAACAAACCATGTCTCTATCTGAAAAATACAAGTAACCTTTGTTTCCAGCACAATACGTGTCTGCTTTTAGTCCAACAACAGCAGTGAGTGGCTTATTTTCATGGTTCTGGTTATCCTTTTTATCCCTCTGTCTCTGTCTTTCTTTTGTGCATTTGGCTTGTTTCTCTCAATCCCTGCTTCATTAAATCAACACACAAGTCTGAGACTTGGTGGGTACAGCAGGCTACTGAGCATAACATGGACTTGGAACACAGAAAGAATGAGGAACAAGTGTCAATACTGTTGGAACTAGAAGGATCAAAGATTTAAAGCAACTTTGACAATCATTCTGAATGGGCATTCTGGGAGATGTAATCCCCAAACACATTATGTCGAGGAAGAATGATTTAGAATGTGTGTAAAATTAAGCTTAGATTTAGAAATAAGTGTACAAATCTAGGACTTTTGTCCCTCATGCTCCTGTCTCCTCTGACACAGCAGGAAGAAAGAGACTCAAAGAGGCTTTTCCTACCATGTTAACAGTGATGTATTTTATCATAATATCTTAGTCTTTTTTTTAATATAATATTTTATTAAGATCATATTTTAGTCTTAACTATAGTTTAGGACCTCTGTAAATCACAATAAATTGTGATGAGAGAAAAACTGAAGTGAAGGTTTCTGATCCCTTGCAGCTATCCTGAAGGAAGAGCAGATCAGCCAGAGGTTCATGTTCAGAATGCTAAAGCATAGTTTGTATCTGAATGAGCCCACTGTTAAAAATGTTAGGATCACTACTGGGAGGTACATTTAATATTTGTGGGAGGATCATCATTTTCAGCCTGCATGGTAGGGCACCAATTTTGTCCCCTTACTTCCTTTAAAATGGATAACATTGATTGGGGGAAGTGTATTTATTATTTATTTAACAATATTTATAGGATGCCACAATCCATATAAACTCTGAGAGGCATCCAATGGTTCAGAATCTAATACAATGAAAAAGCAATTAAAATAATAATAACATTCAATTGACTATGATGGCCACCCAACAAAGCTATGGGCCAAAAGCTCTCTGGAAAAGTGACACATTAATTTGCTTTCTGAAAACACAGAGGGTTGGTGCTGCCCATACTTCCATGGATATGTTTTCCATAAGGTGGGAGCCACCAGTAAGAAGCCTTGTTGCCAGGTCCATGACCCATGTACCTTGGGCAAGCAGTCCCTCCCTAGATGTCCTAACCAGATGAGGAGATTCTATTTTGGCAAGGTATTGCCTGACACAACCTAGTGCTGTCCCATGGTACAGCACTTTGAATTGGGGTTAGGAGTACTTTAATCCTAAAGTGCCAACTTTTGCCCCTTAAACCCTCACATTTTTCTCCCAAAACTCAAAAGGGATTCTGGGGGCTATATAATATGAAGCCCAGAAGTCACGGATTTCCCTCTCCAGCCAGAAACATTCATATTCCAAATCCTTACATTTTTCCAACAATGTAATCCCTCATGCCCAAACTTGCTGCTTCCCATGTTCATATTACAATTATCATGAACTATCACAAGGATTGCCTTGTGCTATATTTACAGGAAAAAGCCTTCTATTAGAAGTGATGTTAGAAGCAGCCATGGCTATCAGCTCCTTCCCTAGTAGATAGCTAGATAGCAGTGCCCTGCACAGTATATCATCAATGACAGTACAATAAATGATTGATGATAATGTTATTGGCAGTGCATCATACAATGTTTACCCTATCCATTGTCTTTTAAGGTACCCTACTTTCTACTGTCCCCTTCAGATATCTGCCACCTTTCATGCCCTAAAGAAGGTATCCTCCAATATATTTTAATGTCATAATTATGGTCTCCAAAGAGGTGGTTTAATCAGTGTTTCTGAAATGCCAAATTCAAGCAAAGTGGGCATGGGGCAGAAGGTTTCTTTGCTCATTACTAGAGCACATATAGATAACCTGTCATTAAAGGATTAGGCACAGGGTGGATGGCAAACCTCTGCCTAAGATCGTGGAGGAAGCTGTGCTAGTTGGAGTAGAAAATATGTAGACTAGTAAACACAATCCCCACAGCCAAATGCAAACTTTTGCTCCCAGCTAAAGTATTTAATATAATAAGAGGAAGACAATATTACATATGTGGAATAATCATATTTAATTAACTTAAATAAAATGTCATTAAATCAAATTTAGTTTTTATTTTGGCTCCACTGATTTCTTTGTCCCAGACCCATAGTTTTCTTTACATGGGTATAGCCCTGACACACTATTCCGAACGTATGCACGAGCTCAATATGTAGAAAATCTGTGATTGGCTTTCCTGACATTTCTGTTCTCCCTTCTGTTTGGTTTCCCCATCATTGTCACTGAAATCTATTGTTAGGATTAGTCTCCTTTGCTTTTTCTTGACAACTTTCTGGCAGAGAATTGGAGTTGTAATCTTAACACTTCTGGAGGCATCTGAGAAGAAGCCTCACTAAATAGAGTTAGTTTAACCTTTGAATAAAATGCATAAGATTATGAAAATCCCTTAACATTAGTTAAGTAACCCTGGTTATGACACCAAATATGATGTTTATATTTTTCAAGTTTAGTCAAAAGTTGTTTTTTTGTGTGTGTGATCAGTGGGACATATAGACATGTGTGCGTAGGGCAGCAATTTAACAGAAGCCTCTGTAGCTCATGAAGTAGGTAGAACTCTTGATTTAGCAGGCTAAGATTGTTTTATTTTGCTGCCCGAACAAGACTTAATTAATACAAAGGAACATGACTAACAGTCAGATTAAAATCTTTGATTGGCTTAAAAACTACAGCTATATTAAGCATAGGGGGACGTGGTGGCGTTCTGCTCTAGGAAGGAGGCTCTGGCAAACCACTTCCGAAACACCTTGCCTTGAAAACTGCAAGGACTCGTCCAAGCAGTCACTGCAGAGTTGGTAACGACTGAGCGCAGATTAAAAATATATATATATATTAAGCATGGCAATTTTAAGAACTTCCTACATAAAATGTGATTATTGATGAAGAAGAAACTTGCAAGTACAATGCCCAGACTACTGTCTTCCTGTTTGGTCATTGTGAGTTAATTGTAAAACTTAAATAACTTTATTTATTATTTTATTTAGATATTTATATAGCAGCCAGTTTTACATGTGTTTAGATATTTCACAGTCCAAACAAAATAATAACATAACTAAATACAATAATTACATTAAAAAAGAACTTTAGCATATTATGCAGGACTAAGCCATAAAGAGCTTTATATATAGCTACTTAAAATTTGAAGCCCACACTTGATGACAAGGCAACCAGTGAAGTCCTGAAGCACGAGGATAAGCGAATAGGAGTTTGAGAGCTCTCAGATCAATCATACTTTTATATATTCTGTATTGCCTAAAGTTGTGGATTTGCTTCAAGCAAAGCTGCCATACAGTAAATTATTCTGGTCCAGCTAGGAGTTAACCACAGCATACATGGCCATAGTGAGATTGGGATCACAGAGAAATGTCAGCTCTGAAAGTGTTGCCTCATTTTATAGAAGCAGTCCTGGACCATAGTGCTCATTAAGGTGAGAAATTGGTTTAAGATGATACCTGGATCTTGGACATAATCCTATACCAGATTCCCCCTGAGTCTATTCTCCCAAATACTTTGCTGGAGTTAACAACAGCAGTTGGGTTTTATCAGGGCAGAGGTTCAGGCAGCTCATGTTTTCCCAGATGAAAGTATCAGTAAGGCATTGAGAAGCATGGACATAAACCCATGACATTTAGAGTTGGATATCATCAACATATCAATGATATTGTACCCCATGCGGTTGAGTAAAGTATCCCAATGGCCAAATGTACACATTGAACAAGAAAAGTGAGAAGATGAAACCTTGTGGAACATCAAAAAGACAGGACCTTTGGAGCCTTATCCTCTCAGTTAACTTCTTTAAAAACAGGAGATTAGGAAGTAGCTGGTAATTGGAGGAAACAGAAGAATAAAGACAAGTGTTTTTGAAGAAGGACTATACACTAAACATTTTCAAACCAGAAGGGACCTTGCTGTACTTTGTTTAGTCCTTTCATGATCTTACTTTTGTTAATCCAAATACATTGCTAATGGTAATGATGATGATGATGATAAATATCAAGTATCTTTAGATTCATAACCTCCACAGGAACCAAATCACAATGGAATGAAAAACATGTTAACTAGAACAATTTCTATAGGCATGGACTCAAGAACTGACCACAAATAACATACAATAAATCCAATTTTCTCAGAACAAAAGGCAGGTTTCCCCCTTAATAGAGCCTTTTCCCTGAATGGTGCACCCAAACACTAGTAAATCTAATCCTGAAAAAAATTATTTCTTCCATTCATCATTGACTGCTTCTTTTGGTTGGGAAGAAAGGGCATTAAAAAAAAATGTTTTATTTTATTCTGTTTTTTTAGAGACTTGGGTGGTGGTGGTTTCTTGAAAAGTGATGTATAAACCTGAACATTTTTAAATGCACTCTTTAATTACACATATGAGTTGTTCAACCCCTATCTGCCTGTACTGTGTCAGTCTTCTGTGACTGCACACAAGGCACAAACCGTTGCTATGGTACTTTGGGTTTAAACCATAAGGATTATTACAGGGCTTTGGAATTCTGGGAATAAACAGATTCACCACTTTTCCAAAGGGACACGGAGAGAGAGAGGGAGAAAGAGAGGTGAGGGGAAGGAGAGGTTAGAAAGAAAAAGAGAGAGAGCAGGGAGGAGGGGAAATGAAAGGATATTATTTTTTTGTATCTGTCATTTCCCTGCTATCTCCCATATGACTTCTTAATCCATCAGAATGCTGGGAAGATAATGTTTTGGGCGAAATAACATGAGAGAGAGGATAGACTCCCAAGGACCAATATCTTTATTGCTCGGAGGATAAACGGATTATGTCAGCCATTTTCTGTTGCTGACAGCTTTTCTTATTAACCGATTTTATTTTTTAATCTTCCAGGGAAGAAATATGGTTTTATGTCACAATAAAACGCCGGTCACATCTAATTCTGCCCTCAAACAAACAGATTTCTGAAAGCCTTGCAGAGAAATTTGAAATAACTTTAAAGAGGGTTTTTTTTTGGATAAAGTCTTTATCCAGAGGCTTGTTCAACTGCAGTGTAAAAGGTTTAGAGGGAGAAAGGGAGAGGGAATGAGAGAGAGAGAGAGAGAGAGAAGTCCCTATAGTTGTTTTCCCCCTGTTGATCCCCATTAAAAGAAACTCTTCATTGTGATCTACTCAAGGAAATACATCTCAGACGAAAAAGTCATATGAATGTTAACAAATATGGCTATTTGTGTGGCTTATGGTCTCTCCTGAGCTTAGAGATGTTGTGTATGACACCCAGGGAATGAGGAAAACAATCATTAGAATCCCAACAACCTGCTTAACCCTTTTCTTTCAAACTCCGCCTTTTGATCTGACACTTCTCCCCCTTCACTTTGGTTGAGATTACCGTGGAAGATGCTAATAAAGTATTGCCTACACTGAGAGATAAGGAAGTCTCTTTGGATGACATTTTTCAGCTAATTACACATGAACTTGTTGCTTCCCATCTCTTCCTAAGAATGCAAAGATCCCAGTGTTTTACTTCTCTTTGCTGCCTCAAAAGTCCCACAATGGAATGCCATGTGCATCTGTGCGGCATAGTTACTCATACACACAATTCTTAAGGATGTTGCTCTTTGCTGGCTTTCATTTATAAGATATTGCTCCTCTCAGAGAGCTCTGATGGTCAAGTTAAAATGCTATCCACCAGCCCCTTAGCTGGTAGAAAAGTATATCAGTATAAATTATGCTGCCCCCTTTGCCAATCCCTATTCTTCCACACTACTGGGCCCAGTGTGTTGGGCTGTTTGTATTTATTTTGGGTCAAGTTAAGGAGAGAGACTGATGGAGCCCCCTAGCTGCATTTCCTCTCCCATCAAGTGTCACCTGCCAGCAGGAAAACCAACCACCAGTTGCTCTCAATGTGGGGCAGGGTAAATGAAGATGGATGCTTCGAATGGGAGGTTCATCCACCTGTCGCATGGTCCAGTTGACAGGTGGTAGACACTGAAGGGTGTGTGTGTGAAGAAGAAGGAATTCTCCCACTTCACTGATTACCTATCAGGCCAGGCTGAGAAGTAAGAGGCATGGAGGAGGGTATGGAGAGAAGCATGAGGGAACTCTCTTGGGACTCTTGCTTGGTACAATTCCTTCTCAGTGCCTGTTACCTGTCAACTGGGCTACTTCTGAACACAAGTCTAGGGCTGTCCTGACCCCTTCCCCCCCTCCCCCAACCAGCCTCTGCCTGAGCCATTCCTCTCTGAGCATTTGCTGCCTCTATTAGTGTTTTAATTCTTGAATGTCTTTCATACCAATTACCTCTGTTGATCACTATCTTCTCTCTAGATTTCCAGCAAGGCAGAGGACAGCAGAACAGAACTACCCTATTTTGTCTGAGGAACAAGAGTGCTCATATCAGCCCCATTCCATTTTTTAAATATAATTTTTAAAAAAGAAGATAAAAACTAATGCAAACTAATATAAGTTAGAAAAAGAAAAGAAAAAGAAATCAAAGAGAAAGCTAAAAGTGCAAGAAAAGGGAAAAAATAAAAGAAAAATAGAAAAGATACAAAGAAGTAGCTTCCAATCTTTACAACAGTTATAAGTACAGTCCTAAATTTACCTCTTACTCTATGATTACAATATAACTCTCTTCTTTCTATAATCTATCTTCTCTAATCATCAAAACCATAAATCATAAGTTCATTTTTTCTGTTTTATGCAAAAAGTCCATAAGGGGTTTCCAGTCAATAAATGTAGATATTGTCTTTTCTCTGATCAAAGAAGTCAATTTGGCCATCTCAGCAAATTCCATCATCTTCACCTACCATTCCTCCATTGTGGGTAGTGCCAAATCTTTCCATCTTTGTACATACAATAATCTCACTCTAGTTATCGTGTACAAAAACAAAGTTTCATGACTTGAGCCCCATTCCATTTTAACGGTATTCTGAAATGACAAGGTTTCTACTGTTGATTTGGAGAACAAGAGGAGGCATTTTTGTATTTTTCCACTTTAATTGTATTTTGAAATATATCTTTACCATTAGATGGCAGCAAGCTTACTCTTCCTCATTATACAGTCCTGAAAATAATGTGGGATGTTAAACTGGCTTTTGTTGCTTATGTGCAGATTTGCTGATTTTCCTGTATTCATCAGTTTCAATCACTCTCCATATCCTATACTCCTGGTGAAATAAGAGACCCGGTGGGTCAGCAGCCAACCAGTTTTGGTTCTCCTGCTCTGCAGGACCTAACCAGTTTCACAGTTATGGCACACACTCTCTCTCTCCTTTCTGGGATTATTTCTGGTGTTTTCCCATTTTTGTTTTTTCACATTTTTTCAACTTAGGAGATGCACAAATGTGATTTGGGCAGACAAACAGCCTAGAGAAACTGAGTCCCCATTTCTTCCCCATTCCTGAAGTGCCCTGACAGGTGGATGTTTTCTCCACTAGCTGGTGATGTGCTGAAAAGTCACAATAGCAAAGTCAAAGGAGAGAATGGATCATTTTGCCTATAATGACTGGCACACCCATAAATTAGTATAACTCATTTGATAGTGACTCACAACCAATGAGGCAAGATATGGATTGGCAATGGGACAACAAATTTTATACTGGGGTTGTTTTGTGACAACTTAAGGATGGGAGAATAGCACTTTAACTCAGTTGTAGGAAAAAGGATGGATTGAGTTGCACTCTGTGAACAGAGGTGTCAGATGTGGGAGTCATGAGACTTCCATCTCTTTCCAGCAGTGTTACTTCAGACTTCTGGGTTCCTGATGCCAATAATTTGTTGATGACCACCCAGATTAACAGCTCAGCAGGAAATGTGAATTGAGATTTTTACAGTTCCATTGGCCATACTGTTTTCAGCCAAAGTAGCCTGTTGTTATTCCCTGTGAAGACAGTGTGGAGCTACATGTAGCAACGATCTGAATCAATATAAGGCTGTTCCCTATACTCTTTTATGGCCAGACCACACCATCATTCTTTTTCCTCCTCCTCTGTTCATTGTTGCCAGCATATTATTCTAATCTTCTTTCATTATTTATTTATATTTATTTATATTTCAAATTTGTTACCACCCATCTCACTGTGGAGTGACCCTGGACAGTTTACAGTAAAGAATGTCACTTCACGTAGCAATTGGATATATTTATTCAAAAGCAAGCCCCATGTCAGGTTCAGCCCAAAGAACTCCACGAGACAGTACAGTTACTGTTCTATTGCATTTGTTAGCTTCTACCTACAAGACAGAATCTTGCCAGACTGAATGTAAACTCCCCAAGCCAGCAAGCAAACACTGCGAATTCCTTAGGGTGGTGCCAGTCTCATCCTCTTCACCTTCCCATGCTCATTCGGGGGCTAAGGAAGTGCTTATCTCCCCGAGCGTGGCCTTCGCCATACCATTCCATCACACCCCACTGCATTTAGTGAGACTTGATTCGCTTGGTTGTATATCTTAGGTTGGTTGCAGTCCTATACTTACCTATTGAGGAGTAAGTGCCATTGAACATAGTAGGGCTATTGATAATAGACATTTATAGGATTACTCAATATTCAAAGGGACAATAAGGCTGCTGCCCTTTAGCAATTTACTGGAAGTATACTCTTGAAAATTCAGAATAAGCCTATTGAACTTATTTCTGAGTAGAATGTTAAGGATGTACAACTGGTAAATTGCTGGGGAGTCAGTAGAATTAAGATGTTTTGGTTTCCCCTGAATGTGATTTTGATGGAGGATTTAAGGACAGCTCACTTTAAATCCTTACAAAAAACAAACAAGCAAATTAGCAAATGTTATTTCTAATGACTCATTACAGTCACATTACTAAATCTTATAGTGTTGGACATTTCTATAAATATGGTAGAAGGATGATACTGGTAGAAGACTTAAGCAGGTTAGATGGGAGGAAATTTCACTGCAGCCTCTACATATATGTGTATCTATAAAACACCCATTTCACATCCAAACTGAATGCTGTGAAAAATATGAGAATATAAAAAAGAGAGATTTGTGCATTATGCATCTAGAGTCACTGGGCTGCTGGTAGTTTTCCTCTTAAATAATTGGTTCCATTGCATCAGATGCAGCAGTTCAACTAAGTGAGTTGTGCTTTCACAGCTATAAAAGCATCCTGAGCCTGTTAAGTGATGCAGAGAACTGTAATGTGAAGAAACTCATGGAAAATACTGTTTCTCCAAAAATCCCAGGGAAAATCTAGGTCTACAAGATTTGAAGGTAGCTTGAATGCTGCTGAAAGAAACCAGCTGTTGAAAAAGAAAGAGATGAGAAGAGACTGGTAAATCTGTGGGATGAAATAAAAAGTATATTGCTTAATGGGCAGATGCTGCTCTTGCAGAAGCAAGCTGTTTCGTCTATTGATTCACTGGTATATTTACAAGCATAACTTGATCCTCAGAAGACAAGAAATCCTAAGGGCCATTGTGGGAAACTTAGCAGTTCTGAAAGAAGTCTATACTCAAGCCACTATAGGGCTGTTCAAGGACATAAAATTCAATTTTCATGGAGGAATCACCCCAAATTCTGCTTACACATGCTACTTGTTAATTGGCATGGTCAAACCATCTATCCTTTTTAAACAAACAAACACTCTGCGTTTGTTCTTTATATTTATCTACTGTCTTCCTTCCATGAAGAATAAGGACAGGTATGAGATTCTGTCCCACAATTTAGCCTCACAACAATTCTGTGAGATAAACTAGGATGACCAGAGATAGAGGGAAAAAAAGAGGAGGAGGGGGGGGAGGGGGGAGACAGAGAGAGAGGGAGGGAGAAAGAAAGAAAGTAACTACTCAGTATCATTCACTCAGTTAATCTTATGGTTGATTGGGAAGTTGAACCTTCCTGGTCTAACATTCTGATCACTGTCCCATCCAGTGTTCCCTAGTCACAGTACTGTATTTCACTATGTTAAAATTTCACAAACATGATTAATTAATGATTTGTCTTCTATTAAGTCCATTCTATTTATCAGCTGATATCTTTTTTATATGAAAAGAACACTGGGATTTGTCCATTACATAAATGAATAATATGGTAATAGGCTCTGAATAGCTGAGGATGATTCACATGTTCATTTTACACAAAAAAGGTCTGACAATTTCTTTTTTTTCCCCTGTCAACTTACTTTGTTTTAATAGATATATAAAAGTGCAATCAAGAAAAAGAGAAACAAAGAAACAAAAAAGAAAGAGAAAAGTGATTTACAAGCTGTGTAAAATGGAATAAGAAATTTCAGACCTTGGATTAGGATTGCATATAAAGATGATCTTATATCCATTTAGCACTTTAAAACCATTGTCAAAAACAAACTGGTAATAAATTATTAGCAAAGGCAGTCAATATAATAAAAATCATCAATCAGAATAAACAATTAATAGAAGTTTTTATTTAAGCTGAAAAAGCCTGTCTTTATAACAAATCTGGCAAAATCTAACACTAAGGCCTTATATTAAAAGAACCCCAAGCTTTAGATATAGTACAAGCTTATGTACAGAATTATAGACCAGGTTAAATTAGATGCAGTATCACATTTGTTTTTTTTTTTAATTCAAAGTTATTTTTGACATTGATGCATACTGTAATAGCTTAGTCTGCCATTCTTCTAAAGAAGCAATTATGTGCAATTTCCTGTAGGAAGATTGGAACATCCAGAAGTTGTTATCATGTACAGAGCCAACTCTATATACTTTTAGAAATATAAAGCTTAATAATACTTAATAGAAAAAAAGCTGATGAGGAGAAAGTGATATTTAAAATCTGTTTCATTCTATAGTGAATCATCTTTCAGAATTGTTGAGCTTTATGAGATTACCACCACCACCACCAAAAAAAAAAAAGAAAATCTGATCTGGTTATTTCATTTCCAGCAATGTTTTGAATATGAATTATCTACAGTATTTTGGCAACCAATACTGGGCTAATATGCCAGGACAAAGATACCTTGTTTTCTTTGAATGTAACATTCACAGTACATTTGATATTTATATTCCATTGATATTCCCATTGTTGCATATCAATTGTCTGTTTTAAATTCTGCATCCATTTAATCATACAACCTTTGATTTGTTTATGAATCATACTTCAGTAATGTTATAAATAAGCCTCTCAGTGTTCTGAATTTTGTGTTATAAGCTTTTCAAATTCAGTCAAATCTCTGAGTGTTCTACCTTGTTTTTGTAATTTCCTTCGAAATTTACTACTTATTGTATTGAAGATACTAAAACCAATGAGGTGTTTCTAACATTCCAGGGACAGATATTTCATCTTTGTTTTGTTACAGGTTAAATCTTGCAATCTATATGAATTATTATCTCTCCACTGATCATTTTTATACATTTTATACATTTTTATACATACATATATTTATTATTGAGACAAGAGGCAATAAATCTGGACTTATTCTTCTATATTTTTCCCATTCAATTAGGAAGTTGTTTATAATCAAGTAATCCCCTATAGGACCCTTTTGTTTGTATCTTATGAAAGTTATTAATGCAAGTTTCCTGGGAGAAAAATCTGAGAATTTCTTAGACGTTACCAAAATTCTTTCTCATATCCATGATCATAAATTCCATGTATTCAGTTATGACAACGCTATGCTATGCCTATAGCTATAGTAACATTTGTTAATAAGTTTAACATAGAAAAAGGCAAAGAGAAGGGAAATTAGGATTTGCAAAAAAGGAGTAGAAATATTCATCCTTGAAATGATAGCCCGTATATCAGAATACACTAAGGATGGACTACTCTAGATGGCCAAATATATTCCTGTGCAGTTTTGTTTACATATAGATACTCAGTAAAAACTTGCATATTATGGAATTGTAGCTACATGATATAGGAGAAAGCTATGTACAAAGATTTGGAATCAGGAAACTTAACCAATTATAGGAACATGAATTAGTCACAGCTGTAGAAATATGCCTTCAGCAGCTCCATTCCATCCAGAGCACCACCCACCCCATCATGGCTCAGAGATGCCCAAAGCCAATGCTACAAAAAGAAAGAACAGTCAGAGTTGCAGTCATGCCAGAGCTATCAAAAATACAGAAAATATATTAGTGCTTCTTTTCCAATACGGGAAAGAAAAATCAATAGGGAAAGAAACATTATTTTTAATCTTGTATGTGATTTTCCTTTCACAAATAATGAGGGAAGGGAATGGAAAACCATGAAAAAATAATTACCAGTGTCATTTAAACCTTTTTTATCACTACACAAACCACAATTGTGTGCATAGTATTTTCTTTGGAAATTCATTTTAATATATCTATCTCTATTATCTATCTATCTATCTATCTATCTATCTATCTATCTATCTATCTATCTATCTATGACTTTTAAAATCTCCTTAAAAGAAATAAGTCAAGGAAAAAACTCTAATCAGCCTTCTCTTGCAGTTATTTACTATAAAACACAAACAAGATTTTTGCTAACTTATGATATAAATAGAATCAACAGTTAAACAGGGAATATTTTGCAATAAAGAATAAAACTTGAAGGGTAGTTGTCTCCCTCCTTCTCTGTGGGGTTGCCTGATTTGTGTGTAACATTGCAAATTATTCTAAAGACTATGATGGATGTCCTGATCCATCATAGGCAATCCATATGCAAACTCAGATTACTAGTGAATATAGCTTGTCCAGCTTCTTTTTTTTTCATGACTAAAGAGAGGCTTGCTCCCAGAAAAGAGGGACCCAGGAAGAATTTAAAAAGACCCTTCAGAAAAGAATGAGCAGGTACTATTATTACATAAGAGAGCAGGAAACAGTGGATTAGCCATATATGACCCACTTTATAGGGGACATTCCCCTATGTCAAGTTGGTCAGGCTTCAAGAGTATGGAATCTTTGTATGGAAACTCTCAACTGGAGTTTGAGGCAAAGACATGCACTTTAAACTCAAGAATTTTATGCTGTGTCTGTTCTTTTTTTCAGCATGAGAGTGAAAAACATTTGAAGTCTTTCCTCACAAAGAAATAACTCCTTGTAACTCCCTGTTTTCTTCATTTCAGCAGTTTGATTTTGGGTGAGAGGGAAAATTGTGTTGCTTTTGCTTAACCATTAAAAGCTGGAATCCTTGATAATCAACTCTAAATCACCCAAAGATGTAGGAGTAGTCTGTTCCCCTGTTTTATCTTTTCTTCCCCCCCCCCGCTAGTTGAAGAGCCGTTACCAAGAACAATTAGAATATACAGTTGAGTGGCTGAGACCTTGAAGCTGCCTATGAATGGCAGCTGCACAGCAGATTGAGCAGGCACATAGGTCAGCAGATCACAGTCTTCCTCACTAAGATGAGATGCACTGTGTTTCTGTTTCAACTATAGGAAAAGATTTCTAAATTTTATTTATTCATATCAATTAGTATCTGCAAATGTAAAATATATCACTGTATTCTCCAACGATGGCTGTGCTTTCTTTTGGTCATTTGCAACTTGCTACTCATCATTTGTTGGGGGAATCTAAATCCATTCATATTTCCCCTCCCCTCCAATTTTGGCATGTAGGATTACACGAGCAATATATAATGATCCTCTTTTGGGTGATGGATCGTGCTATGCCTTAGAAGATTCATGGATCAATAGTCAGAATCTCTGGAACACCAGAACCTAATTTAAAGAATGCAGGATTAGCCAAGTGCCTAAATATACAGTACTTATCATATCAATCTGATTGTATAGATGGTGCTCATTACATGCTATTAGAAAATCATAGCCCTGGAGCAGGTGCTACTTACTCAGGGAAAAAACAAAGAAACAGCTGAATACTGGTGAAAAACAAACAGCAATTACTTTCATGAAATCCAGCAAGGAATTCTGATAACTTCCATATATCTGTGATACTTCCGCTGTCATAGTGCTCTATGATCTGCAAGATCCATTGAGAATAAATCCCTCCCATTGGATTCCTGTAGAGTTTGGGCTGAGTGAATATATCAGTGATGATTAATAACTTCCTCATGTGGGAATGGGATCTTTGGCCAACTGAAACAGAGCTTTCTTGCATTCAGCAAATAGTCTGATGGAATGGGATAGTAGGAATGAGGCACGAATTCCACCATTAAGCTACATGCATTCATCTTTGGAAGGTATCAATGTCTCCACTCTCTATAGTCAGAACTGGAAAACTATTGTTTTCATGCGGATAAAAACATAGTACAGTATTTACTATGTCAGATAGAAGAGGCCAATGAGCTCTTATTTTCAGTACGAAGCTCTTGAGCTCCAAAGTGAATGATTTATTTATTTTATTTATTTAATTAAAATGTTTATATGCTAACCTATCTTAGAACCAAACTCTGGGCAGCTTACAACCAAAGGATAAACCAGAATGTACATGCAGTAAAAATAGAAAACAATAAAACCAAAACCAGAAAAGCCGGACGCTGCAACCAAACTTCCCCCATGCAGCCCACAATACTCTCCTTTCCATCCTATCCTAATACTTGGGGGAAAAGCCAGCTTTTAAATGCTTTATGGATGGCTAAAAGGGTGGGAGCCTGCTGGAACCGAAGGAGAAGGGTGTTCCATAGGGCAGGGGCTGCACTTCCAAGGACCCACAAGGTGGCAGTGTTTAAGGGAAGGGACCTGGAGTGTGCCTATCTATCCAATCCAAAGCAATCATGAAAGAAAGGAAGCAGAATCCCAGAACAAACCTTTGCTAGCCACACCTTGGCCACTTTTCTTCTAGGCAAAAGGCAAAGAACTCAATCAACTCATAAACATCTGCTTCCAAAGAGGAATATCTCACTAGCACACTGGTCTTTGAGTGGAAGTGGGGAGAGAGAAAACTTGGTGACACAATGGCCTAGGTGATAAATGGCTTGGGTGCTAGTTGATTGCTGCCATTTTTCTTGCCAATTGTCATTGTATGGAAAATGGATTCCTTGTTTGTGTTCTACAGTAATTATTGACCCCAAAAGGAAAAAAATCCACAACATTAATTTGCTTAATAGCACCCTATGCAGATGGCACATTTTGCCCAGCAAGTTGGCACTGACTGTGGACATAAGGAGCCTCATCTATTTAAGTCAGCGTTCATCTGCATCCCTGTTTATCAGAGGGCTCCTTAAGTAACCAACACAAAATGGGAATTTGTTTTGAACTACCAATCATTATAGCAAAGGTCTCTGTGGCTTGCTATCAGTTGTAGGCAGTATCACATTAAAATGAAGGTAACACAGAGCAATTCTATTTCCTAGATGGTCATATTTAAAAGAAAGCTTCTCCATCTTCCCTGTTGCACTTCTTCTGTGTTGCACTTACTCTATGAGAAAATTAACTCAGTTTAAGGCTTGTGAATAAACTTAATGCTGCTATTCTGAAAGTATTAGATAAAAATGAAAATATCCAGCTCTCGGTAGAAAGAGAGATCTACAATAGCAATATCTTTTATTTGACAGTGATAGCTGCAAATTAGGTCTCTCTAATTTAGTGCCATTTAGTGATATGGTCATATTAGAGGTAGTCCTAGTATCCTTAAGTTTAACTTCTTTAATTGAGAGTAACAATAGGAAATAAGAACCATGGAGATTAGCAATGGTACAAACTATTGCCTAACTGAAACAAACCAACTGTTGCTGAATTTTCTAATTATTTATCCATTTGGTAATGCTTGCACTGTGAAATTGCTTGGAGCAGATGGCATTCATTTCTTCTGCAGACTCTGTTGAATGAATGACTATAGCATAAATCAAAAAGCATCTGACCCAGAATATACACTGCCATGACTTAAGCTATACTTGAATGTGCTTTAGATCAATCTGTCTAGAAATTAGTATATAAACCAGCCATAGAGAAAATGGAGGGCTTTCATAGAAAAATTCTATTATATCTACAGCACTTTTCTCCAATCTGGTGCTGTCCCGATAGGTTGGACCCATTATCTCAGCCAGCATGACCTAAATTTTAGAGAACTTCTTGTTTATCAATATTCTTCCAATTGTAAGATTAGATGACAATGCTGTCAGTAACACAATCAGGACAGCAGCAAAACTAGTACTGCTTCCTGTGCAGTTAGAAACAGAGACTAGGGAAATTTGAACAAAGAAAGGTAGCTAACTAAATATATTGATGCAGGCTTTCACAGCCAGTGTCAATCCAATGGCGATGAGCTTTTGGGCTAATAGACCATGGTTCAATTATTTTGTATCCTGTCATTTCACCAGCAACTATGGCTGGTATTTTCAGAGGTGAAAGTGGTCTGCTTCTTTAGCATAAATCATGCAACGTAGCTAATTAACAATTGGTATCAAAAACTGTTTTCCTCTTAGAGAATGACAGAGTACAAGTTAGGTCTATTTCTTTTCACCAAAAAGTGATCACCAAAGATCTTAGCATTTCTAAATCAACATGTACATGAAAGTGTATGGAACAGAGAACACAGTGCATTCACTGTCAAGACATTTATTTAACTATTATATAGGCACTGAAATCTTTAAATCCTAGGTTTATTTTCATATGCATCCCATTTCTGATTTGTTTAAATCATGGTCTTCATAGAATTTAAAGTTTTTATGTATAAAATTACCATAATGCAGATAATTAAATTAGAGCCATCTCTATGCTTTAAGGGAATTTAGATCATCTAGGGCCGTTCAGCTATTTGATACTTCGACTCCCAGCATCCAAATCAATATGGCTAATATTAAACAGAGTGAACCCAAAACCCAAAAGATTTGACTACATTGTTTGAAAATCTTTTCTTTGCCCTCTGTAAAAAAAAAAAAAAATGAACACAAATTATTTCTGCTTTTTGACATTCTTATAGGGTTCTTAGACAGCTCATTTTGTTTGTTGTTGGGATGTTGCTCTGCCAGTCATGTTCTTGATGTGTAGTAAAGATAGGCTGTGGGGGCACTGCAATATGTGTTGATAGACTTTCCTCTCAACTCAAGAATAGGAGGAAAGCATGCCAAAGTTACTGTGTGAATGAAACTTTAGATGCTATTGCTGAAGTGGGATGATCCCATAGCGTAAGCTTATCATGGGTAAATACGTTAAAATTATATCTGCAACCCAATATTTTCTATGTATATTTTCAAGCATTAAAGGCAAGTATTAAACTGATCCCTGCACAAACAGGAAGTCCAATACTTGCCAGGATTTCAGTGGGGTCAGGTAATAACGAGACAATTTCCAGAATCTTTTGTTTTCCTCCCCCCCCTTTTTTTTAATAATCATGCTTATCATTTTTAAGGACATGTCATTTAATGGAGGTGAATTTGTATTTTTTGTTGAGTTTAACACTGTCTCTCTCTCTGTGGATATGCATATATGCACAACATATAAATACATGCATGCACGCACACGTTCACACACACACATGGCCAATATTGTGAGGGCTGTGGTCCAAACCTTTCTGGAAAACACAAGGCTGCCTCTCTCTGTTTTAAACCATAACCAAGTCATCAGAGATTACAGAAGGATACTTACTTTGTGTGGACTGAACTTGGACACAAGATATGAAAATATGCTTTTCTTAGGTTGATTGTTCAAAATATTGCAATATTTTTCAATTTTCCTGTATGCACTAGGGATCAGGATTTTTTTTTTTTAAGATACTTAAGATTCATTCTAGAGATGGAATCCTTTCTTACACCTGCAGTTTGTTCTGCTGGTCACCACCTGTGCATCTCAGAGATCAAACCATAGTCTGGGCAAGCTGTTATTGATTCAATTATAGTTCATTTGGACCTGTCCAGATGAGATAGCCAAGTGCCTCAAATTTAAAGTAATTAAGAAACTGAAATGGCAAAAGAAGAAACAGATTTGAATTACACCGACCTTTATCTTCTGTTCCATTCTGGTCACAGAGTCTCCTTGTAAAGTCCAGAACAGATAATCAAAACAATAAATGCTATTGTTGCAGAAAATGGGAAACCTAATTCCTCCAGTCACTAGATTTTGGTTATTGTTGCCATCTTGATTGTACTAACTGGAAATATAGAATAGGTGAAATAAAAATGCGATGAAATATATTCTTACATGATCAGATTTGGTGGCAGTGTGAAGCATTTTGTATTATATCATCCAGGGAAAAGCATACTGTGAACATATAGATAGAGCAAGATACATTAGTAACAAAGGAAATAAATATATATGATTATATATTTTGTGTCATAGGCTCATTGTGCTATTTTCTAGTAAATAACAACAATAATAAAATGTAAATTATTAAGTGTCATGATTTATTCTTATTACCTTGAAGCAATTGATAATAGCAATTCCACATTTCTCAGTGTTTGTCACAATATAATGCCAAAGTGATTAAAGTGGCAGAATATTGACCTTTCTCCATTATACCTAAACATGGTACAAATATGCCCCAGCAACATATTTTTCTGCTGTGTCCCCATATTACCTTCATCTCCTCTGCACCCCATAAGAGAAATAGGCTTAAGCCATCCTTACTTATATCCATGTTAAAGTACTGTTTGCCCCCTGAAGCTGACAGCTGACATGCTTTGCTATCCATTCTATTGGCAGTGTAGTCAGATGACCATAGAAGGTGGCATCAGCCTGGCATTTATGGGCCATTTCAGGAAGATATGTATATGCCTCCTACACACCGGTCTGTGGGCAGCTAACTCCACCTCCATTCTGTTCCCTGAAAGTGCTGGGCACACCCACTACTTTTTGCTGTTTACGAAGGCTGGCATGGGGTATTCAGTGGATGTACAGATATATGGAGATGTGAAAGAGCACAAGATCCATACTTTAATGTATTCTTAGGCATAGCCACAAAGAGAGGAAAATGCTCTGAGCAAGCAAAAGATCTATAGCGAGCATTTTTGCTTTCCTTTTTACAGTGTTTCATTTGTATCCTGGACTAAGTCTGAGCATCTCCCTTTTTCTGGAACTGCACCTGAGAGCATGGTAAAGCGGAACAGTATAGCTTCAAAACTATTGCACAACTCCACACCTTTTGTTCTGCATGCCACTTCTAAACAGCATTGTTCATAGTAGTGGCTGTCACCAATCTACATAATAACTACTTAAATCAGGGTTCCTCAACCTCAGCAATTTTAAGATGGGTGGACTTCAACTCCCAGAATTCCCCAGACAGCATTCTGGGAGTTGAAGTCCACCCATCTTAAAGCTGCTGAGGTTGAGGAACCCTGACTTAAATCCTAAAACCTTCTGGTGCTTGACCAGGCTTAGATGCAATCTGATCCAGAGATCTCAAAGTGCTCTGCTTATACCAGAAACCCTGAGATCCTCCATAACTGAGATGTGATTGCAGAGATCAGAACTGTCTGTACCACTGAATCTGCAAACTCTTTTTTACCTTTTATCCTGTACACATGGTTCAATTTATCCATCATTTCAGTACTTCCTCTCTGCAAAAAGTATCTGCTTGAACTGAAAGGATCTTCATCTTCCTTTCCATTGTACTCATGAGATGAGTGCCTTTAGCTTAAAACCCTTATAAACAATAGACTTATTTGTGTAGGAAAATACTGGAATGATATGAGCTAATGCTTTCCGAATAGTGAGATTCTAGATTGTAGACCTATATTTCCATGAGATCAGAATAGTTCTGAACTTCTTCTGCAAGTCTGCTTTAGTTTGGCTCCAACTGAAATCAGTCAAAAGGGGAGTCAAAATTTGGGGCTCCTTTGCCAGGAAGTAAAATATAAAATCAAAGGGTGCCTGGTACATGGAGCTGGAGTGTGTGCCTCCACTGATCCTCACATTGACAAATAATGCACACAGGCTGCCCAACTTGAGACAAGTAGTAGTACCTCTTCCTCAGCTGGGTACGGCATAACCAGCTCTTGCATTCTCTAGCCGTGTCCTTAGATACCACCTTGGATGGCACCAAAACAAAGTGGGTAGGCATGAGAGATGGGCATAGTACTTGCCTCCCACAAGACTTGAGGCATGATTCAGCCACCTACAAACCTTGCAAATTAGGGTATAAAGTGGAATTCCACAAGAGCAGTAGACCCATGTCCTCTTTGTATATCAATGAAAATGTTTTGTGTAACCCAGTTCCCTTCACTTTCTGATGCTTAGTCTTCATTTACCAAGAGGGAAGACATAGAAGCTCACAGACCCTGCCCTATACCCACTCAATTTACACAACTGGTGAATGTTTTCCAATTAGATGGTGAGGGGAAAAGGGAAACAAATCTGGAAGAATCAAGTAATCAATTTGCTTAACTATGCACTATGGGGAGTGACAGTGGGGACGGCAAATTTCATGCTGGTACAGTTTTCCGCTGATTCATGAGTTGCTGATTCTATAACATAGCAGTGGGGAAAGCAAATGCCCTAGGATTAATCAGACTCATATACCTTTTAACAGGTAGACTATGAGCCTCTCTCACACTAATCATGAGGGGGATAAGGAGACCCTTGTAAACCACTCTGTTTTTTTGGATGAAGACTAGGATAAAACAAATAAATTATATATGTCTTCTGTGAAATTTCCTATCACAAAACCTTTTCTGATGTCCAGTTATCAGCTGAAGAAAAACCCATAGGAGAAAAACTGATCCTTAACTTTGGCATCATGAAAAAAAAAAAAAAATCAGCATGGCAAGTAGAAAGTTTACACGCAGAGTTATCAGAAAAGTATTTCTTGAACTAGCATAGGCAATGCAATTCAAATATGATACTATTGTTGTCATTATTTGTGGTTTTCATCATCATTGCTCATTTATGAATCCCACCATGTGAAGATTTTACAATGCTTCTGTGACTGGAGATTTTCCCACACTTATCACATAGCCTACGTTGTGAAGCATCACTAGTTCATTGCAATGTTCCCCTTCTCTCTAGATCCTTAATGCATGTCCTCAGTTCTACATATTTGTTCACAAATACTAGGCCCACTGCATGTAATAGAAAGTGATGTCACAAGAAAAGGCAGGGGATGCTACGTAGTGTGGTAGATTTCATGTGTCAGATGAATAGAGGTGGTTGTATTATGTACATTCCTTTGCTCAAAGCTCTAGATGATCGAAATCCTATAATCCCACCTTGCTTTAATACTGGATTAATGTAGATTTGTTAAAAAAGAAATGCTAGTGAAAATGAGAACCAATTGTAATTACCTCCATTTCTTCCTGCTCACATGATTTTTGAATATTTTTAAATAGAAAGGAAGGCTAGCTTTAGAGGCTAAACATGCCTGCTCTGAACAAGATCTGTGGCACAGTGATGGAGCTATGGGAATTTTTGCTTCTCTAGCTCAGCCGGTTGCTGCAGCTGCAACAGCTTTGCAAGGATAGGAATGGAATAATGACCATGCTGACTTCTAGGGCTTTGAGAAGTGCTCTTTGATATTAGTAGAGCATAATCCCAAATGGATATGGCAGTTTATTTCAAAGAACATGTAACAACAGGCAAAGAATTGTCACAGGCAAATATAATGAAAATAATATGAAAACTACTTATCGTCCCCACTACAGTAGGTTTAGAATTACTGCATTAATGTTGCTACCTGCTCAATGGCATTAAAAGATTGTGCTTTGCATATATGGGATTTCTTATGAGATCCTCCTCTGATCTAAAGGCTTTATAGGCACAGAGACATGCAGAGCTGAGTGCTGAGCTTTCCAACTCACTATTCTGCCTAATCTTTGTGTAACCCCATGGAACTCACACAAGGACTGAATGGAAGGCAGCACAGCTGTATCTCCAGAAGTGATGAGCTAGCTTTTGGGAAGCTCACCAGCAGGACCTCATACAAGAATAGTTTTAGATTCTTCCTCCCATTTCAACCCAGATATCTCATAAGCAGAAATATGGAAATTCTATTTTTCACCTAACTAGGGTAGTAATCATTAATTAATCTGGCATTTTTCTTTATAGTTATATTTATATATGTATTTATGGAGAGTAGTTGACTAAATGAGCAATCCATTAAACTGCACGTGATTATTTATCTTACACTGCAGTCATATCCATGCCTAGAAAATAGGAGGTTGTCTTATAGTGAATCTGTAATGGAATGTAAGAATGACCTTGGAAGATGGGGGAAGAGATGTTGCCTAGGGAACAATCTGATTAAAGAGGGAGTAGCCCCTGACTCAGTAATGGACAAAGAAAGAAACTTAGAAAGGACCCGCCCTAACTGAGCAGGTGGTAAAAAGAGACGGTAGGAGATTTGTACTTTTAGGCTTGCAAGATACTGTTAATGTAGCCTATCAGTACAGTAGAAGTAACTCATCTGGTGGTGTTTCCTGCCTGGTTTACCTGGGAGGGCTGACAGAATCAGACCAATGATTTAGAAACTCACCAGGAGAGTTCAGGTATTAAAATTGGGACCTTCTGTGTGCTGTTTATGTCGTCATCATCATCATCATCATCATCATCATCATCATCATCATCATCACCATCATCATCTATTAAACCTGTATGCCACTCGACTGTCAATGACTCTGGGCAACTCACAACAAACAAGAAATTACAAGCAAATAAATAAAACATAAAACATAAATGATGACAAACATGATGAAGCGATGGGCCTTACTTTTTCTCACCAAAGGCCTGGGTGAAGAGGAAGGTCTTCACAGATCTTCTAAACAACAGCAGAGTGGGGGCCATCCGGATCTTGGGGAGAACCTCTTTCCAGAGGGCAGGTGTGGCTACAGAGAAGGTGCACTTCTGGGGCCTGATAGATGACATTGTTCAATTGAAGGAACCTGGAGTGTGTCAATTCTGCAGAATCAAATCAGCTGGGCAGATGTTATGCAGGACAAGTAACCAGCCCCTATGCCATGCTTTATAAGTAACAACCAGCACCTTGAATCACACCTGGAGGCAAACCAGCAACCAGTGCAGCTCACAAAGCAGGAGTGTTATATGGGCATATAGAGACGTGCCCGTTACTGCTTGCACCACTGCATTCTGGACCAGTTGAAGCTTCTGGGTGGTCTTCAAGGACAGCCCCATGTAGAATACATTGCAGTAGTCAAGCCGCAAGGTGACTGAGTCTAATTTAGGTTATGTGCATTGACAGTATCCCTTTCTGGGGGTGCTTACTGTGCATGGGTCTGCACTTGGCTGCCTTTCTGTGACTAAAAGGACTTGTTTGCCCTCTGAAGGAAGGGACTCAGTTGTGCTCTACTGAAGGTAGAACAATGAGGTGGTAATGAGCCAGCAAATACTACATGGTACCAGAAGTAAGGGAGCTCTAAATGACCTCTCTTCTACCCCAGCATCCTGGTATCATCAGGAAATGCTGCAGAGAATTGGTATAAATGGCTTCAGGTATTTCAGCTGAATCTGATTGTGAAAAGGTCTGGGTGGAAAGAAGAACAGCTTCAGTGTACTCTGTTTTTGTATTTTGCTAGCAAAGAGGCATGGGAGATTTACAACATAATTTAGTTTACATTGGATGCAGATAAGCAAAAACTGCAGTTTGCTGCATATTTTGTCCCTTAGAGGAACATTACTTTGAGAAATATACTTTTTAACCAGAACTCAGGGAGTAGAAGAAGGCATTGATTCATATATTATGTAGTTAAAAAGACACTCTCAAATGTGAATTTGGAGAGTCTTCTCTTTCCGAGTCACTTATAAAGGGCAGGATTGTGTGCACATACATTCAGCCATCCTGAAAGAGAGATTGTTGAGAGAACATGACTTGATTCTGGATAGAGCAGTAATACACTACATCAGAAGGAGCCTCGACATCTCAAATGCAAAATTTGGGTGCCTCCATGAGCAAGATAACTCAGCTTTGAGCAGACACCTTATGGACAGCCTTCTAACCTGTAGAAATCCAAAGATGTTCTGGACAAGTCAACAGTTAACACGTTTCTAGTAGGTAATGCTCTGGCAAAAATCATTTTGAAAAAGTGGGCACAACAAAGCAAGTCTGAGTAGACAGACAAAAAGAGATAAATATGCTGTTTGTGGGGACATCATATTCAGAACAGCAGGCACACCAAGTAGATAGAAATAGTCTGTGACATGCTACTATAGTTGTGGATACAGTCCTGGTGCTATTTAAATTAGATATGGGAAATGAGGCAAATTTTCCTCAGCAGACAGGAAAATCACTGCCAGGACTGGTACCAGGGAGGCATTCTTCGGTTAGCACTTGGCAGGAAATGTATTAAACCAGAAAGTGTGGTTACAACATGCTGCAAAATCGGCATGCAAGTTGATTTGGATTTTTATGCTATTAGAATGGGAGGTCTAGCCTTGTTTATTAGTGCAGCATGTACACTATTAGATCTAGTTTGAAGAGTGCAAGATCATATCATCATGCCTCCCCTAGCTATGAAAAAAGATGTACTGCCAGATGAACAGGTTGTTTATGCTTTACGTCCTAGCAATTCAATACTACAACATGAGTTAAAGCAACTGCAACAATGACCCAGTTTTGCAAGCCTTAAAGACTTATCCTCTTACAGGCTGGCTGAGATGGTGTAAGATACAGTAGTTAAACCTGCACTTTGGCCATATTGGCCAGTTAAAGATCAGTTGTGTCCAGATAATGGGCTAGTGTTCATGGAGTTTAAGATAATAGTTCCTTTGGGTGCCAGGCAGGCAATGTTGCAGTTTCTCCACCTGGCACATCAAGTACTCAGTGTTCAAAGGCACATGCCAAATCTGTTACATATTGGCCAGCATGAACAAACAGACTGAGCAATTCATAGTGAGATGTCTACAGTGTCAGCTACTTCACCACAGTGATGTGAGAGAATCTATACCTCCTTATGAGATTCATGAATTACCTTGAATGAAAGTAGCTGCAGATATTTTGGAGATAAGAGGGCATTTGTTTTTACTTGTGTTTGATTATTATTCTATGTGCCCAGAAATATGGGACTTGGAAGATAATTGCATTGGTGTGATTATTGCCAGATTAAAATCTTTATTTGCATGACATGGGATTCCACTTGAACTTGTTTGTGACTATGTCCCTTGTACAGGTCGAGCAATGCAGGATTGGTACACATGTGGGGCATAAAGGTAATCCATTGTAGCCTTACCTCTCTGCAGTCCAGTGGGCAAGCAGAGAGGATGGCTGGAAAAATAAAACTGATTATGAAAAACACTGTCCCAGATGACACCACTGTACACCTTGAGTTACTTCACTTGAGGAATGCACCGGTGACAAGGCTCTCTTTTGCTCAAAGCTGTTAATGGGAAAGGTGTTGAGAATTATTCTCCCCTCCTGAGACTCCAAAGGGAATATACTCTGGCTGAAATATTGCCAAAAGCAGCAATATGACAAAGGTACAAATTTTCTCTCACCACTGAAGGTGGGTGAACAAGTTGAATTCCAGACAGACAATATATGGATTCCAGCTTCTGTCGTTCAAAACAGAGAGGAGCCTTGGTCTTACATGATGGAGACTCAAAATAGAAGATATTGGAAGAACTAAAGACATCTTAGACAAGATAATGCTGTGATGATGACTCAGATTACACAGGTGGTTGTTATCTCCTGAAATCAGCACAGAAGGACTTGAGGATTTAGACCATGAATCCTACCAAAACATTTCAGTGTTTGTAGATCTCTTCTAGCATCCTCTATGTCTTTTAGAAATTACTAGAAAAGCTGGGGAGACCAAAGGCTGCTATTTTGTGTTTGATAGGTTTGTATTTTTAAGAAACTTATTTAACTTCTGAAATGTAATGTGAGATGCTAGTAGAACAATGCCGAGGAGGAAGCGAATACAACTGTGTTAAATAGAGTTCTTTCTATGACCGATCTAAACTCTACAGCCTAAAAAAAGGCACCCATTTATGGTTTGACCTTTTTTCAGTGACATCCTCCTCCAGAGACTGTAACAAATGCTTCAGCCCTTCTTAGGCTTCATTGGCCTAAAGTACTTAGAGCATAGCATTACGAACAATAAAACTTGTTCAGGCAGAGTCTAGAAAGTGATATGTTGGGGATGCTTTAGTTGGAGTCCTACATTTAGTGGGGGTTGGATTTGATGGCCTAAATCAGTGTTTCTCAAACTTGGCAACTTTAAGATGCATGGCTGGCTGGGGAATTCTAGGAGTTGAAGTCAACACATCTTACAGTTGCCAAGTTAGAGAAACACTGGCCTAAATGGCATCATACAACTTTATACACTTCTACTATATAGTATTTGATTTTTAAAATGCCCATATGTGCATAAGAAAAGGGACACACATATATGAGGCTTTAATAGATCAAAAACCACACACTGAATTTTGCTCAGGAGACCAATACACAGCTACAAAATTTTATTGGCAGAAAAAAGGAAGGAGACCAGTCTCATTCTGAATAATCTGGGCAAGAATATAAATAGCTTTTCATTAATATATTGCAGACTGAATGAGGTTAATGGGATTAAATCATCTGTTTGCATGGGTAGGACCCTTAAATCAGCAACTTGACCATGGGAAGAAAATCCACATAGGGAAAATGCCATGGATTTCTGTGGAGGAGGAAGGTGAAAATATCACTTTGACAGGAAGTTAGACAAATCCATCCAACCTGAGTGACGCATATCAACAGCATCCCAAATGAAGTTGTGCTGTAGTAGAGAAATGAATGCAGAGAAAATCCTAGGTAGAGCTGCTGAAGCTGACAAAATGAATGGAATTTTGGCAGGCTCTTTCTCTGATTGTGTGCTCTTATCTATCTTTGGTTGCTTGTTGCTGGAATTGTCAACTGCTTTTGATACTTTTGGGGGTCCTTGTACATACTTAATTTCCCAATAAATATTCACTTTGGAATCCTTGGTGTTCTCTGAGCTTGGTTGTTTTCTTGCAGACGTTTCGTTCCCAGACTAGGTAATATCTTCAGTGCTAGAAGGGAGTGGGGTTTGCTCCCCACTCCCTTCCAGCATTCCCCACTCCCTTCTACCACTGAAGATGTTACCTAGTCAGGTAATGAAACATCTGCAAGAAAACAACCAAGCTCAGAGGATACCAAGGACTCCACAGTTCAACCCTGAACTATGTATATTCCCCTCTATGAATATTCACTTTCTTAAAACAAGGAGTGTATTTTTTTTTCAAGCCATAGCCAATAATGTCCTGCTATATATGTTTTGCTGCTGTGGGTAAACATGCTGGAGGAAAGGGACTTTGCATTCACACTGAGCAGAGAAGCCAAGTTATATACATCCCCAGGTTACTAAACGACTTCATTTCCAATTCTGGCACCAAATGTCTTCTGTTTGGCCTTTGAAATCCTCCCTCATAAGTTTGTCTCCTATATATTGGGAAGAAGCATGCTCCGTAAGAAGCTGTAATTGGATGCCTGGCATATAGTTATTCTAGAGAAAGAATGGCCAAAGACAGCCTATCTTTAGGGTTTTTCCCACTGCTGAGCTGAAGTGTTATTCACCCATCCTTAAGTCAGCAGAAAACTATACTAGCATGAAATTGTCTGCCCCCCCTTTCCCTCTATTGCCTCTGTATCTAGTCACTGCAGTCACCTGACTTCCCTGTCAGATAATGGGTAACAGAGCCTAACAGATTTTATATACCTTGAGGCAAACCTTGGATGATGTTGGAATGGAGGGAAAGACTACGTTAACAACAATACAGGGTTTAAGCCTGTCTCACTCATGGGCTGGAGATGAGATCATCATGGGACATGGCAGAAAAAAAGATATCCAGGGCATGTTTGTTTACTGAATGTTATCCTGAAAAATCCCTTTTAGCCATTTGTTCCCCTGTGTAAAAGACAAGGCACATCTTGTGCTATTGTTTTGACATAAATACAACTAGGAGAAGGTAAGAGTCACTAAGGTCCTTTTTCCAGGAAATGTTAACCAGGAAAATTGTACTCTAGTTGCACAGCAGCAACATGCCAGGATACTTTAGTGCCACCTAGCTTATTTTCAGGGTAATTATACTTCACAATATATTTTCTTACCAATATATCTAAATTTCATCATATTGTGGAACATCTACCTGTCTCTCTGTATGCTTGGCTTTCTGAAATACCTCTGATTTGTTTGTAACTGCATATTTTGAAGGTTAATTTCTTTTTATAAAATCAGTGCTGATCCTCATTTTATTTATTAGTAGGTTAGAAATGGATCTGGTTATTTCACTCTGCTCTTAGTTAGCTGATGGTTCTAGCTTAACATCTGTTTTAAATTATTATGCACTCAGTCCTATTCCAGGACATTGTTCTATATGTATGGTTGTTACGCTGGTTGTTTTAGTGTTAATAAATATTTACTGGCTTCTGAGTTGATTTTATTGGATGGATTTGTAATTAATACATTGTTGGTTATTTTGTTTTGTACATAAGTATTATTATGTTCTTTGTCATCCCTTCCATTATTGCCTTCTAATAAATTCATACAATGAATCAGCGCTTGCCCTCCGTAGCCAATGACTGAGCATAAAGACCTACCAACCAAGCAGTGTTCACTTGCTAGCCAGTAACTGGGTCCTTGGTCCTGCCCCCTCCAGACTGTAACCTTCCCATTCTTAAGAAAAAACAAAACAAAACAAAAAACAAAGCGAAAATAAAAAAACAAAACAGAAAACAAGCACTAATACTTTCCCTCATTTCTGTACTCCCATGGTGGCAAATCTCCATTGCATTCAAAACTCCTAATGCCAGCAGGATGACGATTCTGCATGAGTTCATGCCAGTTAGCTGCCATGGGGGCACAAGTCATTTTTTGTCATTTTTGAAACCTAATTTTCCCATTCATAGATACCATGCCACTGGCATTGGGTTGTACTGAAATTACTCACAACTGCAAGCCCCTGCTTACAACATCATGTAATCAAGAGAGTGTGGTGGGCTCATCTTGTCTGAATCCTAGGGTTCATGTGGAGGACTCCTAGCCTTCATGAGGAGGATTCCTAGCCTTCATGTGGAGGACTTCTACATCACGCAGACAAAACAAGCATATATGTTGGCCATTAAAAAATAAAAACAAAAACATTCTATATTAAGTTCCTAGTTTATTATTCAGTTAAGAACTTAAGAGGAACTATGCTGGATCAGACATAGGACCTTTCCTCACTTGCAACTAACCATGGCACAAACATATCCTGGTAACATTTTTGTTTTGCAGTGTCCCCATGACATTACTTTTAATGTGTCCCCAGTCCATTATTGAGACAGGCTGTATTGTTAGCTGTATTGTTAAGTAGTATTTTCCCCTTATTTCAGATCCCATCCAAGAACAGCCTCAAGGGGCATAATATTTGTTAGACTTTGTTACCTGAAGGAGAAGTCAAATTACTGCCATGACTTAAAACAAAGGCAATGGAAACAGGATGAGGATAAACCATGAGGATGTTAAAGTTCATGCTGGTATTTTTTCCGTTGACTTGGGGATGGGTGGATAGCACTTCAACTCAGCAGTGGGAAATAACCCTAAAGCTCTGTCCATCACACCATTCTGCTAGACTGCTTCCAATATGAGACAGAATAGGAGAGACAATATATGTCTAACCACCAACTTTGTATTCATCTCCTGCTTATGGGATTCCCACAGGTATCTGAGATGAGTATAGAGTTGGTGGTCAGATACATATTGCCTCTTCTACTGGAAGCAGTATTAGCCATCTTGAATTGAAGCCACTGACAGTAGCAGTTCTATTGGCATAGAAATTCCTCCATCCCCCATCCCCTGTTCATGGTACAGCATGGCTCAGCTACCACAGCACCATAAATATCAATATATCTGCTGCTGGACCCCAAATATCTTCTTAGAATGTGTGCCTCTTCAGTCTCCCTCATTTTTTTCCAGGGCTATTGCTTCTTCTTTTTACTGCTCTCTCTCTCCCACCCTTGCTCCTGTCAACTATTATTCTCTTTTTGCTTGTTTCTTCTTTACTTGGAGTAGATGCATGAGTACTCCAGTCATGAGGTCACACAATGCAGTCACTATCAGACAGCAAGCAAGAGCACTGGGAATATATTGTCCTGCCCAAAAGGTTCAAGGTCATGTGGTTTCATAAGCCAAGGTTGTATACAAGAGCCACTTACAGTGGACAGAATACAGAAAGAGTTTTCAAAGTCCAGTTCAGGAATCAAAACAACAGAGATCAAAAGAAGCATGGTGAACAATTCATGACAGGTGAGGCCAGGAATCTGACAGAACAAACTAGAGAAAGAAATGCTGTGAAACAAACATTCTGCTCAGAAACTCTCTGCTTTCTGCTTATGGCTTATATGCGTATGCAGAAGCTGCAGAGAATGCAGCCCAGTGAGCTGGATAGTATACTCAGAAATTCCCAAGTAACTCTTTACTCCCAAGGACCCCAACCTTGAAACTTTGAACTGCTTTGCCTAGCAGCTCTGGCACTTTTGTGGGTGTGTGGGTTGGCAGGGTCTTCAGCTTCAGGTGTCTGAAAGGTTAAAAGAAGTGGAAGGCTCCAAGTTGTGCCCTTGAATTCCCACAAATCTAAGACCCAGTGCTCCTCATCCAGCCATTCTTTCTCTGATGAGGATTAAATTGCAGGGGGGGGGGGAGATACTTTGTAAATATTTTTTCTTTCAAGAAAATGGCTGGGGAAAAATAGAAATCATTAGTCTGGCATTGCTAAAGCTATTCACAAAAAGTGTGGAGAAGCCTTGTCTCAGCCCTATTCTCAAAGCCCATAACTATTTCTGACATTTTGAGGATGTTTCTGATATTTTGTGTAAGAAACACAAAAAATACCTGTAAGCCCTAAAATAGCCCTAATTCAGTTAACCCACAAAGAAAATCTGTATTTCCCCACAAAATCTCAGAAAACAAAACATCTCTGCCTACCCATATATGTTCCACTCATTGCAACCCTCAGCCTGCCCCAGGCACAGAATAGTTGCCTACTTAATATTAGGGAGTAACCTCCATTAAATTCTCAGTTAACATGCTTGGGATTGCACTGCACAAATTATGGTCACTTGTGATAAATTATGTGATACCTTCAGTGTTTGGGATGTGCCAAGTATGCATCCCTCCAATTATTTGAACCAGCCATATTGTCACGGAAAACCTTTTCCTGAGAAGTCAAGCTGATGAATATTAGGTAGGCATTAATCTAAATGAAAGGTGACTCAGTGCTAGTTAATAGGAAGAAATGTCCTCCCTTGGCAAGATGGGTTACACAGGTAGAAGAGGAGGAGGTGATTAGTATTTCTCTTTTGCATTGGAAATGAGAGCAGGAAGATGTAGCTGGATCATCCCAAGGTTTCTGTGGTCACAATTCAAGCTGCAGCACATCTTTCTCCATCAGCACATAAGCTTGTAGAAGCATTAATGCACATTGCCCTTCCTCATGCAGCCACATAACAGTAACCTCGAAAAGCAATTTTTCCTCAGCATCAGAAAAGTTCCCCTTTCCACTTAAATGCTTTTCTGATTCATTTTACTTTATTTTTTTTTATTTATTTCTTTCTCTGCTGTATCCTTTTCAATCTGGAAAGTGACTTGGCCTCTTCTGCCGCCATCTATTTTCCTCCTGCCACTATTCAGTTTAGGCATGAAACACAGAACTAGATTGAAAGCATTCAATGGCCATTCAATCGGAGAAGAAAAGAGCCCCTCAGAGCTTTATTAGATATGAAGATCCACAATAAAAATCAATTTCTGCCTCTTTATGCAGTTTAAATGACAAAGCACCCACCCATTCTGCAGCCATTGTGCCTCGGAAATGTAATTCAGTGGTGGAGCTGGGACCAGAGCACCATGGACTCCCTGACCTGCGCTGACAGATTCCAATATGATACAGACCTTCTCAGATAATGACAGCCACTTCATCTTGCAATGGGGGGAAAAAGTTATCTGATATCTTTGAGGGTTAAAAGGCTATGTGGGCAGCATTCTTAATAGTCCCCTAAATCAGCACCCTAAAAAATATGGCTTTTTCTTTCCTGAATCCAGTTTGCCCTGCTCAACTTCTCTTTTTGCTTTCACCAGTGCTCAAGCTTGCCTTGTTTTAATCTTTACACAACAGTAGGGCTGGCACCAAGGCTTGGTGTCACTGAGCATTTCCAACCCCCCACCCCCACCCCAGCAGGAGGCACTAAGTCTTTGAGCCTTTTGGCCCTGCTGATTCTCTGACCCGGTGCTGCTGCTGGTTCTCTGCTTTCCTCTAAGCAAACAAGGAGGAACAGAAGCAAGAAGAAAAAGCAGCATCTTCTTCTCATCTTATTTTCTTTTTCTTGGCAACTGAGATGATTGGTCCCAAAGGCTAAGCAAATACAGAGTGGTGGCATTATCAGGAGGTGGACTGACTGAGGGCATCTTACCTCAGTCCTGCAATCAAAATTGTCAGCCAGCATAATCCCATCCAGCTGGCTGAAGATCAGGAAGAGATGTTACAACACTTCACAGGAAAATGTGTTAACTTCCCTTATTTGTCCAGCTCCTGGACAAGTGAAAGCTTATGCCAATGCCTCAGGTAATTAATAGGGATCCTAAATAGATGCATATTTTACCTGATAAGGAAAATCTCTTTCTGCATATTCTGCTATGTCTATATTTTTTTTTCAGAATGGTTTTTGGGAGGGATGGGGTGGTAGCTGTTTTCAGAGGTAAATACAAAACACTTTTTTTTAGTCCGTTGTTGGAAACTGCGGGGATGAGGCTGTGTGATTTAGTGATCTGCAGCTGAAGTTTAAGTGATGGAAGTTCTGGAATGCTCAGGGGCTGCACGTGGCTTGTGGGCTTCGTATTGCCCACGCCTGGCTTAATCCTGCTCCTTTTCTGAGAGTTTAGACTTCAGAATAAGCAGATGAAGTTTATAATGCTGGTGGTACAGTTGGTTTGGGCTTCCCCCAAATAACAAAACTTTCTTGAAAGGGCAGCAGGCTATATTCTTAAAAGATACTTTACTTAGGTATAGGTAGGGCTCCCATATCTGGCTTGCAAAAATCTGGAGAACCACTCTATGGCAATAAAGAGATACAGGAAACAAAAAAGATCTGATGAGATTTCAGGTGAGTAGATTCCATTTTGTAAGATCGCAGGAGTGAAATTTTGCAAGATTTAGTGATTTTTGTGAGAACTCGGCCTTTTAATTATCAAAAAAATTGTTATTATCCACACAGCACGAGAAAATTTTACCAACCTCTGTAGTAAGGAATAACAGCCTCAAGAAAGCTCATTTTCATCAGAGAAGCAGTGAGCAATATTAACTCTTTCATGACCAGTCCTTTTCCTCTGCAGTTGCTGCACCCCCAGTGACACTTCCTTTCGGTGTGTTCTAGATGTGCATTTACTTGCACAAATGTCTAGACTCCATGATAGGTGAAAGCAGATGGGGATGGCAGCATCTCTCCCCCAAAACAAAACAAAAAACAAAAAAACAAAAGCAAAAGCAAAACAGCAGATGGAGAAATACTTCTCCATGGGCATTGTTCACTGGAAATTCCTCCTCAAAAAGCTGTTTTTCTCTATGAGAAGCTACCAGAATTTAAATGCAATTATTGTATGCATTTATTTCTTAGATTTATATCCTACCTTTCATTCAGGAGCCAAATGAGGCATACACAGTGCTCCTCCTCCTCCTTTTTCCCTACAACAACAGCCCTCTGAGGTAGATTGGACTGAGATAGTGACTGGCCCAAAGCAACCCAGTGACCTTTTGTGGCTCAGGGTGGATGAGAACCTGATTGTCCCTGCTCCTAGTCCACACTTGAACCATTATGTCACACATTTAGCTATGTTGCATAGTTTTGGGCTACTGTATCTGGATGTGCATATTTGATACCCTTGCCCTAAAGCATGCTCAGAGAGTGCAAATGACACTAAACACATTATTCACTTATAACAAAACTTCTGTAGCCTTCTATACATCAGCATGGAACAAACTGGAAGCATTTAGGAAACAGTCTAGATCTCCAATTGCCGGTATGTAACATGGGTGATCAGGAATAAAGAACGGGCTTATTGCTCTGAGTCAGTGTTTCCTTCAACCCAAGCAAAGGAGGCTGACTTCCTTTTTAACCCCTGCCCCAAATCCGAATGATGGAGGGAGGTGGATCATGGCCCTATATAGTTGGCTCTTCTACTCTTACCTTACCCTTAAACATAGAGCATTAAGCTTTGGAGCCAGTCCTATGCTACTTATCTCCATAGGATTTGGACAGAAAGTACTTTCCCATCACACAAAGAGCCTTCTACCTAAAGGAGGTACTAAGAAGACTATTTCTGAAAAAAACCTTCCTTGAGCAGGGGAACTGTACAATTATAGACTGATCTCAAATGTTCTATTTCTGGGAAAGCTGATTGAGAAGATGGTGATGTTGCAGCTTCAAATACATCTGAATGTTACTGGTTTTCTGTGTCCATTTCAATTGAGCTTTTAGCCAGAATATGGTACTGAAACTGCCTTGCTTGCCTAGATGGATGACTTACACTGGAAGCTGGTAGTGGGGAATATGACTTAGTTATACTAATTATTTTGGATTTCTTAAAGAGTTTTTGGTATTCTTTTTGACTGCTTAGTGGGATTGATAGTGTTTTATAGTGGTTCCAGTTCTTCCTGTCAGGTCACATTCAGAAGGTGGTCCCAATGGACTGTTGTTTGACAACTAGGTCATCAAGGAAGCAATCTGTACCTTTGAATGTTGTGTAATGTTGATAATGGGCTGCATAAGGCTGGACAAGTCAAAATTAAATCTAGACAAGATAAAGATGCTGTTGGTAGTGTATATATGAAACTGGATTTTGAACTGAGGTTTGGAAGGTTTGCACTCCCTACAAACTGCAAAACTAGTCTGGGAATGCTCTTTGATCTTCAGATGTCACTGATTGCAAGTGTGGAAAGAAGTCCTTAGAGTGCCAGCTGAGCTCTTTCCTGAGATGGTCAGATTTGCAAAGGTTATCCACACCTTGGTTACTTCCTATCTTGATTACTGAAGTACAAGATATAGGGATTATTTGATGCCTGTTCCAAAAATCTGCACTGATTGCCAATTGTTTATGAGACATGATATCGGTTGCTGGTTTTGACATAAAAGGCCCTAACTGGCTTAGAGATTAAGGGACTGCCTCTCCCATTAACAACTATTTGGTTGTTAAGATATTCAGGAGAGGCTCTTGAAAGATGCCTGACAATCAGAGGCCAGGGAATGCATTCTTCCTGGGGCTGCATTTGGCTCCCACTCTCTTGGCATTTACCAAATTTGCAAAGACAACCTGTTTTACCAAGCTTTTGAGTGTTATATGATTTAAGTATCAATGTTAGTGTTAATTTTTACCTATGTTTTTAATTCTTATATGCTATTTTCAGTTTTAGAATTTTGTTGGCCACCTTGAATGTTTGCCAGAATACAAAGATGGTATGAAAGGAAAAGAAAAGAAAAGAAAAGAAAAGAAAAGAAAAGAAAAGAAAAGAAAAGAAAAAGGAATTTGCTGAGTATGGGGAATGTGTGTGAATCCAGCAGTCATCTTGGACAGAGATGTAACAATATATATCCAATTTCAAAAAAGCTTGAAAGGTATATTAACAAACCTGTAACTATTTTTCTTTTTACAGAATATATCATTTATATTATATAAAACATGTCACCCATATTTTGTATACTATATATAAAAGATAAAATTTTGTTTTCATTTTGATTGGGTTTCTCATATTAAACTGTTAACATGAAAAAACTAATATAAAATGAATTGTTATTATTGATAATTTCATTATCATTACTATTACAACAAAGAAAACATTGATACAAAAAAATGCATTCCCTTATAGGATTTTAAAGCCTTTTTTGTTGTTCAGTTTGAAATGATCTAGCCTTGAAATGGCTATTTCTATCTTCACTGTGTTCCCTTCCAAAAAGTAAAAATACATGAAAAATACTGTTTCTTTTTTCCAACGTCCATAAGCTTAACAAGGCAAGGAAGAGAAATGCCATACATACCAATCCCATATACATTGTGAACATTCTATAATTAATACTGCTTTAACCTGGGTCTAGCCAAGGTCTTTTTCTAGGTCTACATTATGTTTGCTGGCTGAAGATTTATCTTCAGATTTCTGTTCTAAAACAGTACATGGACATCTGCCTCTGTTAGAAATAGAACATCCTTATGAAACTTGATAATACCTTATATGCAGTTTTTCCTATCAAGGCCTAGGATTTTTTTTTTTAAAGAACCTTTAATGTAATTTTGGTGGCCAGAATTTATCATTTGTTGAGTTGTCCTATGGTTTATGTTTCCTATACAGTGTGCTAATTTTTTTTTAGAAAAAATGGTGCTTTCAAAATGTAAGCCATTGTGTTAGATGCACCATATTATTCAGTTTTTGCCCTGTGGGGCAAGGAGGTTTGGCATAGCACTTATAATCTGTGTCTGACAAAAGATGGAAGGCAACACCATGTCAAGAATGAAGGCTGCACTGGGATTCCCTGATGGGATGCTATGGATGGGAGGGAGAGAGAATTCTAGATATATCATTGATCCGCCCCAAAACACAACGCCATCCCTCAGATATGCTCTGTTAGCAAAGAGGAAGGCAAGCAGAGAGGAAGAGCTGCATGTCACCTCCTTTCAGGAAGTTAGAGGGCAGCATCTGGAGACAGGTGTTCTCAGTAGTGTCCCCATCCCTTGTAATAATCTCCTCCCAGAGAACTGGATGTCTTTTTAGGAAAGCTGCAAAGGCCTGTTTCTGTCATCAAATACTTAGAGATAACACATGCTACTTTTCACTCTTTTGGATCTACTATATTTTGATTCTTGTTTATTTAATGTTTTAGATTTTTTTTTTTTTGGCACGAGCTGTGTATAGTTGTTGCAAAGAGGGCAGGATATAAATGCAATAAACAAACAAATGCATGCATGAATGATAAGATTCAGACCATGGTATAAATTGCATTATCTGGCCAAGTAGAAGGCCAAATGCAACACTAATGAGATCTACCCATTATTTTCCAAGTGGACTTGCTTCCAATTCTGTTCTTGAAAAAATGGTGACCTCGCTGCCAACAATTTAGGAAACAATATCCTTAGTATTTTCTAAGAGATGACTACTCTGTGATGCTATTATAGCATCCATACCATGTTAGCACAACATCAGTTCAGGAAGCATTGATGTGTTGCAATCATATATTTATAATGCTCTGCAAATGATTAGGTCAGGAATGTTAATATGGTTTGATTTTCAGTCATGATGAAACTCTGGTGTTCCTAGTCAGACAACCACCTTCCTATCTAGAAAAGACAACTCACAAATGCAAGGCATCACTAAACATGGCAGATCTTTCAATCAGGCTACCCCAAATGCAAATCTATCGTATGCTCTGTCCTTGTAAATGAGTTTTTTAATATCCTTCCTCCCAACCCCCCGGAAATAGATTGTGGGTAGCTTTTATTTATTTAGACTTCTTTACTGCCTGATCAGAATTACCTGTCGAGAAGGTGAATTTAAATAACACCTTATCTGGGGTCTTTCATTAGGGCACAGAACGAGTAGCACTGTTCATTGCTTTAATTGGACAGCGTGTGTGTGTTTGGACAGAATAGATGCAGCCAAAGTTTTTTTTTTAAAACTTTATAAAGTATATTGTGAACGTAGGGGAAAATGACTTTTTTAGTCTTTTGCTTTAAAGTAAAGCTTTTATCTCCCTCCCCCTCCCATAGAACAGCCTCCTCTACCTAGATAATGCATTTGGTTAGATTTATTTGCTCAGCCCAGAAAACTTGACACTAAGGGGATTATTTAGTTTTAGATTCACTGTAGTCCATAGTAATAGCCAACAGGGAAAGGAATGAAGCAGCGATATTAGCAGGGAGATGGGAGGGGAGGGGGTGGTAGAGACTGCAGCTAAGCAAAACTGCTTGCATAAACACCATTAAGAAGATTTAGACATTGCTTTCCTTATCATCAGCACTCCTGGAAGAAATAAAAAAAAAGGGGGGGAGGGAGGGAGAGAGCGCATGCAAAGGAAAAAAGGGATGGGGCCTGACTTGCTGCGTATGCGTTTCTATCAAGATTCAATAGAAAATAAAACTAGTCCTGAGTCCAGCATTTCTGCCAACCTCTCTGAGTTGCCTCATCATGGTCCAAAGAGCTATTTGTTCCATGTGTTAGAAGAGGAAGAAGTCAATGCAAAAAGGAGAAGAAAGCACCAGGTTTTACAGCAAATAGGCCAGAGGCGATAAAATTAGGTCATTACAGAATGACCAAAAAAACCACACATTTACATCTAAGCCCCCTGTGCAGATGTTATCCTTTAACACATGAATTCCCTTTGTGTTCTCTTACAGAGACAATGAATAGGAGAAGCGAGGATGAGCAGCTGATAATGGATGTACCATTGGCTGCCTTAAGTGTAGATCAACCCTAAGCAAGGCTGGCTTTGATTCTGGGATTGGTGGTATCAAGCAGACTCAGAAAAACTGCAAAGAGGCTGAGACATAGGCGCAATCTTGGTTCCATTTTTTAAAAGTCTCTTATTTAAAAAGTCACAGAGATTGCAAAAGCAAAGCCCAGTAAGAAAATTAAGATTGTCCCTTTTGGAGTTATCATCTGATCCTGATCCTGTTTTCACCTGATAATGTTTTGTTTAATCTAGATGGTTCACATGATGAAAACTGACTATTGAAAAACTGTAATGCAGCTTAATTTGTTTCACAAGGGATCAGATATTTAAAGAAGAGAGTAGATGAATCACTATTTGGTTCCAATCAAGCCTCTTCTCTTCTCTTCTCTTCTCTTCTCTTCTCTTCTCTTCTCTTCTCTTCTCTTCTCTTCTCTTCTCTTCTCTTCTCTTCTCTTCTCTTCTCTTCTCTTCTCTTCTCTTCTCTTCCCTTCCCTTCCCTTCCCTTCCCTTCCCTTCCCTTCCCTCTTTTCATTCTTCTATTAATCCAAATGATATCCTTTGTGTGATCACTTCTCTGTCTATACTTGCTTTCTTTTCTCCTGGGCTGCTCAGGAGGGAGCTCAGGTGGTGCATAGAATTTGGTAAATGGAATCTGGTGAATGGGTAGAATTTATATTAGACTCTGGGTTGGTGGACAGTCAAGAGTAAAGTTGGGGATTTCAAAAACAAACACCAAGAGGGGGAAAAGATGGACATGAAAAATCAACAGATATGCAATTGCAATGAAATATTTAAGAAGAAAACATCTCTAAATGTAGAGAACAAATGCCAGAAGCAAGAGCTGGGGAAGGAGATCATGAACTATCTGTGCAAAGTTTTATTCTCCGGCGATTTATTTCTATGATGCCTCCATACTGTAGAAGTGGTGGAAATTGTTTTATACTGCACTTCTTTCCATCATTTTCCAGCTTTCCTTGCCACTCATTCTTCCTAATATATGGGAAAAAAGATGAACATGCAATGAAAGCAGGATACAAATATACATCTCAGCCACTTAGTAACAAAGGGAGAAGCAAGAATGCAGCACCATTTTTATTTAAAAAACAACTGAAATCAATTTGTTTTCTATCAGACTGAATGAGAATGGTTAAAAAAAGGAGGGTGGTGGTGGTTTTCCTCAAGTGTGGAATTATCCAGAAATTATTTATTAAGTGTCTGGTCATAGCTAAGCAAAGGTTTTGGCTGCCTGAGACAAAGAACAGTTGGCAACTCTGCAGTTCTAAGGAAACAGGACTAGTGGTTACTCTGAGACTGATAATGAAACAATATTTTGCACTATACTGAAGGCTAATAAATTAGATCAAGGGAAAAACTGTACAGATAAGGTCAATCCAATCTACCACAGTTACATAAACAATCAAATCAGGAAAAACAATCAACAGAACATGAAAAGATATACACAATATAAAAAAGTGGAAACAAGTGGATTATATAGAAAAACCTGACAAAATAAAAACAAATTAATAGTAGGGATGCAGAAAGATTACTTGACTTTATGCAGGGTCCTGGTAAAGAGCTTCCAAAATGGTCTGAAACAAGTCTGAAAAAAATGTTTTTTCATTGTTGAGCGTGGATTGTGGAAAACAACTTTCATTGTTCAGGAGAATAGGATAAATTTTAGAGACAATCTGTGGGGGATAAAGCATATCAAATCTCATAGAAATCAGTGTAAGAGTTTACACTCCTTTAAAACCTGATTTTGCTCTCTTTTGGATAGAACATGTGATGAAATTGGCAGCAGTAATAAACCTTGTGGTGTAAGACTTCTCTGCCAAGTATCAGAAATGATGGGTTTTGTTTTCTTCTGTGAAAAGGATCAAGTCAACTAGTTAATACAGCTCAAAAAATACAATAATGTAATTATTCAGGACAATACAGTAGTTTGGTGATAATAAGGTAGAAATATGTAGTATAAATGGTTAAAAAAAAAAAAAAACCCAAAGCCATCTCAATTCCCAAGATCTCTTAGTTCTTCATGATACTGTGACTGGAGAGCCAATGACACTCAGATGGCTAGAATGACTGTGATTTGAGGGTAGAAACTTCACATCCCTCCTTCTTCCCCTTCATGACATTATATGTAAATAATGGAAGGTTGTTTTGCTTTGCTTTGTTTTGCCAGCTTGCTTTGCTGTGGCTGTGGTTACAATGCCCTGATGCTCTGCAGAAACAGAATTGGAACTGGAGCCACACTGAGGAAACCAGGCTGATTCAAGCCCATCTTCTCTGTTATTCTGTTCTAGGATTTGGAATTTGACAGAATCCAATGTGCATCCTTAAATAATCCTCTCAGAATAGTTTTATCCATTTGTGAAAGCTGCCTTAAAATCTGTATGGCCTGAAGAGTACAGATTCCAAGAAAGAATTGTTTTACTACTCTTCCTTGATCACACTTATTTGGAGTACTGTGTCCAGTTCTGGGCATCGCCATTCAAAAGGGACAATAATGAATTGGATCAAGTGCTTCCAAGATGGTCAAGGCTTGAAAAATTATTAAAAGATCAGGGAATGTTTTGTCTGCAGAAAGGCAGACAAAGGGAAGCATGATAGTATTCCCATTTGCCCCAGAGGACAAGACTAGAACTAGTAGGTTCAAATTACAAGGAGCAATGTTCAAGAGGAACTTTCTGACTGAATGAGCTGTCAGTAAATAGAAAAGGCTGCTGTACAAAGTGGCGAGTTCTTCTTGGATGATTATCTGTCAGAGGTGCTGAAATGCATCATGGATCAGAGGCTTGGACTATGTGAGTTTAAGCTCCCTTTCAACTCTATGAAGTGGTAGGTGGCGCTCACTAAGGGGTACATTCTTAATAGGGAGCACATGTTTGCAGAATCAGTCCCATCACTGAAAAACCTCTGCTCCTATTATTCTACTGCAGAAATTTAACCAATCAGAAGATTAGAAGCAAGACTTCAGAAAAATTACACATAATAGAATGGTACATATGGATGAAAGGTTTTTGATGAAATTAGGTACTTGTTAAATAAGCCTTATTTCAGTTTCAAAATATTATGGTAATTCATACCTTACATACCTTCTTAAATGTGTAGGTTCCACCTAGCAACCTTCTGATTAATAGACTTGGGAACAGAGCAGAGAAGCATCCTCATGTCAAAGTAATGAATGCTACACATGGTCCTACTTCCCCTCCATGCATTATGATATGTTTTATTTGCTGGATGATTATATGCTTTAATGATAATTGCTTTGTTGTTGTTACTGGTACATTTTTGTACATGTTATAATATTTTTTCATTTTCTTTTGTATGTCGTCTTGGGTAAATCTAGTACAGAAAGGCATAATATAATGTTCAAAGTAAATAATATTTTAAGTAGCTTGCATGAAGGCAAGTTCTTGAGAACAGCCCTACAGTTACGTCATTTAAAAAATATAATTCTTCTTTAAACTTCATATTCTCTTATTTTCATATTCTTGAAAATAAGTGTTAATTTAATACTTGATTTTTGCAGCACCTTTTGCTCTACATGTCACTGGACTGTTAGTATTTTTTAAAAATACATGATTCTGAATTTATATTGATGATAAATTGTCTTTTCCTTGGATCTGGACTGGAGACCTATAGTAGATCTGGAGACATTATAATGTATAACCTTGTAAAAAGAATGAGGTGACCCTGGAATCTGCATTTTCCCTTTAGTAAACTATGGAACTTAATACACAAAGTATAGGTGAACAGCCATTGCTTTGTCATAAGGAGAAGAAGAAGAAGAAGAAGAAGAAGAAGAAGAAGAAGAAGAAGAAGAAGAAGAAGAAGAAGAAGAAGAAGAAGAAGAAGAAGAAGAAGAAGAAGAAGAAGAAGAAGAAGAAGAAGAAGAAGAAGAAAAAAACATTCCTTCATATTCCTTTCTGGATATAATGTTAAAAACTGAGAAGAGGTATATCCTGAAAGCTTCTAACGTTTGCCCAGTACAGGAATGAAGATCCCAGTGTAAGGCCAAGTCCATGTAGTCACCAGGGAGTTCAACCACATGAGTGTCTTTACCCTTTTAAAGGCAGAGAGGAGGAAGCAGAAAAAAAATCTTCCTAATGGTCTGCTTTGATATCTAGGAAGTTTGCCTGAGGCAAAGAGTTAATCCAGCTCTAGGAAGAGAGAGCATGGCTAGTTAAAGCCCTTTAATGGCCTAAGCCCTATGATAATTAGTCCTGCCCTGGAGAAAGCTAAGAGAGCCACTTCAGCTTGAAATGGAGCTTGATCCACTGCTGTGGCCCTAATCCGCTGTGCACAATGGAAGCTGAACTAATTCACTGAGTAAACACTTTTCCCAGTTACTTACAAGCTGTCTTCTTTCAGTTCTGTACCAAATAGATTCACTTTCATGGCTGGGAAGAAAATCAACTGTTATTTTCTTTCCTCCTATCTCCTCAATGAAGTTCAGTCTAAGTAGAATTGGGACATAGACAATATCTAACTTTACATTACACCACCTCCAACAATTTTTAACTGAGATTGTACTAATTCTTTTTACAAAGGCATTTCTAATTTCCTAATTGTCCTCTTCAACTTGATATCTTCCACAAAGTCTCTCAGAATTTCTCTTCATTGTAGGAATTGTAGTCCCCAAACATCTGGAGGGCACTAGGTTTGGGGAAGTAGGCTTAGACTTTTCTACTTTCCCTTTTCTTAGGACAGTCAAATAGTTGAGTTTTGAGAAGAACTGTATGAATCATCCTGACCTGTTGCAACGTAGAATCTTACCATAGTCATAAAAACATGAATTCATCCATCTATCAAACATTTTTAAAAGCATGGCCAGTAGGAATATGGGGGTGGTAAGGCAGACATACCTGGAGAACACTAGGTTGGGAAAAGCTGTTTTGGATGGTGGTGTGGATAATTTCACTTACGTCAAAATATGGTGAACCAGGTCACTTTCATTAGGAGGTCTTTTATTTTGCAGAGTCTTTTCCTAGACTTAATTTCCCCAATGGCACCACCAAATGCAAATAATTATGAACATTTAGACCTGGCTTAGGGATACTGGTTATACCCTTTAATGTAAGATGGCACTGGCAAATGATGCTACTACTGAACCTCCCAGTTTTTTCATGTAGAGAGTGTTTTGCCCACTGTTTTCGTCCACTTGGTGAGGCCACCAAGTTTTAATTTTGCCTTAATGTAGATGGAAAAGGAGGCTGAACAAGGGACTATGACAAAACAAATTGAATTCACAAATGTATGTATTTACTCTAAGCCCCTTCAGGGATTTAAAGCTAATTATGAAATTAGTCAATTTGCAAATAATATGTATCTTCTCATGTTTGTGATTGTTTCTAATAGGGCATTAATTAGTACCAGTAAAAGAAATTCCCCTGAATCTTTTTCCTATCAGTTATTATTCAATTTGATGAAAAAGAATTTGTTTCCTAAATTTCTTTCAAGAACAAAAGAATTTTGATAACATTCTCAATAAATGTCCTGTTTTTCCTTGTATAACACATTTCCAGCAGTCTGTGGCCTCCCTGGTTTCCTATTCTTTGATTCAATCCCAAAGGAAGACATCATGAGAGATTAGAAATGATAGGTAGGTTTAAGCGCATTAAAAAGTATTTTTAAAAAGGGTCAGAAAACACAATCAGCAGCACCATCTCTGTTATCAGCTATAAAGTAAGTGAAATACCATCAAAAGAAATCCAAAGGAAATTCTCAAGCACTCTGAGTATAAGGTATCTTTCCACCAGGGAAGCATTTTTTTTTACAAGAAAAGAAAACTACTGAGAAATTGAAAGGCATATTTTGATATAGCATCAAGACAAACAATATATTACAAGCAAATAAAAGTCAGGAAGTTGAAAAAGCATTGTTAAATGAAATCCAGCTCTGGGTGGGTACAATTTTCATCAGGGAGTGGTGGGAAGGATGACGATACTTAGTTTTTTTCCCATTTGCTCTTTGTCCATTCAGAACAATTACTCCTCTTACCTCAAACTGTATCTCATCAGGTATAAACATTGTAGGGCGTATTAAGAGGCCCATATTCCGGCATGGTACTCATTGTTGATCCCCCAAACACCTTGGCTCTCCTTGGTGTCATCACTTGCCCTCTCTATGTAGACAAGCAGTGACAAGAGCTTTCCTGAGCAACTTGGCCCAGAATGAATAACCAGATGTTACAGTGGCAAAGAGGTAGGCCCAGATGGGAATGGAGATCCTCTGGCTCCATCTTTCTCACGAGATTTTCTTGAACTTCCTGTCTCCTCTACCCACCCTCAGATTTCAGTATTTTTTTCCTCTACAAAATGACTTACTCATATGAAGCACTTTGGACTAAGGTCTTGCCAAAGCTCTTGAAATTTCACTTAAGTCATATTCGCCCCTTACCTTTGCTAACATGCCTTATTTGTGTTATATAAATTTTCTTTAGAAATTTTAAAAGAATCGGAAAGAAGGAAATAATAAAATAAGGTTTGTTATCCACCTGTTCTAAGAGTGCTTAGAATGAGAAGGCCCTCCTGGAGGCTCTCTGCTGTTATCAAATTTGTTGGCAAGCTCTATTACCACTATAGCTTGGAGCTAGAAAAAGAATAATTTTTGAACTGTGTGTGTCTGCATGTGTATTTCTTATGCAAGGAAAATGGAAAAGAAATGGGAGGGAGGGAGAAAAAGAGAGAAAATCCTACTTGCATTAGCAGCTGCTTCTGTCTCCAGGCACTTTGGCAATGATACCTCATCCCATCCATTCAGCAACCCATTATCATTTCCCTCCTTCCTATTATTCCCCTTCAACCTTATCAGATGCGAGCCTTGCCTCAGACACTCCAACTGGAGTCTTGTAATTGTCCCTGTTTGGAGCTCAGAAGCACCTTGAACTGCCAGAGCAATCTCTGCTTTAAAAATAGGCTTCCAAAAGGAGGCAAGGAGAGAATTTGCCTGTGGCTATGTGGGATCCTTAATAGCTAGCTAACTTTCTCTCTCTCTCTCTCTCTCTCTCTCTCTCTCTCTCTTTCTCTCCTTCCTTCCTTCCTTCCTTCCTTCCTTCCTTCCTTCCTTCCTTCCTTCCTTCCTTCCTTCCTTCCTTCCTTCCTTCCTTCCTCCCTCCCTCCCTCCCTCCCCCCAAACACACACAGAAGATTTTTTTAAAATTTACTATGAGACTTTTTGGACTGGTTTTGGCTAGATTCAGATTGCATGCCTTTGCAAATTGTACATTAAAAAAAACAATGGTTCACCTATATAGTTCCAGCCAGGGTGGGCAACCATTTGGGGCTAAGGGACATTTCAGATTTTGAAAGTACTATATAAGCTTGTTCACAAAATGGCTGCTGTGGGAGATTTGTCTACTCACAAAATAATTGCAATGGTGGGCAAAGGCAGTCACAAAACACCCATTTACCAGAAGGCCAACTAGCCTCTTAGATCCTCTCTACCTCCCTACTGGAATGGTTATAGGAGCCAAATGCTTTTGTAGAATAAATATTATCCTAGAGGCTGGTGATTTGCCTTGCAGTATGTTGGATTTCTATTCAATTTTTTAAGTTAAAATAATATTTGTTTTGAAAATTAGATGGATATCTGAAGGCATATTGAGATTTGCAGGTAACATGCTATCCACTTTTACTTTAAATTTACAAAGCAAATATATATAGTTAAGATGCATGGGCATCCATGGGTGGCCAAGGAGGGCAAGTGACATCAGCTACATCATGATACCAACACACAGAATGACACAAATAATATAATTTGCAAAATACATGTTTTGCATCATTTGCATGATGATGTCATGATTCATATAACAATTGTGGCTTGTACTGGAGTCTGTGCTATAATCTCTTCACTGTTAAAGGGCAATAGCCTTCTAAAAGAAGAGAATATACTATGTAGCTCAGGGTTGAATTGTAGAATTCTTGGTCATCTCTAAGCTTGCAGATGCTTGCAGATGCTTCATTACCCAACTAGGTAACATCAGGAGTGCGAGTGAATGTGGGATTTGCTGCCTGTTTATATACAGCAGCTTGCCCTGCCAGTTTTGGTGGGGGTGTGATTTCTTTCCTGGTGGTCCTTTGAGCATTGTCTTCTGCCTGATTGTTTGTCTGGTGTTGATTCCTGCTTAAATAATGTCGGCTGCTGGGAGGGGGGAATGCGTTCTAGTCTTTTTTGTTTTCTTCCTAAGTTTTTTATTGTCTCTTTTGAATGATATGTATCTGTGGTTTATCGCTATGTGTCTATTGATGGCTGATTTGTCTGAATGCCAATCTTCCAGAAATTCCCTAGCATATTTGGATTTGGCTTGATCTAAATTGTTAATAGTTTCCCAACTGAAACTGTGGTTGAGTCTGTCTATGTGTTGTGAGATTAAGGAGTTTTGTTATGTCTTCTGACTGCTAGTTGGTGTCTATCCTATATAGTGCCTGTTACAGTCCTTGCACTGTAACTTATAGATGAATCCTTGTGGAGTCCTTGGGGTTCTCTGAGCTTGGTTGTTTTCTTGCAGATGTTTCATTACCTGGCTAGGTAACATCTTCAATGCTAGAAGGGAGTGGGGTTTGCTCTCTGTTTATATACAGTAGCTTGTCTATATATAAACAGAGAGCAAACCCAACTCCCTTCTAGCACTGAAGATGTTACCTAGCCAGGTAACGAAATGTCTGCAAAAAAACAACCAAACTCAGAGAACCCCAAGGACTCCACAATGCAACCCTGAGCTGCATGTATTCTCTTCTATTAGATGATTCCTTGTTTTTTTTCCCCTTTGGGCTATTGGTTCTTTTGGCTTGCTTAAGAGGTTTTGGAGGGCTTTAGCACACAAACCAACCAAAGCCCTCCAAAACGTCTTAAGGAAACCAAAATACTTATTCCTCTTGAGGCATGAAGTTTACTTAAAAACAACAACAAAAACAAACTGAGCTTCCCAAACTTGTACTGTGAAACAAAAAATATAATTGTAGGGTGTTTATTTAGTACAGCCTAAATTACTTCTCCAATGACTTGCAATACCTTGTCAACATAACTCCAAAAAAGAAGTTATAAAAAATCTGAATGCTAAATTTGGAGATAAAATAGCATCTGGAATAATAGAAATATTTGGTGTGTTAAATGAAGCAGAAGACAGGCTAACAGAGTTCTGCCAAGAAAACATTTAATATTTATAGTAAATACCTTCTTCCAACAACCTAAAATATGACTGTACACATGGACATGAGCAGATGGTAACACCAAAATCAAATTGGCTATATACTCTGCAAGCAAAAACAAGACCTGGTGCTGACTGCAGCTCAGATCATGTCCTGTTTTGAAAAATTAAAACATATTAAAAAACAACAACAACCAAATAAAATCATTAGACCAACAAGTTCTGGTTATGTAGTAAAGATAAAGGAATATATTTAATGAATCAGATTTAATAAATAGAAGTCTTGATGAACTCCAGACTGAAATTCATGATATCTTTAAAGGTGACTAAACTTTATCTTAGCCGAAAGGCCAAGAAACTGAATAGCTGAAGAAAGGTAGAAAGCAAAAGACAACAGAGATAGAAAAAAATTTTGTCCAAGTAAATGCTGAGTTCCAGAGAGCAGCACAAAAAGACAAGGAGGTTTATCTAAAAAAGCAATGCAAACAATCCCTCCCCATGTACACCCCTGTTACTAAGCTCAAAATTTCAGAGGGATGGTGACTGTAGAAATGAAATGAAGAGATGTCTAACACTTGAGAGAAAGACTATGAAAAATCCAGGAAAACTATTAAAGTGCAGAGATATCACTCTGACAACAAATTTATATATTGTCAAGCCTATTGTTTTCCCTGTTGTAACATGTAGTTGTGAAAGCTAGATGATCAGAAAAGCTGACCAAAGAAAAATTGATGTGTTTGAACTGTGGTGTAGAGGAAATGATTGAGAATGCCTTAGGCCTCAAGAAGAACAAGCCATTCAATGGTAAATGAAGTAAAGCCAGACTGCTCACTGGAAGCTCTAATAGAGGCTAAAGCTGTTTTGGACACATTCTGCATAGGCAAGAGAAGATGGTTGAAAAAGAGGACAGTGAACAAGATGGCTAGATACTATCACTGAGGATACAAGGACAAGCATACATGAACTCAACATGGCTATTGATAGACAGCCTGGCAAAATGATGCTTATCATGTCACAAAGAGTCAGAAGTGACTGAACAACAAATTACTCCATCCTTAAAGTATAACGGAGACATCTTGGGGTAACAAAACTGGACCATTCTATGAAAGGATTAAACTCTATTCAGTTCTAGCATTTAAAACAAAGACTTTGCACCAGGTTTTCATTGGTGGATCCCACGGTTCTAGTAGAAACTGAAGTAAGTATATATCTCCTCTAAGCCTGAAATATGTCTTTCTGGAATTAAGCATATATATTGCATTTGAATAAATACAGAATTGAATGAATTGAATTGAATGAATAAATATGACAATAACACTTACTGCACTCATGAGAAATTTTTCTAAATTCCATTATCCTTTGAAAGAATTTCTAAAGTGTATTTGCTTTTATCAAATTGAACTGATAGAAAAAGTGTGGAATAATTTCTCTGCTTGAAAGTATTTTTGATTAGTATGTGCTAGTCTATGGCTCCCATAATTGTCAGTTGTATTGCAACACATCTGGAAAGGCTAAGATGGGGAAGACTGAGCTATGCAAATATATCTATCTGTCTGTTTGTCTATCTGTGAAAAAACCGTCAAGGTGTGAATCTTTTTCTGATGCTATATTCTGTATTGTTACAACCATAAAGTAAAATCAATTTGTTCAACATAGTGTATTTTTCACTTTTTGGATTGCATAAGATTCTAAGTATATAAATGTTCACCACTAAAACTATAGAGAAATTGGTGGCGGGGATATGGAATAAATAAGAAAGTGAATTGAAAAATTCTGTGGCCAAGCTCCAAATTATGTTTAATGGGTGAATGCAATTTTTATTTAGTGGCCTCTGGAAAATGTAAAATTTAACTCTTTGCCGTTTGCCAACTCTCTGATTCTGAGATTGCATATTGACCAAATCCCTATGTAATGAATACTATGTGTCATATGACCAAGACTACAAAGACAGGCATATGATTATTATCATTAGGATAATGTTATGCTCTGGGGAGCTAAAGGAGAAGTGGGAAAGTTGATGATGCCATTATTTGTCCTGTGACATATCACATCTTGCTAACATGGAAATAGTTGAACAAAACCAAATAGGATACAAATAACATTGCTAGGGCAAATCAAAATATTATCAAAAAATCAAGTTCAGAAAAGTTGATCAAGCAATTGACAAAAAACAAATATATGTATGCATATTGGATCAATAAAAGCCCTTCATAATCGTGACAGGGCCAGTGAGCTGCCTTGTGTAAATCAGCTTGTTATATTCCAAATGCAAAGAACAGATTTGAAAATAAGCATTTTTAAAAAAGAAATGTATATTTTAACTTACAGCATTGGCATGATTTGTGATTAGGCTGTGTGATTTACAAATCTGTTTTAGGATTTGTAAGTCTATTTCCTGACTTGTAAGTCAATCAAAGGTATCAGAACTCAGTTATATAGTTCAATCCGATGCTAGAAGTCATGCATTGTAAATCAAAATGCAGTTCTTAGTGTGCATTTCTCTGTCTCTCTCTGTCTCTGTCTCTGTCTCTCTCTTTATAGAAAGGATTTATATATCTGAGTGGACACATCTAAATCTGGTTTATTAAACAACTTATTTGTAAAGAAAGCTTCCAAAAGAATGGCTTTGCTCACAGCAGATAATGAGACAGGACATGCAAAATGGCCTTGACAAGGAGGCCCGTTGCTGTCTATCAAAAGGGGAAGAAGCAAAAAATCCACAATTTCATGTTGAACAACTGTATACATGAAGCTTTAGCCGTCATTGAAAGAGAAATGCTTCGTGGCCCCGTATCAGAAGGGAAGGGGATAGTAGTGTTATTTTCTGGCAACAATTGCTTCCACCCCAGCCCCAATTAAGATGTGTAAGCATCTCCCTCTTCCCTTCTACAAACAGATGCCCTAAAACTCCTTGATAACCTCTTGCCTTCAAATTTTCCATCAAAATTTCCTTCAGGGCAATGGGAGAGCATTTGTGTAATACTTGCTGCTTCACAAATTGAGCATTAGTAACATGCCTTTTATGTTTTTAAAAAAGTGAAGCAAAATCAAATTTTCACAGTTCGAAAACTTTTTCAAGCATTTAAATTTTAAGCCAGGGATTTATAAAAGAGTGATTAAAGTTTAAGAATATATATATATATATATATATATATATATATATATATATATTCATAATTACTTGAAGTAGAAGAGTAGAGGAGGAGGACTGGGTCTACTTTGTACCCAGTGGAGACCATACATATATATGAGGTAGCTATATAAAAGCAGGAACTGAGCTTATATTAATACATTTTAACTGATATTCAATAACTTCACCCTCCCCTTTTCCTATTGTCCATATTTAAATACTTCAAAAAGAATTCTAATCAAGTGGAAATTAACAGGGAGGAAGTACTGGGTCTAACAGGAGAGGGCTCTAATCCCACTATCTCTTAATATTTCAAAGTCTCTTTTATTTTTGTAATAAAAGAGAGAGAGAGAGAAACTGAGAGAAAGGAAGAGAGAGGGAGAATGTGGAAAATCCAGTGCTATGAACTGTCCTCATGTCTCACTATTTTAAGTAAATTCAAAGAGCATCTTGCTGCACATGAGAAGGACATCCTTGGCCTACAGCCAAGTAGGACTCTGCATTCCAAACATTCTTAGTCTATATGCTTAGGGGTGGGAGGGACGGGCATGGAGGAACAGCCTGGCATGTTGTCCCTTGATGTCATTTAAGATAATGGTACCATTTCATTTGAATGGTTCCTTCTACATGTGGGAGTTGTAACGAACTACAGACCTCCAGCATATGTAAAGTCCTCCTGAGTCCCTGTAGGATCAAAAAAAAAAAAAAGACCATATACGTTATATAGGGCCTTTTTAGTAGTAGTACTACTGCCATCCTGAACGGAAGTCCTGTCCTTGAGAAAGCCTTTACTCTTTGGGGAATATGGGGAGTTGAGAAAGGCCACTTAATGCCCAGCTCTTGCACACACATAGACATGTATTTCTACTGCACGGTAGTAGTTAAAGGGTAAGACAAACAGACAGAAAGAGAGAGAGAGAAAGAGACAGAGAGACAAAGAGATAGACTACTTCCAACTGGAGTCTATGTCTTGCAGTTCCCTTGGGAACATGATTAGATTGGTTGTCCATTCAGGCTCTAATTTCTTATCATGTGCTATCTGATCAGGATTTACAGATTGTACCAAAGGATTTGCAGAAAAAGATTTTGAGCATACATATATAACAAACTTTTATAACATGTTATATTAGAGTTAAGCATCTTTAGGTGATCCCTTTGTTTTGTATAATCCTCAATGTGTATTACCTCAAATTCTGTGAGCGTACTGACAAAAAACAAAAGTGTGCTTGCCCTGTCTGTAATGCTCTGTACTTTAGATAGCAGCATAGCCAAAGCTCAGATAGGACAGACTAATGGTGAGCAAAGTAAAACGATGATTAGTTTGTTGCTGCATAATTGCATGCTTTTTATTCTTATTTTTATCCCACCAAATGACCTGCTGGGTGTGGTATATTCCTTAGAATTTTACAACTAGTAAATACTATTACAAATAGATCTTCTGCCCCAGAATAGATTCTGAACCTGTGACAAATGAGAGATTTGGTTGTATCCTTGAGAATACTGCTGAAATGCAAGAAGACACTATCATCTTTCCTACATTACAATTTTAAGTGATTTAAATTTTGTACACATGTATGTAGACACGTGGAATCCTATGTAGCAACTTTAATAGTACTTGCCACAATCTGAAACTCCATACGGAAGCTCATATGGTACTTCAGTTATTAGGTGTGTGTTGCCTTTGCACAATGGCCAGTAAGAACAAGATACATTTCCAGCTCAGAATTCAATGGTAGGTAAATGTTTCTTTGATCTAAAAGGAGGAGAAAAACAGTTTGAGACTTTCTCTTCTATCTTAATATTTTATCCCCTACTTGCATCTTCCTCTAAAACAGTCTGTGATATGACTTGTGTCCACTCCGTGTGCAAGGGGCTGTTGAGGTAGGAAAGGTCCACCAGATAAAACAGTCTAGCCCCTCCAAACCATTCTCACCCTGTTTAGAATTCTGCAGACATACATCTGTACATCTGATGTAAATGTGGTACATTTACCTGAATGGAAGGCAGTGCTTTCCTCTAAATAAATTATTTTTTAAAACAAAGTAATGTTTGACATAGATCCTATCATCCTGGAGGAAGGTCTTAAATTCAGGTTAATCTTCTTTTCAGATATTATTTTTAGAATGTCAGGAACTGTAATAAAACGGATTAATTCCAGTACAATTAAGAGATCTACCCAAGTTATGTTTAAATGGTTTAATGTAAACACAGTGAACAATACCATTTGAAACCAATTAACTCAGGAATCTACAGAATCAGAATCAGGGAATGGAGAATAAAATCTGTGCAAAACAGAGAAATGTATGTGCATTCATAAAAATATCTGCAAGGATTATATAATAATGCTTCTGAGAGTTTTTTCTTCTTCTCCCCATGTGAGAATATAGCTAAAAATATAGTAGGATTCTTGTCTGTATTAAATATACTCTATTTTTCATCTACTGATTCTACCTGTCTCTGCTGAAAGAAACCTACCCAATTCCACTTATCACTTGTTCTATTAATTGTATATTGTAGTAGATTGTTGTGAATGGCTGTAAGGACAGAAAGGTGGCACAGAAATCCAATAAATAAATAAACAGGTACACTACATAAAACAAATGGAAATGTGTCTGAACACAGTCCTCTGAACACAAAGACAAAAATGCCACCCTTTCTTGCAGCAAATCAACAGTTATCAGCTTCCGTCACCAAGGGCAGTACCAGTCAGGCGCGATAAATCATCCATAGGGAATAGAAAAGATTAGAAGCAGAGACTGAACACAATCCAGTGAGATTTTGCTTGGGAAATTGCCATTGAGAACAGAAGGGAATAATCCCAAAACATATACACAGATTGTGAGATGGAAAAGTTGGAAGCTTGAATGGAGACCCGTGGGTGATGTCAGCAACTCCCTGCGTCTGCAACCTGACATCACTCCAAAATAACATCAGCTGCCGACGCAAGTGCTTAGTCAAAGGTTATCACTTCTATAACCTATGCTGCAACTGGGAATTGGGGAATAAGGAATTAACTTTTTTTAATGGGGAATGTTCAGTTTTGTTTGCTGATTATGGCTGAAGCGTCTGAGAAAGGAGCTGAGGAGAACAGAAATGAAGGCCATTTTTCACACTTTTTTTTAAAAGACAAGAGTTTTATTTCATGGGTTCCTTCCTTGTCTGCAGTGCTGCCCAGACAGAATATAGAAGCACAGTACGTAAAGTTATCTTACAAGGAAGGCCTGCGGCTGGCTGAGCAAACACAAGCCTTTCTCCAGATGAATGGAATGGCTTATTAATCTGGTGTATGCTTTTATCTTCAGAAACAGTTGTAAATGTTAAAAAGTCATCTCCTTTATATTAGCAACCCTCTGGCTGCAGAGCCAGCAACTTATTGGTACTTCACATGGGCAAGTATGTATAAAGTCTTTCTATACTATCCAAGCAGATAACATGAATGAGGATTCTATAGCCCTGTGGGTAACTACAATACCCATAATGTTAGGCCTGCTTGTAATAAGACCTCATTAAACAATGACCTCATGGTAGATAAGCAAGCAGAACTGGTGCGTATTGCCAAAACCTGCTGGCAATGGGTGAGGTTGGCAATGTTACCTTCTCAGAGATTTCTCAGTTCCAAGTTTGGGGTCCTACAGCAATATCAACATCAAGACTGGAGGGAGGTGCTGATCTTCAAGGACATTTAATATATGATCAGGGCTCCACTTTTAAGGTGAAGGATACGAGTGTCTCTGTGTTAAAACCCTAACCTAAAGGGACAAACTGAGGATTATGCTGGTATAGTGGCTGTCCTGCAGCCTAATAGGATTGCTCCATGAGCTCAAAGACTTGGGGCTCATGTTGGAATTCCCTCAGCTTTTGGTGCAGGTAACTTCAACCTCCATGCCCTGGGGACAGGGCTGGGAAGGGTCAGGAATGCATAGCCTCCATGGCAATCATGGGCTTATCTCAAGTAATCTCTGACAACAACTCTCAGGTGGCCATATGTTGGACCTTGTTTTGGCCTTGGAGCATATCAAGTTATGGAGGGCATTGCTGTGGTCAGATCATTTCCTGGCCCATATAAAATTAATTGTCACCCAGGAACTCCATAGCAGGAGCAGCTCTATTAGGCTGGTCCACATCAGGTGTCTTATGGATCTGAATGGATTTTGGCAGGTGATTGGGGAGTTTCCCAGCAGTTTTGTTGATTTCTAGCAGGTGACTTGGACTCTCAAATATTACTGTTCCCAAGCTACCTCTTTCTCTCTTGGCTAATCATGGGTATCCCTTTGGTTTACTGAGGATCTCCAGAAGTTGAAGTTGTGAGAGGAATGCTTGAAGTACTGGTACAGAAAGTGAAACATGAACATCTCCAAGGACATGTATAGGTCCAGGTTTGAGCTTACGCTGTGATAGGTAAGGGCACTGAAGCACTGGTGTTTCTTTTTCATTATTGTATAAGTAAACTGGTCAGCTTATGGGCTTGTTTAGTGTGACCACCTTCTTTTTGGGGAAGAATGAGCAGATAGATCTCCCAGCTACTCATTATGACCATTTTGCACAGCAGTAATATAGCTGGGATTATATTGCCTTTTCATAAGTTGGGATGAGTGGGGCAGCATCTTGCTAAGTTATCTGAGACTCCTTCTGGTCTGTGGACTCTGGTGAATTGGATAGAGTGCTTTCTAGTGTGACCTCTGCTGCCTGGGACCACAGGTGGATGTGATGGACTACTGAGATTGTCAATGTTCAGTTTTTAAAGAAGCCCGCCTTGAATCAGCTATACTTGACAACTGTTATTGAGTCTCCAATCTCCCCTTTTTGGGGAAGGTTGTTGAAAGAGTGGTATGGAATCAGCTGCAGAATACCCTGGAAGAAATTGATTATCTACACCCCTTTCAGTTAGTGTTCAGGTAGGGGGACACAACTGGTTACTTTGTTGAATGATCTTTATAGGGACCTAGATGGGGGTACTGTACCCTTCCTGATCTTATTAGATCTCTCAGAAGTTATCAGTGCCATCAACCACTGTATACTTCTGGACCACCTGCAAATGCTGGGGACTGAAAGCACTGTTCTGCTGTTTCTGCTCCCTTTATAGTGAGAGTTCCAGTTGGTGGCTTTAAGGGAAGAGAAGTCAGCTCAGTGGGCAAGATTCAATTCTGAATCTGCCATAGGGTTTGGTCCCATTTTTTAGCATTTACATGAAGCCATGTAAATGATGGGTTCATTTACCTGAACCCATCAGTTCAGAGTGCAGTCTCAGCAATGCTGGATGGTATCTAGCTATACATCACCACCTGGGTTATGCTGGAGATGCTGCTAAAGTTGCCCTAGTGTCTGGATGCTATTGGGGCCTGGATGGGACAAACCCTAGGAAGACAGAATTGCTGTTTGTTTATTGTAGTTCTTTGTTAGCTATAATGTTGTCACTTGATGGAGAAGTATTATCAGTGAGGGAGCAGGTCCATGAACTGGGGGTCCTTTTGGAGTTATAGTTACTGCTGGATAGACAGGTAGAAGCCATGCCCAGGAGAGCTTTTGATGCAGCAGGGAGGATCTTGCAGTGGTACCTCTACTACTCGTTTGGACTACTGCAGTATACTCTACATGCAGCTGCTTCTGAAAACCCCTCAGAAACTGCATTTGGATCAAGTGTAGTGGCCTGTTTGTTGGCTTGTTGTTCCCATTAGCATATTAAGTTTGTATTTCGGACCCTGCACTGATTGCCAGTAGGTTTTTAAGTACATTCTAAGGGTTTGTTATAATATACAAAATCTTATATGGTTTTCAACCGAGGTAATTGCAGGACTGCTCCTCCAGCTGGAACAGACCTGTTCAATAAGTCTTCCTGGGAAAAACTGTTAGGGATCCCACTTTCATTAGGTAAAGGAGGGCTGAGGCCAGAAGATGTTGCTTTTTTTAAAATGCTTCCAGTCTGGCAGAACAGAGCCCTCTTAGGAACAAGACTAGCCCCCTTCTTGGCAGCCTCCCAGAAGTTGGCATTCTTCTGGAGAGCATCTGGGGATGAGCTAGGATGACACTATCTGTATTTATAGTGAAATGGTTGTCTTTTGTATGGCTCCATTATTTAATGATGAACTTAATTTAACTGATTATATATGCCTTGGATGTTTTAATTATTATATCATGGATGTTTTAATTTTATTGTGTATTGTTACTTTACCGTTGTTAATCACTGGGAGCTCCTGAAAAACATAATCTCACTCCTAAATATTGACTGATTTTGTCAATATTTAGGAGTGAGATTATGTTGGTCGGGGCTGAAGGGAATGGAAGTCTACCAATATCAGAAGGGTCACAGGATCTACACCCTGATCAGTAAAGTATCTTTTGAAGGTGATGTGCTCATTGAAAATGTGAGAGTCTTCCTGGTAGCAACTCTTTCTTTATAAAGAGAAGACTAGTCTGAAGAAAAGCAGCAATCTCCAGAAGTTCTACTAGGAGCTGTGCAGATCAGTGTGCAGAGGCCCTGCAGTCTCTGGGTGCCAAATGCTGATAATGACATCTATTCTTTCTCTGTCTTTACAAGATGCCAGCCACCATCTTTTCTTTGAAAGGTTTGGTATGGTTCAACAAGAGCTGAGAGATACTCTGAGGAAAGCAGGTTGCTTTGATTGTGGCATCAGCTTTGCTCTGCACCAAATTAATTTAAAATTTGAGGGAGGGAGAGAGAGAGAGAGAGATTTGCAGAGACAAAGAGAGAGAGAGAATTTCAAAGGAAGAAGTGGGCAGAAAAGCAAGCGTCTGCAGTGAAGAAACAAAGTGATGAGGGTAGGAGACAGAAAGAGCATTTTGATAATGACAGTAATGTAGAGACAAAGCAGAGACTAATGAGTATCCAGAAACTGAAGTATGGTAAGGGCAAAGCACATATCGTTTAAGACTCCTGTAACCCTGACAATGGCCCTGGTCATTTCTCTGATTTTCTTCATTTTTGTCTTGTCTCAAAACCATGAGCCAAGGAGTAATTCAGGGGGTTGCGGGGGGTGGGGTGGCAAAATGGCTGAATGTTATGCCTCAGCTTAAGTTAGGCTAAAGCCCTTTTTTCAGCCCTTCCATACATATCTTCCTTTATTACACTGGGATACCTGCCCTTGTCCCCGCCCCCCCACTTCACAGAGGACATCACTAGCCTATTCTGCTGAGCTGCAAAAACAGCTAGGAAAAAGGTTTGTCTATCTGCATTAGTTATGGGAACAGCCAAGCATGAAAATTTGAGAGCTGTGGACTAGTTTGGGAAAGGGAACAACACATAGGAGAGGAGTGTAGGGGAGTGTAGGAAACACATAGGAGGGAATTATGGGGAGATGTTTTCATGCCCTGTTTATGAGATTCCCTAAAGTACCTCCATAGCCACAGTTGGAAACACAAACTTAAGAGTGTGCAAACTTTTAGTATCTGAGAGTTGCACACTTACCATTTCTTGGGAGGTTAAGGCTTGCAGTGGGTGATGCTGTGTCTTACCTGTGTGAGGAATGGGGTTCTTTGTTTATTGAAGAAAACCCTATCAGCCTCAAAGCAAATTTGCTGTGTGTGGAGATCCCCTTCTATTTGTTGGATGTATTTTGTGTTTAGTTAATTCCTCTGGTGCAAGGGTTTACTGCAAATGTCTACTGGATATTTTTTTTTTGCATTTTTTTGTTTTTATTTTTATGAATTACTGTTTTTTAACCTTCTTACTCTAGAATGGTATGTAAACTGCTCATAGTCTGTTCTGATATACTGTAAAGCACCTAAGCCTTAATAAGTTAATAAGAAATAAAATAGCAAGAAACTTTATCACTAAATGTTTGCATTTGAGGGGCTTAAAAAAGAGTCCGTAGGGTGCCACTCCTGGACTCTTTCTACTCTTGTTCAGGACAAGGATTCTCCTTCATGTTCTTAGAAATCTGCTTCTGGTCTGTTGGGGTGGGGGTTCCTTGAAAGAAAAGAGGGTGATGAGATGGTAAATATGTAGATGTTGGTTTGACGCCAGTGTCATTTTCTTTCATTTCACTTTCCCCAACCTGACCCCTAGTACAGCTCCTGGAATTTCTGGTCACCATGGGAGTCATAATGCTACTGTATCTGGAGAATCAACAAGTTGGAAAGGCTATTACAGATGGTCAAGGGAGAAGCTGAGCTTTTAATTCTTATTTATAAATCCCAACACAAGTACTTCATTAGAAAAAAAAAACCCTCTTGTATAAGTATGAAAACAATCTTTAGGAAATGTCAGGAGAAATGATTTTCTAGAATAATTCCACCTTCCTTTTAATATTAGTGAGCTTCCTCAGCATTTTTTCAACATTTCAAAGCAAAGATCAATAAAAAGGAGTTGAGCTGTGCAAATAATAGAAGGTATCTGAACAATAATATAGTGAAACCACTGGTCTTAATTTCAAAATGTCAAGGTAAATGTGTCTGCCATCTCTTTTTTAAAAATTTGATTCTGTAAGTTTCCTATACAAGTGAAATGAGTAAGACCTGTTTTTCCATTATTTGAAAATAGGGCTATCAGAAGCTTCCATTGAAAAGCCAATTTTCTATTTCATCAGAGTATGGGAAACTGCAGTTTGGATAAAAATAGATAACAAGCCAGAATATCAAGCCAAGGTTAAACCATGGCCTCATATCCTGGTTTAACTAATTTAACATATCCTGGTTTGCACAAAGCAATCTCTTATGTTTAAATGTCTTTATAAGTCAATAAAATAAATAAGAAAGATATGTAGCTCTTTACAGGTGGAAACTTCCAATACTTAGGCCTCAAGTGAGAAAAAGGGAGAGTACATCAGCCTGAGATTCACACATGTGTGTTTTCATAATAATAAATCATGAAGCAAGTCCACATTGTTACTAAGTCAGATTGTAGTGTGAGCCCTAGACAAGTCACAGCCTCAACCCTTTCATTCCTACTGAAATAATGAAGCTGGTGGTGGGGGTACAAATTATACAGGTTAAGATAGAAAGCTACAAAGCCTTTTGCATACTGAAATTTCTATTAAAATCATACATGGGAAACTACATGAATACATAACTGGGAATACTGTAACCAGCTATCTGCTGAAGTGAATCCTTCTATGCTGAGTAGAGAAGGCTACTTTATGCTTCACATATGCGTTACTATCCCATAGTCTTTCTATGGTTTCTATTATATACATGCAATCACGCCTGGCCACAAATATTTCCATTTCATGTAAACACGTGCGCCTGGTCATGGAAATACATATACACAAAGAGAATCATTTGCACAGAAATGAATTCAAAACCTAGAGAAAAGGTTAGCTATGTTACAGAACAAGAAAAAAGATAAAGCAGAGGGAATACAATAACCTACAAAAGTCAGCAAATAATTCAGTTGGAATATAATTTTTTGCTGGACAGAGGTGGTGGTAGGAAGAAGCCTTTCTTCAAAAGAAATGGTGGTTGAAAATTAAAATTCACTAAAGAAGTCTAGCTGACACATTTTTGTATTCTTTGAGGAAGTATATCTGTTTAATTTAATGCACTGTCCAATTAAAAGGAAGTGGTCCCTTATTACAGATATGATTTATTTTCTGATAAACTGCTGATTTATGGCTCACTGGGGCATATATTTAATACTGTCAAGAAAAAAAAATGAAAGGACACCCAAAACTATCTACTGTGCCACAGCAACAGAGCCTGAAAAGGATCTGAGGCAGCAGAGGCCCCTGGGAGTGAAATGTAATCTTTGCTGGGATAAAAGCACAGAGAACTGCTGATCTTTATAAAAGCATCCATCTCCCCACCCCCATCCCTTGTCCTTTCACACATATGTCCCTTCCTGGCATAGCACAGCCGGCCCCTGCAGAGCAAAGATCTGCTCTTTAATTATTAGTATTAATATTGTGGTTAAATACAATCACTTCTTCAAAGAAACAATGAAGACCCTACGAGTCTCTGTGTATGATTTAGTAATAGCATTTAGATCCAGAATACCCAACATGGAAGTAAGCTCCATTGGCATGGTTGGGAATTACATCCATATAATCCATGCAGGGTTAGTTGTGACCAGTCACTTTCTCCTATTCCCATGCCAAGATGAACTTGAAAGATTGTCTTTAAATATGTGCAGAGCACCATTGTTCTTTTCCTGAGAAATGCATCCAAGGATTGGGGGAGTGGCAACAAGATATTTTCCAGGCAAAGCTGAACTCCGAGCAGCTTTCCTTGAAATGTAAGTTATTAGCTACAGAACATACTGCATAACATATAGTCTTGAATTCATGCCTTTCTAGAGGAATGCATACATGCTGTTCTTCCATCTCTCAAACCCCAAATACCCTTTGTTTAAAAAATAGACGTCACAATTTCACTCCAAAGGAAAGATTTAATTCACACCATGGAATTGACATCAGTTGAATAGCTAACTCCTGCAAAATATGAGGCAATAATCTTTGGCCATATGCAGAGTACTTTATTCTCACACTGTGTCATCATAACCAGATCCTCTTTTGCTTAGGTTTAAAGAGAAACATATTTTGTTTTGTTTTGAAGTAGGTGGATGGGGGAAGAATAGGATAACAGATACCATACTATTCACTTGATTTTAGACATCAGTTGACAAGTAGCCACTCAGAAAGATCCACAATAAATGGAAATGCTTGCTTTCCTGGCATCGAGTTAGGGTTGTACAACCTCCTCCCTCTACATTCTGCTTAATGTAAGAATGAACTTGGGAAGACATTGCTGCCCTACCTCTCTACAAAATTCTCTCTCCCACGGCACCTATTCAGATAGCAAAGATTAGTGAACTGTAACATATGAGCAATCAGCATTAGGGAAATTATTCCAGTATCTTTTATCCACATGGGTATTTAGGTCTGGCTTCTCTAGCATGCACTTTAGGTCAGGGAAATAAAGGCTAAAAATAGAGCCAGGCTGAGGCAAAGATGCAGAACAAACTCTATGAGTGAGTAGGGAAATCTGAGATGAAGAAACAGTTTGATGAAAGTAGCTCAGATGCCAGCCATAACATTTTCACTCCCCACTTCTTCTATCCACAATGGCTGGGGTTCTCTTTAGTCCAAGAGGTAGTTACCTTGATTGGCTTTTCAAGGGCAAATGGTGGGAAAGAAGAACAGCTGGGAGAAAACAGTCCTGCTATATCTTATTTGGGTAAATTCCAGAGAAGAACAAGGGAGTCTGATATAACACATTTAATGTCCTTTAGAGCTAGTTCCTATGTCCACCAATGGCCCAGGAGGCACCTCCATTCCCATCTACCAAGTCATCTAATCCTATTTTTAAATTTATAAAATATTATTTTTATTCAAAACTATATATTTAAAACTACAAAAGGAAGATAAGATGCTGCAAACAGCAACCTCCAGAATCATCTTTATTTTCAAGAATACTCTTAGATGCCACAGTGGCTCCCATAGGTGGTCTTAGCTGTAACCAGTGCTATTTTTATTTTAAGTGCCTTTATTTAAATATGACCAGCCACCCAAAAGAAAGATAAAGGTAAGATGGAGGTTGATTGTGAGTATTCTAGCAGGCTAGAAAATGTTACATGGAACAACCTAATTTGCCTTCTGATAAGTTGATGTTTTGTAACTACCCATCTGCCCTGGAGCAGCCATTTTCTCTAAGTATCCATGGCATATTCGGAGTGTGTCAGATATGCCTACCTGCCCCCAAAGGCTAATGACTTCTACTCTACAGAGTTTTTCTTCTCACCTGTCATAGCTTACCATCCTTCTATTGATTACATCCTAATGATAAAGTACCACATTTGTGCTGCTTTATTGTTGTGCAACTCTAGTAGAGAGATTCTATTTTCCTGGATGTTTACCTTTGCTTTTTGGTATTTTTAAGGATACAGACCTTTTCCTTATCTTTCCAAAGTGTTCCTTGGATTGTTGTATAGAATGCTTATTATAGGGATATTTGTGTGAGATTCCAAGAGAATGACAGTTTTGTTTTAGCAGCTTCCTGATACATGCTACTTTGATTACTCTCAGTGGGTTCTTCCATCAAGAGCTGTAGCTAACAAACCATGGATGGTTGTCTTCGAGTTTCTTTAGTGATTATTAGGCTTCCCATTCCTGCTATCCCAAACTTTAGGGTCACATAAAAATAAATGCAGTGGAACATGTCTTGATTGATCATATGGAAGACCCCTAGGCCTGGATGCACCCCAAACAAGGTTCTTCACTAACTGTTTTGAACCATGGTTTCGACATAGAATGTATTACTATATGATTTCAAGGAACGTAATGAACACAAAAAGTGGAACAATTGCTTCTTATGGTATGGAATGTATACTTCTGTTGATGCAGCCTAAAACTGTAATTGTCTTTTTGCAGCCACCTCACATTGCTGGTTTATATACAGTTTGTAATCAACTATTTCAAGATATTTTTACAAATACTGTTACAAGACTAATACTGCTTCCATCCTCTATCTTCAATTCTATACTTGTGCATTTGATTCTTGTTTCTAAGTAAACAATTTTGCATTCATCTCTCTTAAATTTCACTGTTATTTTCAGCCAATTTCTCTAAACTCTTAAAACAATTTTTTTTTCTGTTTCCCAACATTTTAATTATTTGTCAAATTTATATGGCTGCCCGGCTCACACGAAGTGACTCTGGGCAGCATACAATAACACTGGCAATTAGAACATTCTATAAAACCAGTTAAAAACAATGAACATAAATAAAGCAATATTAACAATATTAATTGGGTCCCACCCAATTTTGTATCATTTGCAGAGTTAAGAAGCATTCTGTTGTCCTCTTAAAAGAAAATTTTAATTAAAATATTAAAGAGAACAGGGCTTAAGATTGAACCTTATGGCAGCCCACTTAACACTTCATTCCAGTTTGAGGAAAATCCATTATGAGTACTGTTTGAGAATAATTTTTAAGCCAGTCTTGTATCCACTGAATTGCTATGTCATTCAGTCTCATTATTAATCTTATTAATATTATGGGGAATTTTGTCAAAGGCTTTGTTGAAATGAAGACACAAAGCCACCATGACCACAATTTACTGACAAAGTTACCAAAAATAATATAATCCAAAAATAATATAGGATCTCAACATATCCATGCTAATGTCTGATAATCTTCATATTCTTTTCCAGATACTCACAGATCAATTTATTTATGCTGCTCTAGATTCTTCCCAGATATTGATATTGGACTGACTAATTTGTATTTCCCCAGATCTTCCTTTCTATCTTTTTTGAAGTTAGGGTCAGTCTTTGCTCTCTTCTAGTTATTGGCATTTCCCTGTTCCCCCAAGATTTCTCAAAGATAACATATAAATGTATTATTGAATCAAAAGTTTCTTCAGTACTCTTGGATGCAATTCATCTAGCCCTGGACATTTAAAATTATTCATAGTAAATAAAGAATCTCTACCATGTTTCTATCTCAAGCTTCGGAGAAGACAGAGGTGAAGTGGGAGATGAGCAGGTCTGCCTTTTCTTTTTATCTGTTAGCATTTTTATCTTCACTGAGTAACTGATGTGATTCTTTTTTTAAACAACAACAAAAAAAGATTTATTTTAAAAAGCCCATTTTGTTATTTTGAGCATCCTTCACCATTCTTAGTTCATTTTGAGTCTAAGCTTTCTTGACACCATCTCTACAGTTCTGAGTTACCTGTAAGTACTCTTCCTTGGTGACCTAACCATTATTCTATCTCTTTTAAGCATCTTTTTTTGTTTGTAGATCTTCACTAAGCTTTTTGCATAGCCATACTGCCTTTTTCTTCTGGTCCTCATTTTTTCTTTCCTGGAATTCTTTGCAATTTTGTGTTTAGTATCTCCTTTTAAAAAAAATTCTACCCACTCTGAACTCCTTTCCCCATTAGTTTCTTCTATAATCGAACCTTACTTAAAACTGTTTTAAGGAACCTGTTCCCAGAATGGAACATTCTAAAGAATTCCAGAACATTCTGTTCCTCTTCTGGACCATGCCAATTTAGCCACTGAGAGTGTAATCCGGCAGTTTTCCAGAAGTTAATCCCCACTTTGTTTGTTTGTTTCTTTTAAGTCTGAGACACACATTTGACTATGTTAAACTTTTCTTTAAAATCAAGAAAACTAAATTATGGTCGCTTTCCCCCTATATTCCTGCAATTTCCATTTCCTTGACCTAGTCTTCCCTACTGATTAGTGTCACATCAAGGATACATACAGTGCAATTCTTCTTCCCTTGTTATTGCTTCCCCTCATTTTGAACAATTGATATTCTTCAGTCACTATATTCTCATATGTGTTATTATTATACCTATTGAATCATGTTTGCCTTTCTGCACTAAGAGTTCTTGTTTATTTCCCATAATCTAAATATTAGTAAATAGACCATGAAGGCTTTATGAGCCAATGTTCAATGTGTGATTTAATTTTTCATTGAATAATTTAACTGACCCCATTAAAACAACACTCCCAACTCTTTCTATTGCACACAGGCCTTTATCTTGCCATTTTACTTCAGGATTTTTATCTACAATCATCACAGAATTCAGTTAAAACCCCTTTACTGCAGTTCATAATCAACAAAACAAGATTCTCACAGATCCAGAGTAAGCAGATTTATTGCAAAGAGCAAAGGGCTAGGTTACAGAATCTTGGAAGCTGAATATGTGTATCTTGGTCCTAATTTATCAGTGAGTAGGGCATATCTGCACTTACCATTTAAGCTATTCCTGTCCTGTCCTCGTGGTAGCTTAAATCTAAACCAGCTTAAAAAAAACATGTCTGGACTGAGAGACTTTGGCAACAGCTTGCAAGGTAAAGTATTATCATTAGTAGTAGTAGTAGTACCGGCAGCAGTAGTAGTAGCAGTATATTTTTATCCCACCTTTTTATATATTTTGGTCAATTCAAGGCAGAAAACATACTCAATACTGCCTCCTATTTTCCTCAGAACAAGAACCCTGTGAGGTGGGTTGGGATGAGAGAGAGTGACTGGCCTAAAGTTACCCAGCCAATTTTCATGACAAAGGGAGGCCTAGAACTCATAGTCTCCTGGGTTCTAGGCCAGCACTGTAACCACTACACCAAACTGTCTCTCTCTCTCTCTCTCTCTGTATATAAAAAAGCTAATTTTATATACATAGTTAAAGCATCAAAAATGTCATATATGTAAGCACATGTATCAGCCATTTTTAAAATAACAATTCCTTTCTTGCTAGCTGGAGTATTTTATCCTCTAGTAACTTCTAGACTTTACCATTTAATAGCACAGTATCTAAGAGCTTTGCCTAGTATGTAAGAAGTTGCTGGTTTGAAATACAGCAGAATTTTTTTAAAAAAATCACCATTCTCTTTCCTTCAGCTACCTGAGGGCTTTAAAAAAATAAATAAAGGGTTCCATTGTTTCATAATTTCTTCAGCCACTCCAGGGTCATTTACTTCAAAACAATGAAATAGTCAAACCCTGCCCTCTTTTTAAAGCCATCAAGTAGCTAGCTTTCCTCATTTATCAGTGAATATGTTATCCTATTGCCTTTGATCTTTTTTCTAATTGAATTTGGTGACTTCAAGGGGGCTAATAGTGTTGCTACCCTCAGACAGTGTAATGTGGGGTAGTTTCAAGGCAGAAATTGGTGGCTTGCCTGCCATCCTTTCCCCTCCCACCCATAGTAATCTACAGGCAGGAAAACCATGTACCAATCAATCTCCTGAACATACAGTACAGTGGCTTGAGCCTTCATTTCCATTATTTTCTTAATTCTGCCTTCCTTTACCACTGGGCCTTTAATTTTGCCCAAAGCAGAAGCTCCTGCATCATCTGGGCATGCCTATGTCACCGTGAGAGGACTGAGATATCACCTAGGGAGCAGGCAATCTGTCTCCCCGTATGTCTTTCCCTTTTCCAAAACTGATCTGAGAAGAAACAGATCCATAAGTGCAAATTTCCTCCAAACGGAGAAGCTCTGATGCTTGAATAGTCCATTCTTTTCTTCCACGAGCTTGAAACCATGTAGTGATTTTTAAAAAGTTCTAGCCATAGAAATATCAGCTTTAGAACCACAATGAAACTTGTACATGTTGAAGGAGAGGAATGGCCACACAAGTCCTCTGGAGCCCTTATTTTTGGGCACCAATGAGAATATTTATCTTTTCAAAGAACCATATTCAGTCAATATTCATGTTTAAACTATAAAAAAATTAAGAAGAAATAGGCCGCACATGTGAGATGCTTAGTCTCTTTCACAGTTGCAGCAAAATAGTCATGGAGATGCAGAGCACAGTGGCTCAGTGGGAAAGCCAGGTGGATTGCTGATCCCTGAAGGCTCATCCCCCATCTGCCCAAGTATGTTTGAATGGGAGGTATTTTGCCATGATAACAGGGATAACCCTATTTGCATGTCAGTACATCTTTCAGCAACTTCAGGCTGCTTCAGCAGCGAGCTGGTGATGTTGTGAAAATATGTCTTCTACAAATGGTTTAGTGGAGGGTCTTCATGCCTCATCAAACTGGATATGAGAAGAATGCCAAGAAGACTGAATGCCTATCAGTTCTCACTGTAGCACTTCCTTTGTCTGATCTTGCAAGTCTTCATATTTTCTAATCAGTTGAAATATAGTAACTCACCACCCCAGTCCTCAGACTTTTCCTTTAGATACCTCTATAAGCTTGCATTTGCTGCAGATATATGCCAATTTGTTTTCAGCCACTAGCATTACGGATTACAATTGCAGATTCCTCTCTATTCATTTTCATTTTTGTTTGTATCACAGAAAGCTTTTATTTCTTTTTGTTCCTTTCTCAGGCTCTTAGCTAAGCTTGGTACAAACTCTTGATTTAAAAAGAAAATTTGTTAGGGATGCACCCTTAATTAGCCCCCATGAACTCTTTACTTATGTGGCGAGCTTGTGTGATAGTTCAAGATTAGCCCATTGTAAAGACGACAACATAAAAAAGTACGATTGAGACTTGATCTGGGTAGCATTTACTGAAGCTCAGAGCTCTGCCTAATCACTTGCTGTAGTTGCCCCATCTGCAGAAAAAATGAAGTGAAGAAAAGTTATTCCTAGTATAAAATAACAAGGCAGTTTGCTTTAGACTGACATATATGTAGAATTTAATTTTTTGTTTGTTTCATCAGGGATCAACTGAAATCAGTCAGTTGCTCTTCGTCTTCAAGACTGTAGGAGGCAATCTGAAATACCACAATCCCACTGAATTTACAAAACTTTCCCAACTTATATCAAGAAAGATACCATATCTGTTTACATTTGTTCTGTTGCCAGTATGCCCTTTTCTTCCCATAGATCACTCTCTTTTTCTGTCCTCATATCCACCTTCTTGAATCCTTAAACCATTCTCCAATTTTACTAAATTTGCTTTAACTGAGCACAAAATGTTAAAGGGACTTTAAGTCCGGATGCACAGTATTCAGTTTTGGCTTATTCTAGTCCTGCATCAGATGTATGAAATACATCTATCCATTTACATTAACATTGTTGGAAAGGTAGCATGCAGAAAATGTTTATCCAAACCAAAAGGGAAAATGCTACAAAAAGAGAGTGCATGATTCCTGCTGCATGACAAAGAACTATTATCCAAACTACTTTTGGCTAAGAGAGCAGAATGAAGCATTTGGTATCAGTAAAACAAAAACCAAAAAAAAAAAAAGTGGGTGGGGGAAGATGTTCCAGCAATAATTCCTAAAGTAATGTTTCTATATATTTGATTATTTAATAACTCTTGGACTTATGGTTTTTTTCTTTAATGTCCTAGTTCCCTGCATATGAAATTTTGGTTAGCACCAGCAGTATTAACTAAAGCAATGTCACGAGTAGATCAAAAATACACCCACTTTCTGCAACTAATGTAAATATAAAGTTTTGCACAACTAATCCAAAGAGAAAGATTTCAGTATGCTATATATGAAATCCAAGAAACAATATTTGTACATACTGTATGTATGAATCTTAAAATGTTTATTCCTGCTTACATCCTTTTAATTCTTCATAGACTTGGGATGGACAGATCTATGGACAGATCTGTGGACAGATCTGTGTGATTATGAAAGGCATGGTGGCCGTCATAACGTGGTGATTGGATGTAAAAATGTCCCGCATCGAGTTCCAACATGTTAACTGGTTTTTCAGATACCATCAACTATATTTAAACAAGCCTGATGACTGAGTGCTCTTTGCAGCTGGTATGTTATACATAAAATATGTTGAGTCAGTGATAGCATTCTTATCTAAAGACAGAAGCCAGCAAAATTTCATCTAGCACACTTCGTCAGATTGTTCCCTGACACAGACAGCAGGCAACTCACTGTGAAAAATGGGTGATTGCATCTGACTCTTGAGAGAGGCTGTTTTCATTCTCTCTCACCTGCTGTCTCTGTTCCTACTTTCCCAGATATTGGGATGTAGGAACAGAGATGTTATTAACCATGCTATCAAAAGGAGCATACACACACACACTGGCAGCCTTTTCTGTCTGTGGTTTAAAGGAAACAAAAATATGGTCCTCCGGTGTTGTTCCCCAAAATGATGTATCCCAGACTGGTTTGATATGGACATAGGCTAATTGTTAAGGTGGGGTAAACCATTTTGAGTGGCGCCTCAGGAAGTGAGCAAACTGTCCCTCTGTACCCACTGTTTAGAAAGTTAAGACAGTCATATCCATCAAGGCTTGGCACACCTGCTTCAGAATAATTTCTTAGTCTACTAAGTATGTGTGTACAATGCATACATCGAAGACACCTCCACTGAGATTGCCACCAAACTGAAGCACCTTTCCAAATGATTTGTTCAAGCTTAAGAGCAGACAGTGATGACTGAGATGATTGGTAGCCCTGTTTTTGAGGTAGAAATTGGCATAGGCTGAAGTGAACTCTATGATGAACCTGGGATTGTTCTAACATTTAGATACTTTTTACCTCCTCACTCTCAGGTCATGTTGACAAGGCTGGAAAGAGCAACCAAATCAAGATTATGTTATGCTTGTCAGGTGATACTCCCAGATTCTCTCTCTCTCTCTCTGTATAGGCACACAGTTAGAAATCATGACTAGTAACAAGAAACACAATCCATCTCACAGTGCTCGAGAAGACTTGTGATTTGCGCTATTCAGTTCACTCTCCAGATGCTGTAAAACAGTCTCAAAGCTTCTTCTCCCTATTCTTACAGACCTTCACATTTTATCCACATCTTAAAATATTCTTGGACTGGGCAGAATTTAGAGGCTACATTTAAAAAGACAGCCCTACAATTATTAGACTATCTTCTACAAAGCAGGGCATTTGGACACCCTATTGAACGGTGAGTTGAGGTTATTCTTATTACACTTTGTAATAAGGGTATTCATGACAGCATGAAACACATGTCTCTGAAAAGAGCTCTGAGCCATTAGTAACAGTAATACATCTACACTAGAAGGGCCTATCTCAGTAGAGTGCATCACTAAGAATATGGTCTGCCACTAACAGGCAAGTGATAGCATGCAGTGCCACAACATTAGTCTATAATTGTGATAGAATGTATCTACGAAGGGTGGGGGCTGGGGGGGATGTGGTGGATTGCAGTAGAGAGCAAGGTTCTCAGGAAGGAGGGGAGCACTCCAAGAAGAGCAGAGAGACAAGAGACAACATAGTCCAGAGCAGAAGCGTGGGAAGTGTAAGAGGTTTAAAATAGCCACTCCTTAGAATCTCCCAAGGGGGACGTGGTGGCGCAGCGGCTTAATGACGCTGGAAGTTGCTGGCCAGAAATGGCTGACACTTCAGCGGTTCGAGCCCAGCTCCTTGTGGCAGAGTGAGCTCCTGTCTCATCCCTAGCTTCTGCCAACTCAGCAGCTCGAAAGCATCCACGAGTAGATAAATGGGTATTCTCACCCTGGTGGGAGGAAAAACGCTGGCGGCACCTTGCACAGGAGACAGGACCAGTTGCCGGTAATGCGGAAGTCATGTATGTCTGAAAAAGACACTAAGCAATGGAAACCCTGCCTTCCTGTCCCACCAGCTGGGCTCTGTTCTAGGAAGGAGGCAATGGCAAACCACTTCCGAAACACCTTGCCGCGAAAACTGCAGGGACTTGTCCAGGCAGTTGCCGTAGAATCGGTCATGATTGAGTGCGGATAAAAAAAAAAAAGAACCTCCCAGGGTATATCCACTAGTTGCAGTAGTACAGATTTAGTCTGGCAAGATTCTGTCTATATGCTGTAAGCAATTAAAGAACTGAATTTGGGTGAATTGTTTCCCTGTTGTTCTTGGATTGGGCCTTTCCCAACTTGATGTCCTCTAAATACATTGGGCTACAATTCATAAGCAATGTGGTCAGTGGCACCAGGTAAGGATGTACAGGTAGTCCTCATTTAACAACCATTTGTTCAGCAACCATTCAAAATTATAATGGCACTGAATGAGGGGGACTTATGACCAGTCCTCATAGTTGCAGCCAACACAGCATCCCCGTAGTCACATGACTGTGATTTGGGCGCTTGGCAACTGGCTCACAATTATGACATTGCAGTGTCCTGTGGTCACATGATCGCCATTTGTGACCTTCACTGCCAGCTTCTGACAAGCAAAGTCAATGAGGAAGCCATCAGGAGGATCAAAGCCTTGCAGGATTTGCCTAATGATGGCAACTGGGATTACCAGAACTGCCATCATAAATTGGTGTAGTCACATGATGACATGCTTTACTACTGTGTCATGCTTTATGACAGGGTCACTTGGTGATGGAGTTCCTGGTCCCAGTTACCATCAGTAAGCAAGACCTACCTGTAAAAATGATATAATTGAGACTGATAACCATGGGTGGACCATACTAAAATGGACTCACCTATAATGGGAAAATAGTAGGGTGATGTCTACTCTTCAGTGAATCTACATATTTCGTGGCAGCCTTATGCCTCACAAGTTCTCAAAGGAGAGGCTAAATATTAGGGTAAAATTGATTCATTAAAGCAGTTACTTTAAAGATGTGCTGTACTTGCATTCCTGTGTATTTCAAAGCACCTCTCTAAAGTATCTGCATCATTTTCAAAGCATAAACAGCCCTTCCGAATATATTGTTTGTATCTGCAAATAAAAATGGCAGATACGTTACTTAGCAAAGGCCAAAAGCCACACTTAATATTTTTGAAAACCTGAGGTCTTCAATGTGCTTGGGTCACATTTCAGATGGAGGATGGGTTTTAGGAAATGTTTTGAGTGCTTTCTCTTTCTCTTTCTTTCTTTCTTTCTTTCTTTCTTTCTTTCTTTCTTTCTTTCTTTCTTTCTTAATTGTGATATGTCTATTTTAGTTTTTATGCAACATTAAAAAAAACTATTTTGTACCTTAACATGTTGGGGAAACATCCCTTTAATTTTAGTAATCATGAATAGAAGGGCCCAAGGACTACCAAAGGGGGATCTGGCAATTTATTAGGTTAGGTCATGATGTCTGTCTTTGGCATTTTGAATTAAAATAATTGGTACATATTAACCCAAGTTTTTGGAAGTCTGAAGGAAATGGAACAGAAAACAAAATTTCTCCCATCACAAAGTTACATGGACTGTCTAGTGTTGGGTTTAAGAGTAAAAAAAAAGAAAGAAGAGGAAATGATATTGATATTGCTAAAACCAAACTCCTCTTGAAGCTCCTTGGATCTTCCTTTAGAGAAATGCATCACGAACAGGCCTTGTTGCTCACTGTGCAGTACAAGTAAGAGGCAGTTTGAAAAGCATCTCAACTTTGTTTCCTTTAGCATTTTAGGAGCTTCTGCCTTTAACAGAATCCTTGCTGAGGGAACTCCAGAAAGGGCAGAGAACTTACTCTTCCTCTCCTTATTCCCTCTTTCTCCCCCCACCCCTTCTCCCCTCTCAGAAAGTAATCTCATTCTTTCGTCACATATTATTGAAATCCCAGCTATTTTTAAAAAGTCTCATTTTTCCCCAAACTGAGAGCATGTCATTTGGAAGTGATGTGCAAGGCAGGAGATAACCAGGTAGAACTCAGCGATTCGCCACAGAAAATGGCTCCACATATGCCTGTAATGCTATCGGAGTCTGTCCCTCGATAGCTCTTTACTTCTCTTGAGCTCACAATCTGCTGATTCAAGAACTTTGTCTGCAAGGAGGAGGAGGAGGAAGAGGGGAATTGAAGAGGAGAGGGGAGTTGTGAAGATAGATACAAATAGAGCGTTTGTGGGTCTAACTAAGCACATATTAATGCAAAGGCTTTCCAGAAGTGGGCTGGGGGAGAGCACTGCTACTTCTCTCTCTCATTCAGTGTTCTCATTTCATGCTTTAGTTGTGCTGATTGGACCAGCTGAATCCTCTCAACTCCCTGCTTAGGACAACACAGTTGCACTTAGTTTAAAGTGGGTAAATGCCATAGGCAAGCCAAACTGAGAATGGGAACTGTGGGCAAAGGTGATTTCCAGTCACAAAAGGATCTGGTGAGGAAATGACCAGATGCCTCCCAGATGTTTCTCACATTGCTAATTATATATCCACTTATTTGCATGTAAAAATGGTGAAGAGGCCTTCTTTGCTCATCTTGGCGTGAGCAGTTTTTTTCTCAAGCAGGAGCTAGATGACCAAACTGGGAACAGCTCCCTTGGGAATGTGTTAATTATACATTATCATGAATCAAGTGATTATAAAGGCTCAGCAGGAGCATTTCAATCAGGGTCCTGGTTTAAATTAAAGTCTCCTATTAACATCTGAGCAGGAGTGACAAGTTTCAAACCTGAGGAACTTTTTGGCTGAGTTGGTGCATGAACTAGCCAACTGCATTTTAGTCTATCAGATTAATTTATGGGATAGCATACTGTATGAATCCAGAATGTTGGGTTGCTTATTTATTTATTTATTTATTTATTTATTTATTTATTTATTTATTATATTTCTATGCTGCCACAATCAAAAGACTTTTGGTGGCTTACATTAGAAAAAATACAATACGAAACAGCCATAGTACAAAAAACACAACAACACTAAAACCATGAAAAATAAAAATAAAGGTGGCAATATCAAATCAAGAGAAGGCTCTCCAAAATTTAATTGAGCAAACTTCTACGGCTATCAGTGTAGGACAAGCATATATTTCCCCCATATGCAACAGAAATAATTAACTATCATTTTTGATATTTAGGAGACTGGATGGGACAGTTACATGAATTTTTTTTTTTTTTTTAAGATAATACATCCATGTTCCATGCTTGAAGATGGAAAACTAACAGTTGTTTTCTGGATAGGATGGGGTTGGGGGGAGATGCTCAGATTTATGAGTGCAAGACATAAATAATTCAGAGGCTAAAGCAATTTGCAGAGACTTATTACATGATGCTTTGAACTTAATTAATGACATCTAAAGACCTCCATTGAACCAAGTAGCCCATTTACCTTTATAGTTCCTGTTTGGCAGTGGCACAGTTTGGAAGTGAAATCTTTACGTTCACTTAAAATCAACGGAATCCTAAGTATACATTTCTCTTCTCTTCTCTTCTCTTCTCTTCTCTTCTCTTCTCTTCTCTTCTCTTCTCTTCTCTTCTCTTCTCTTCTCTTCTCTTCTCTTCTCTTCTCTTCTCTTCTCTTCTCTTCTCTTCTCTTCTGTCTCTTGCCAAAGAAAGTTCCTCGCAAGATGCCTTTGGGTATGCTTGGATTACCAGGAAATCTGGACTTGAAACCTGCACTTGTGGCTCCAGATATCTGGAGGCGTATTGAAATGGGACCTAGTAGCACTGGGTTTTGTCTTAATTTCTATATTCTGAATGCAGTGATTATACTGTATGCATGCACATGTAGAGTGTAGCTGACAGTTGTCCTACTGCTCTAGAACATCCTTCCTCAACACCTGCCTGATGGAACAACCTCCCTCCGCAGACCAGGATGGCCCCAATCCTGCTGGCCTTATATAAGGCCCTAAAAACCTGGCTCTGGGCCTGGGGCCCTGAGTGTGTGCAGAGACCTGTTTCTTGGTTATACTAGTGATTATGGGATATAATATTTTTTCGGCTGCTCTGCACTTTAATGTTTGTATTATTGCAATTGTTTTTACTATATTTTAATTTTGTTTGCTGTCCAGAGTCACTTGTTGAGGTGGGCAGCCATATAAATGGAATAAATAAATAAATACATAAATATTCTGGGACTGAAAGCCACAGAAGGGTTTGTTGGTTTTTCTACAATCATTGAGTGGGGTCAAGAACATATTTGACTCCACCATGCCCCTGATGAAGTGGACTGCAATAATGATAATCTTAAAGATGCTTTGTTTACTTTCTGAATGTCACAGGAAGGTTAGCCCAAAGAGATATATGGTTTTCTTCTGCATTCCATAACATAGCAATCTTACAGTTCTAGGGAACCTTTTTCTTTTTTGATTCTTGAACTTTATATGAATTCATAGCCTTCTAAGACGAATACTTCCTAACTCCTTCCAAATGGACTTATTTTTTCCAGTGAAAGGAAGTTAGGCTTTTATTTGAAAGAGAAGGAAAAAGCCAGGGCAGCTTAGGCAAGCCACTGAAACATCTGCTGGTGAAAACAACAGGTCAGGGGTGAGATTTATGTGTCATACAGTCCAATTTTGAAAACACAGACTGATTCTTTTGGATTGATTTCTAGATCCAGTATAAAAGTCAACAGCTAAAAAGAACCACCAGCTCTCTTTGTGAATGCTTAAGTCCTGCTGAGAGGAGAGGCTGTCAGCAAAGGCCAGCTCACATCCCAAGAGCCTCCTAGACCTCAAGATCCTCTTCTATTGTACTCAAAATGGCATTGTGATTAGATACAAACCAAAACTGTATTTCCTGCTTTTTAGTAATTACACTGGCTTCTGGGAGCTTGAAACTTTATTATTCTGCAGAATGCAGTTCTGTATAATTTGCTTCTCTTTCACTGCACGAAGGAGGGAGAAAATCATATTTTGGTCAGAATTGAGAAGAAAGCCTCAGTTATCACTAGAGAGTGTGGTGTTATTTTCCTCTTGGAATTAAAAAATCCATCTGGGTGTATGACCCCTTTCACCTCAGTGCCTCTCTATTCAGCCTTTTGTATGCAGATGAATGGTAACAATTTCCACTGACTCAGAAAGATGCCCTTCCCCCAGCTGAGCTTCCTCAATGAAATGGAAATACATATTGGTACCAGAGCAGGACTGAAGCTTGCTGAGAACCCTGTAAAGACCTTTTTTGCAAAGCAGAAAAGGATGGACTAAACAGCCCTCATATCCATACTAAAGGTACTTGTACTAATCTCAGTTTGTGAGGCTGTACAAAATGATTTATACCTTCAATCAATGACATTCTTTAAATTAAACGGTGGTGATCTTAACGGCCTAGGGCAGGGACTAACAACTAGTTGAGCAGCCTCATGTTACTTATTTCATTATTTTGCCCTCTGAGGGCCTCCAGGGTGAAGTGATGATGTCACTGAGCAGAAGGGGAGAGGGTTCTTATTTAAAACTTTAGTTTAACACACTATTTGAAACCTTAGTTCATCAAAAATCAAGCAAACCTTGATGTTGCTTAAAGTCACCCATTCTGTCACCCAATTTCAACCATTCAATTCTGAGGGATTCTGAGAATCTCCTTAGGAGTTGCATATGCCAAAGAGCTGCAGGTTGGCCACCTCTGATGTAGAAGTAGGTAATCAGATGTCCTTCAGAATTTTATAATTACAAGGTAATCACAGAAACCTTTGGACCACTTTTTGGCCAATTGTGGATTTTTTCTTCTTTAAAATTAATTGGATTAAAATGTGTTATTCTAATTCTTTAATCAGGGTCAGTTACAAATGGAATTATTTCTTCACTCATTAAGATGCATCATGGAACTCTTCAAGATTTAAGTCTTATAAGTATTCTAATTTTTAATTTTATACTGGAACCTTTGTCTTGGCAGGCATTGAGAGCATAAAAAGTGTCTGGACTTGCACACAAGCTGTTATTATATTCTGATAATGTGTGTTATGGATAATTATGAATGCTTGGTACCAAAATTTTTAGAAACACATTAAAACATCATGGTAAACTATTAGAATGTTCTAGACCTTGTTAGACATTATTATTATTATTATTATTATTATTATTATTATTATTAGACATTATTATTATTAGACATCTGGATCTAGTTGCATTAGAAACTATAGGAAGTACAGGCAGTCCCTGGGTTAAGAATGCCCAATTTACAGATGACCCATAGTTAAGAATGGAGCCTATTGTAGCAAAATTCAAGTTAAAAACACAATAGTTCAAGTTAAATACACAATGGTTCAAGTTAATTATACAATACTACCTATACAGTATTATACAATAATACTGTTCCAGCTTACATACAAATCTGACTTAAGGACAGACCTTGGGAATGGAACTCATTTGACTACCTGTATATGAGACTTGAAACTACATCCAGATAAAATAAACATTAAAATGCATGTGACAGAAAGTGATATAAGGAAAGATTGACTATTATCATTCTGTGTGGTAAAGGTTTAATGCTGCATTTGGAAACTGAGCTGATTTTTAAAAAATGCATAATATATTTTGTTTTTGTTTTCTCTGGGTTTTTTTTATGCTCTTTTTCCTCCTCATTTTTCTGTATATTAAATTAGAACAAATAAATAGTACTTTGGATTTTAAGAGAAGAAAAACCTATGGGGAAAAATGCATTTGCTTCACCTTGTCTGGACAGAACCCATATGTTTTTAAGTTTTTCATAGGCTCCACTACTGGAATTCTCCAAAGCTAGAACAGGGCACACCAAGTATGCACTTTTTTTAATGTAAATAGTTACAGAGAAATACCTGTGTTAATCTTTTGACATTTGCAAAACTAATATATTTATTATGGTGTGAACTTGTGTAAACTGTTTTAAATATTCTTCTTCTTGATTTTAATGGTGAAATATGGCGATCTTGAAGCATTATTGTGAATTATAAATGTATATACACCAATAGTTAAAGTGAGGACTCTAAAAAATTGAGATCAGAGGCAATTCAATGCAAAAAGTATGAACAATTATCTTATTAACTTTGGCTATTCACAGAATTATGCCTGGCTGATAACAGAGGTATCCTGTCATGGTTGACTTGATTAACATATGTAACAAGTTTAGTTTAGGTTTGTTTTAAGTCTTTACGAAAACTACAGGGGATAGTTGAGCTCCTTGATGAACCATAATTCAGTTGTTTTGTGTTGCATTCTACCACTGAAGTTTCTTTGTTCCTGAATAATCATTTTAAGATCAGTGATAGACACCTTTTCCACTTACATCAAACTACAGGAGAAATATGTCCTGGCCACATATGTTGTCCTCAGCTCATGCATGAAAAGAGCTTACATCAATGTTCCAGTGTTTTCATTCAGCCTATAGCAGTGGATAGGAACACTTCTGTGGTTTTTAAATTTGGACACACTTCACTAACCATTCTGTTGGCATCAGTCAGATGACCCACAGAGGGCTGGATCAATCCAGCACCTACTGAACACTTTAGGCTAGAATGGATCACTCATTCCTCTTCACCACCATTCTTTTCCTGTACCCATGGAAAGAGGCAGGCAATGCAGAAGCTGAGGTGATGTTCAATGAGATTGTGGATCAGGTATGTTTTAAACAATGGCTAGACTGAACCTCTCCTGCAGAAAGCACAAGTCTAGACAACTTTCAAAACTCACCTCCTCCACAAGCCCAGTTCAGTGGTGAGTAGTGAGCATAGCAAAACAGAAGATATGGGTTTAGTCACCTGTCAACATTTGTTAGCACCTCAAGCCCTATCTCCATCTCTTCTCCACATCATTGTCATTACTGGTGGGTGATTTTATACTGGCTGGTGATATTCAAAAAGAGGGAGGGCTCATAGTTATCAGGTTTAACCAATTGCTTTGCTTAACACCCCTTGTACATGTGAAATAAAGATACCAGCATTTGGTAGCAAGCCAAAATATAGTCAATAGATAAAGAGTGAGGATTGGCAATGGGTGCATGGATGGATAGCATTTTAATTTAGCAGCAGGGAAAGACCCAAAGTGCCTTGCTGAAGTGCAAGTTTTTCTGTTTAAAAATGTTGCTCTTATGTTAAGCTAGCTTGATTATTTTATGTAGAATGCAGAAAGGCGTAGCTGAAAAAGGCCTGAGTCATTGGATGGGGAGCAGTATGAACTTCTAGGTCATTATAGAGGACATGATTAGCTTCTGTATTCATAAGGCCAGAGGACACATGGAGGTAGAGTTGATATATGGATTGCCATAGATTCTGCTTTCTGTGTCTGTTCCTCTATTATCCAGTCTGTTGTTACTAGTGAGCAGCCATTTAATGTTGAGGACTAGTCTACCACCAAAAGCATAGGTCTGCCACCTAAAGTCTGTGAAGTGTCCTTGCTGCAATAGATGTAGACTCTAGGCAGTGTATAAAGTAAAACTCAGTACAAGGCACAATATAATTGGGGAGGGGGGGCTCAAACAACAACTGAGCTCTTCTTTAAGACTTTTCTAAACTGATCTCTACATTTAAAATGTATTTAAAATAACCAGAAATGCTGAAGTCAGATAATAACATAAAGAAAACAAAGTAGGCATCTTATAATTTACTGACTAGGACAGTGCAATGCTTTGGATTTGATTGCAGAAAAAATACTTCGGAGTGTGCAGAGGCATGAATGTAACACATAGTCTAAGACTCTTTAAAACAGCTGTGTCTCTTCCTTAGATCACATGGCAGTTACAAAGAACAACCATGTGAACTGCAGGAAAAGATGTTGCTGCTTTAAAGAATTGCAGACAACACTATTTTCATGATCCCATATGCTCCAAGGTATTTTTAGAATGAAATGTGAAGCTCTGTAAAGGCCTATTATGGAAATACTCAGGAACCATTTATAAGGGATCTGTTTTTCAGAAACACAAATTGCTTCACGTCTGCTTTTTGAAAATAAAGACATCCAACCCAAAGAAATATCATAAGAATTCCTATTCCATGATGGTACCTGATCAAATCACATGTTATGAAAACCTGCAACTGATGATATAGTTATAAATAATGATGACAACAGAAAGTATATTGGAGAAATTTTTAAGAAGCCAGACCAATAGTCATGATCCAATAAAGTATATTACTTTATACTAAGATATGAAGTAATTTATTAGATCTCTGCAAGGGTCCATCTATTAAGAAATCTTGTTTCTGAAAAGAGGAAAAGAACAACTAAGATTGGATTTGATTTGGATTTAATTAGCTGTGCTTTAGTCCAATTAAAACAAGTAGAATTAAAGCATGATTAATATAGTCTGGATTGAATCACTAGGTCTTTATTTGAAAAAAAATGCCCATATATCACTTGTGATGTCTGTTTAGTGGAATAAAGCATAGCTTGTTTGCTGTTCTTCCACCTGAGAACTCTTGCCAGCATAGAAAATGTCTGAAATGAGCATGAGACAATTGATTTCTTGATCCAAATAAATTACTTATAGTTTTCTAACTCTTTTTGTTTCTTCTGCCAACTGTCTTTCTGATATCTTGGCACTAAGAAGATTATGTGCCCTCAAAGTGCCAAGTACAGTAAATAGTAAAACACCAATGATCTAGTGAGTTCCATTGGAAAAGCAGTATTGCAACCTTGTGGGGATTGATCTTGTGGCCCCATTGATCTATATATGCTTATATGTTGTAGTACATTGAAGAAAGTTAGGAGGAAACATGGAAATGCCACACCAATATGCCACAGAAGCCTTCTGACTTCCCAGTTCCATCAGAACCTGTCCTAGGCAGCCAAAGTGGCATTTTTACCTCTGATTTATTAATGATAATTATATGGATAGCCATTTGTAATCAAATATATAACAAAGATATTCCCATGCTGAGAAGGAGTGATAACGCACCATTTAATAATTTTAGTGTGGCTGGTAATTTGGAGAATGAATGATAATTTCTAGCTCTGTGAATCTGCAATGACAATCCTTGGTCTTATTCACTTTATGAATGAGAGACACTTCCTCTACATGTCTGGTGATAAATTCCTTTTATTAAGGCCACTTATGCAGGACTTTATCTTAATAGTCTTACATACGGGGCAGTCTCCGTGGTGAGGTTGAATCGTTTTTCACAACAAGCTGCAACATGCAGCGGAAAGTAAATAAATGCTTGTCACTGATAGGAGGACAGGCATTTGAGTGAAATGGGCTTCGAATGTGAAGCCATATGACTCAATGGCAACGTAACATTTTAACCCTGGGAATTTATGATTTCAAACTTAAATCTCCATTGTCTTTCTAGCCACTTGTATCACATCATCATATATGTGGAAGAATAGATAGGCATGCATGAGATTTGGAGCATATTTTCATGCACTGATTATCTGATATAGAAAATAAATTCTGAATAAACAGTTTGAATGAATGTGATTGATCTATTTAGCATGGCTTGGAAGAGAAAAGGCTAAGGAAGGGCATGACAGTGCTCTTCAAATCCCTGATGAACTGCCATATAAAACGAAGAAAGACCCTTTTCCCATGCCAGTTCTGCAAGGTTTTAGAGCTAGCAAGGCCTCAGATTCCAGGTCCACACCTTTTCTTGAACACGTGGCTTATGGCTGATTGATGCTGTTAGCTAGACCTATTTGTCAATTGTCTCATAAGTAACAGGTGATCCAAAGCCTCATATTCTTTATAAAATTTATTTTGAAAAACGAGTACCTTCTTCACATCTGAACAGTGAAACAGAACTGAAATCAAAACATTTTTTTTTTAATGTAGCTATTAGTGTCCACTGTATATGTGTGGTTTCACTGGCTTTGTTTGTTCTTTCATAAATCCTTCGCCAACGTCACATCCATAAGGCCTTTTAAGCTGACACAAGAAAAGTTGTCTGAATGGGTGAGAAATAGCTAGAAGAGGGCAAAAGGCAGACCATCCCTCTTAAGGAAAAATAATCCTTCAGTCTGTTATAAAAAGAATAACAGACTGCAGTTTGAATTTTGATAGAGATGGGAAAAAACGCAAAGACAAAACCGAGTGTGGGCCTTGAAAGGCTCTTGGGATACTAAAGTGAAAACACTAAGTGGTGTATAAATTGTATCTTGGACAATGCTCAATCTGTATATTTACAATTTCATTAAAAACAAATATTATAAAACAATAATAAGTTTCTAGTGATTTTCTTCCAGAGGAGTAAATCTTGTTGCATCCCTGACCTGCAATACTCTACCAAATCTGGATTTAGGAAGAATATAGTCAGTTGGAAGTCAAAGAATCTGGATTTCTTGGATTTCTGAGCATGGAACATCATGATGGGAGATTGCAAAGACTGTTTCTCATTCTCTGGATGGCCAAGCCCCACCAAAGCCCAGCAGGCTTGTAATTAACTCACAGCTGGCACTCATTTCTAAGAAGCATGGCTATAAAGTCTTGTGCTCCAGCACCATTCAATGTTGTGGTACTGTTTTTGTTTCAGGTTCTGTTCCTGCAGTTTTGGCTTTAACCAAAGTGGCTGGAAGAGGTTCAGGTGGTGTATTAGGGAGTTGGGTCTCTGAGAGGGTTTATCAGCCTCAGCTTTGGGCATTTGAACTCTGCTTTGTCTTCATCCTCTGAGTATGATACTACAAACAGCCAGCCTAAAATAAGTGTGTGTGTATATACCTGCTAGAGGGGTTCATTGTAACATGAAATCTAAGGAGATTTAGCTTAGTGAAAGAGTTATGGGAACATAATTTTTCATGAGATCAATAGTGGTTAGAGACAGCATAAGTTTAAATCATCCAGTTTGAGATGTAGTAAGCAATACCTGCTGGCTGTGGAGGTCTTGTTTTCTATGTGTATATCACACTGTCCTGCTTCTTATTAATAAACAACACTTAATTTGATCCCTACCAACACAATGTTCCTCTAGTAAAAGGAAAATGGGCTAGTGGGCATTCAGCTGAATCACATCCCTTTTTCTGAGTACAAGAAACCAAAGCAGGCATTCCTTTTATTACTTCCTGCATGCAAATTACAGCTGGGTCAGATTTTCAATGGAAAAATGGTGGGGAAGAATGGCAGTCGTACCTCCTTTGAAGTGTGGTTTCAGCCTAGCTCAAGGCTACCCAGGAAAAGGGCATATGGGAAGAGAAGCAATGGGTTCAAATGCACTTTTAATGTGATGTAACATTTGAGTCTGGCATATGATTTCATTTTAACTTTTTCTTTTGATACCTTCTTTACAAAATGTATATACAAATGGCAGCTTATATTGGTTGCATGATTTCAGGCTGAACAGAAAGGGATTGGGGAAAAAAATAGTAGAAACTGAACAGAGTTTATTTTGCTAGTATATTTGGGCAAGCCATCCTTTCTGTTTTCCCTGGATAGTAATACCTTGTTTGCCATTTAGATAACTTTGAATTAGGTATGGTACCCTGTGAAGGTACAATATGGTATATTGGTATTAGATGCTCTGATTCAGTACACAATGCTTTCCCAATTTTTATGTAGGTTTCTTCTAAAGGTATCTCTGTTCTTTTGTGATCTTTCATTTCCTGGATTGCACATTTCCTATAGTTAAATTAAACTTTCATAAGTTCAATGTAACATGAACTGTAGATGGCAGAACTGAAGTCAAAGTTATAAAAGTCTTTATAGTTTTAAAAAATTATTATAGAAGTCAATTATGGTTTTTCCACTTAGATGTGTAATATTGTCATCCCTTGCCAGTGAACCTAAAAAGGGGGCAAAAGAACTGCAATGCTTTTTAAATTTTTGCTGTTTAGTAGTGCTAGTACAGGTGGTCTTCAGTTAATGACCACTCATTCAATAACCGTTCAAACTTGTGATGGTGCTGAATGAGCAGTACTTACAACTGGTCTCTGGAGTTCTGGCCATTGCAGCATCCTTGCAGTAGGTGATTGCAATCTGGGTGCTTGGCGCCTGGCTTGCAATTACAATGTTGCAGTGTCCTGCAGTCATGTGGTCACTATTTTTGACCTTGTTTGTTGGCTTCCAACAAGCAAAGTCAATGGAGAAGCCGGCAGGAGATTGCAAATGGCGACCACGTGACATCCTTGCTTAACCCATGGTGGTTTGCTTAACGATGGCAACTGGAAGTGCCAGAATTGCCATCACTAAGTGATGCAGTAATGTGACATTGCGCTTTATGACAGCATCACTTAGTCCTAACTGCCATTGTTAACTGAGGAATACCTGTACCATTCTTTGACAATCTGCTGTCAATGGTTCTGCTATTCTGTACCAGGCCTGGAAAGTGCCACCCTCTGCTATTTCACCAGTACTTAGTCACTGCAGTATCCTGTCGAAAATAATGTCATGTCGATGCCATTGTACAACCAGATTCCATCTTCACTTGCATTCCAATGCACCATAAACAGTAGCAGAATGCCAAGAGCTGAGCTTTTATTACTGTAAAGCAGCTTTCTCTAGTATGACAGCAGCAGTATTTCTTTAAATCTGCAGCAGCAGATGGGATAAGAGGAGACCTGGGATGAACAATAGGCTGAAGGCAGAAGTTCACCTGAAACCTGCAGCAGCTTATAACTGACTGATTCATTGAAGAAAGCCACATGGTACATCCCTCTGCAGACTTTTGTCATTTCAGAAAATTCATGCAACCTGTTTCTCTCACCCTTCTTCTCCATTTTCCTTGCCTTTACACCTCTAGCTTTCCCTCTTTATTACATCCTTGGATCCCACCAAGCTCTCTATCTTACATGGCCCCACCCAATTCATGAGGCTCAGATTTCTGAATCTGTCAGAAATCAGGGTGTCAGTCTACTGGCATAATGGGATGTTAGCGAGAGGGATTTTTTGATGTGGTGGAGAACTAGCCATGCCATCCATCCCCTCTGCATTCTGAGATTTTCAGAACAGGGAAGCAATAGCAACCTGGGAGGATGCAAAGTGAGGGAGAGATAAAGAACAGAAGAAAGATCTTCTATTGTCTCCCAAAAACAGAGTAAACTGAACTCATAAAAAATAAGGTATAAAGAAATTCTAAAGCATCCTTGGAAAGCAGAAGAAAAAAGGAAGGCTCTTTGGCAGGGGAAAAAAATAAACCTTGTAGGGACTCTTAGGAAAATATGACTTAAAAGACTTTCAGGTTGGAAAGTCATATTTGAGGTACCAGTTACCCAATGTTAGCCTTTTCTCTTATAATTATTTTCTACTACATACTGGAATTAATACTGACTGTAACAGAGAATGGAAACTTTATAAAGGAAGTTTAGTGTATTTATTTCAGTATTTATATTTTGCCTCCCCTCTGGGAGCTAAAAGTAGCAAACATGGGTGTTCCCTCAGTTTTATCCCTGCAACAACAGCTCTGTCAGGGAGTTTGGGATGAAAAAGAGGGACTGAGTGATTGGCTTAAAGCTTCCTAGGGTATTCTTCCAAATACCAAACTACAGTTCCCAGCATCCCTCACTATTGGTTTATTAGAGAAGTTGAGGGCTGCAATTCAGTAACATCTGGCAGGACCCATCCCTAATGAACTGGGTGATGATCTGATTCTACTGAAGTTCACAGAAGCTTATTTCCCTGTGGAATAAAACCATATCCCAGATGCAAACCAAAAATATCTTGAGTCTAGCTGTAAGATTTTTCCAGTGCCTTCACCATGAAAGGTTCCTAGATTTCTGCACTGTCTCCTGTCAGCAAAGTGCTGAGACAACAAACTTAACCTCTCTGTCTACAATGCGTCTCTCAGCCTTGGCTATTAAATCCCACAAAAGGAGGAAGACGGAAAGTGAATGGGTCCCAAAGAAAAGCGCTTTCCCCATTTGGATTACCTCCTGCCGAACAGGCCCTGCCAGTGAAAGCGCAGAGTGTAATTGTTGGCCTGAAAGAGAAAGACAAACTATAAAAGGAAAGAAGGGGAGAAAATTGATAATGAAAATTTATCCTCTGAGCTAACGGTTAATTAATTCTGAAAATATCTGTCAGGCTAATAAAAGGGGGGGGGGGGAAGAGAGCACGTGCCACATAACACAATTAGTAAAATAATAATAACAAAGAAAAAAAAGAAAAGCGGGAAAAAGATTTTTGTAAGGTGTTGCTATCTTCCTTCAGAGCAGGCCCTTGGCTTCCCAATGTCATTCTTTACACAGTTTCCCCCCCGCCCTTCGTCTCTTTTCAGAAATTGTACTCATGAATGATTTATATATGTCTAGTTATCTGGAGTGATTTCTATGGACCCGGGTGCGCTGCTGCATAATTGTTAATTTTAATGCCATAATAGCTTCAGATGGAGGAAGAGATTAGGCGTTTATTGCACAATTAAATGAAACATACTTGAGAATCACAAAAGGTTCCGTAATTATTTCAGACCATTAATAAAATGGGCATTAAATTATATGGGACACAAAAGGGAAAGGAAATAGATTTTCATTACAGCAATAGAAGCCGAGAGTAGTAATAGATCCTTGTTGAATTCTCTTTCTCTCTCTCTCTCTCTGAAATTAATTGTTGCCCAGCTTATTTCAAAGCAAAATAAAAGAGAAATAAAGTGTGTTAAAGAAGCCCTGATGAAAGGGCTTTGTTTGATAAGGACAATAACTACTGATAAACCTCCAAATAAAAAGGCTGTGCTTTGATTTTGGCTTCTGTCCTGAAGGCTAGAACGTTTTCACAAACAGAGGATTTTCTAGCAGAACAATGCTAATATAGGCCAGAAAAAAAAAGGGGGGGGGAGCCAGAGGTGGGCCCCTCTTTTAATTCCAGATGGGAGTGTATTTGAACCTTTTAACTCCTGCCATGCTGCTTCCTTTTCACATATTAGATTCCTCCATCCCCTTCTACTTCTCTGCTCTCCCACAGGTCTCATCTCAAAACAAATGCTTGGCCAAGTCAGGCCTACCAGAGCCACACTACTGTTTAGCAGTACACTTCCACTGATTCATTCTGTCTGCTGCTAATCATATTCTGATTTCATGCCTGTACAGTGCTAGATTATAAGCAGCTGTCATATCAGCTCTGAAGAACAGAAATTGTACCAGGGAATTGGTATCAGAAGATTCAGTAAGAAGACCAATGTGTTAATCTAATCCAGCATTTTGCTCCCACAGTGACCAATCAATGCCTACAGGAAGCAAACAGTAGATGAAGGCAATAGCACCCTTCCACAATTTTCCCCAGGAACCTTTATCAAGAGACATACTGCTTTTATTATAGGAGATAATATATCACCATCCTAACAGGTTCTGCTGTGCTGCCTCATCGAGGCATGGGGATGTTCCTGGGAGGGCTGAGCAAAGAATGTTAGGAGTGTATGACAACAGTACACGTTCCCAGCAGGGTCACCCAAGGTGTGGAAGTCGTCCCAGCTAAAGCAGGCAGGCAGGCACCTGTATTGGGCAGCAGCGATATAGGAAGATGCTAGAGGCAGGCGATCACTTTAGTGACAATGGTAAAGGATCAATTCATACTGGGTGGGAGAGGGCAATGGTATTTTTACAAAGAAACCACATGGATAGAAAATATAAAATGATTGGCGAAATCTATGTGGTCACTAAGAGTTGAAAGTGACTTGATGGCACATAAATCGAATCATAAGGAGAATGAATATTCTTATCCTCCATGCTTATTTGTGTTGAAGTTTTAAAGCTGTTTAGCCATCACTACATTTTGTGGTAGCAAATTTTTCAGATTGTTTATACACAGTTTGAATTTAATATAAATCAAAGTATATATCATGCAAAATTGGGTCTTAATCATATGATAGTCATCACCTTATTCCCAAACATATTTTTTCTTATAGCAGAATTGCTCTAACCCTAGGTTATTTTGGCAACTTTTTAAGCATTACAATATACCTTTTAAGTTGTGGCAAACATATACTATACAGTATACACAATGCCAAAGAGTTGCTTAAAGGCATGATAATATTGCCACTTTTACTCCTGATTCATTTTCTAATGACCTTCCACATGTAATTTGCCTTTTTCACAATCCATATGAGGGCTCACAGTTGAATGCTGCATATTGAGATTCTCAGGACTAAGCTAGAAAGTAGCATAGTGGATTTTCTGCCTTTTTATTCCCTCTAAAAAGCAGCTCATGAGAAAGATGACTAGGATCAAAACTGTGATGTTGGGGAAGAAGGGAATTAAGTCCTCTGCTGTGTTTCTCTAATGGAAATCACCTTTCCAAATCTACTGTTTGTGATGAGGGGAAAAGTAGTTACATTTTTACTGAAAATATTAATACTATACCAAAATCTAACTTGCAATTTCTCAAAAGCCCCCCCCCCCAAAAAAAGGGCTTCTATTTTTCTGTCTTAGGGTGCTTTAGAATTTTGTTTGTTGATGTTTTTGAATTTATTTAGTGCTAGAGCTGGTGGAAAGTGCTGCTCCTATTGCTATTGTTTTCTGATAACTCATACTGTACAGTATTTCTGTCATCTCTTCCACCCATACTTCCAGTTTTAAAAATCCACACAAGGAGTTCCCATTGGACATTTTCCTTTGGGATTTAACTGAAATGTAGGAAGCCAAGGAAACCGCAGACTACAGGACAGGTACAAGGAACCTTCACCATACCTTCATCCATGAGAATTTCACCAAATTCTCTTCTCTCTTGAAGGAATTTCTAAAATGAATTCTCTTTCATTAAATTGAGTGAGAATTGGCAGATAGAAAAACATGCATAATTCTCTTGCATAGCACTAATCTTTTTGCCAAGCAATATGAATGCATGCAAAGTTAGGCCTTATTCACCTGTGTCACCTGTGATTATTTCCAGTTGTATTTCCAGAGATAGAACTGATAGAGTATAAGCTGATATGTGGCAAGCGGAAATCCACATGGATTTAATGACAGAAACTGATCCATCTTTTCAGTGCTTAGTAATGGCATATTCATGACTGTTTTGCCCCTTGTCATCATGGGCATTGACATAATAGGTGAAAACTATAGCCTCCATAGGTCAAATGCATGTGTATTGGGGGTGAATTGTTATGTTTGTATAAGTTGCAGTGCCTAGAATCAGGTTTGGATAAGGGCAACCAGTCTTCAAATAACCAGCCTTGAAGCCTTGTATGGTTGGTGGCCACTTTTGATGTTAAAAATGTTGCTCTGAGCTCATCAAATACATGCAGATAGAATGCTGTTTTATTTCATGCTCTTTTACTTCACCAATCATCATTCTTCTTTAGCATATTTTGATAAGTAACACAAATGTCTTGTCTGAATGATTTTCTAGCCTTGAAACGTAGTTGAGATTCAAGCTCCTAATATGCGTCTTCAGAATTATCAGGGCTGCTTCTCATATTATGTTTCCTTACACCCGTTCTTAAGTTATTAATAGGAATGGTCATGGAAGATGCACAATCTTGAAACTTCTTGGTAGCCAGAGATCCTGGGCGCCTTCCCTGACATCTCTAGGTAATGCAGGTGAAGACACCTGCCTCAAATCCTGAATGGCCTTTATCTGTCAAGCTTTTAAGGTAAAAGCTATGATGGGAAGAGTAGGAAGGCATATAATTCTATGGCTGAAATTCTAGCTTCTCTTTACAGTGAATGATTTTAATAGGGATGTCCAATCTCAGTGCTTTGAAAGAAGGATATTGAAGTAATATTAAAGTAATATATTGCAGCACTAGCAAAGATCCAGGAGTGGGAATGTTAAAACAGCTTAGGTCGTGTTTGGGGGATCTAAGAAAGTGTAGGAAAGTACTAAATTTCAAGTTGCCTCTGACAATTTGCTCCAATCTGTTCTATTGCAATTTCTAGAATTTTAATATTTGCTGAGCAGAAAGCAATGCAATGCTCACCTCCAGGTTTAAACTTTTTAAAACATTCAACTTACATCCTTGGCTCCTGAACATATTCTTCTGAAATTGTTCAGAATATTTGCATAGGGGCATTGTATAATGCATTTTTCTTTTCATTTCTGAAGAAAATCATGGGGAGTGAGAATGAGGAATGAATCACATTACTCTTTCTCTCTCTATCTTTCCAAAGGAGGACTCTCCATTTGTAAGAACATTGCTATATATCTTTGCAAGCTGCTTGGAAGAAGTGCTTCAGAACTTGTATTACCACAATGCCTTTCAGTTCTTCATTAAAGCAGCCTGTCTTTTTCAGACTTCTCTGCATCTTCCCATGGAAGCCTGGCTATTTCCTTGACTAGCAATTAGATATTTGTGCTCATTTTGCCTAAAGTCCAAATGACTTCTGAATCATTTTCAAATCATGCAGAGTTCTGATGGCCATTATTTTTGGCTGGTGTAGGTCTTCCGGGCCATTATTTTTCTTAAACTTTTTCCGCTTGTTAGCTAAAGACACCATTATGCTGCCTGTCATTTTTATAATAATTGCCCGGAAAACAGAACAAAGTTTATTGGAAAGCTGCAAAATATAAATGCTGTTGAACAAAAGTCGCTAAACCTTTTAATCTGATATTTGGCAAACTTGATCTTCCCAGAAAGGCAATGTAGTTCCATGAAGAAATAAATACTGGCAAAAAAAAAAAAAAAAAGAGGAGGAGGAGGAAGAGGAAGAAGGGGAACATGCTGAAGACTCTGTATGTCTGATTTTGGGCTGCGTTAGTTTTCTACTTAAGGATTATTACTATTGCAAATTTAGTGCAAGTGTTAAATCGAAAAATATTGTAGAGATTTGTTAATTTCCAAAAATATCAATAGAGATTTAGGTTTCTGAATTAAGATTCAAAATTCAGCATTGATAGGTCAGTCTGTTTTCTGTATCAGTGAATCAGGATAGAAACCAAATAGTTACTATTTTCAGATACATTAGTGAACCAGAAGTCTTCCAACTGCATCTCTCAAGCTGTGCCAGGACATTACTTCTATCTATGTCATTCATGTCAGTGACAACCTTCTGTCAGTTAGTGAAGACCAAACATTTCCAGAGAGCCTTAGAGCTAAGATTATTTGCCACCAATATTTTACATTGTTTCAATTTGCACTGTGATTATTATCTTTAGTTTTGATTTGTTATGAGTCCATATTAAGACATTACTTGGGGTTGTGAGTTAATTTTTCTTACTGTGGACATTTTATTGTATTTATGTTAATTTTTCTTACAATGAATATTTAATTGTATGTTACGTTATAAACTGCTGTGAGTCTAGATAATTTGGCAGCATACTATATAGATATTTATAGACATAAATATAGATGAATAGATATAGAGATACCCAGTTTTAGCACTGACTCCTTCCTGGATATTACTTTGCTTCAGTCAATTCCTCCAAAAATATTTCTCCCTTCCTGGCTTTAATAGTGAAAATAGTCTAAGAATGAAAGCAACTAGATCAAAAGAAAAGGCAGAAAAGGTAAGAAAAAGTTAAGAAGGTTGTTCATTGCCATTTTCATTGTATTCCTAATAGTATCACCACTCACTTTGTAAGTGATAGGGGAAGTACAAGAAATGACTGTGCTAATATCATGTTTAGTTTACACTTAGATAAGTCTTTGGCTAAACAAAGTAGGGATTTTGTATAATACACACAGCCAGAATTTTGCTGTAGCACAACTCAGATATCAAAATGGATGTTTGGTAAGCATATTCAGGACACAATTTTACACTTCAGATTCAAATTACTAGATAGACCCCTTCTGCACACACTTTTTTTTTAAGAGATGCAAGAAAGAACTAAAATGTCGTGCATTATTGTATATTTGCTTTAGAAACTAAAATACAGAATTAAATCTGGTATGTATTTCTATGTTACAGTCTCTACCTAAAGCTGAAAATCTACTCAAGCTTTGCATCCTTTATCAAGGATTTGGGAAAGAAAAATACAACATGGATTTTAATCTGATGCTTTGTGTAAATTTCAAAAATTAATGCAAGGACATTTATCTAATAAAAATAATATGACATTAATAAAAACACAATTCAAAGACGTTGCAGCCATGTGTAATGTTTCTCTTGATTCTTTATCTGAAAGATACTTTGGAAGGGACATCAGGAGGGACGTTCTTAATCCTTTCTTTTGTTTCACCATCAAAAAAGGTCTGGTAGACTGATTATATTGCAATCACAGCTGTAGAATCCACTAATGAGTTAGGAAAATAAGTAAAAACTGACTAGCATGGGAATGGTTAGGTCCTTTCTTCTCCTGTCTCTTCACCATAGAGGTGAGAAGTTTTCCATCATGAAAGTAAGAAAGACAGAAGTAATCTTCTAGGAACTGCAGGAAGACTCTTACGGGGCTAGTAGAGGTAGCAAGAAGAAACCTCACCAATTTTCTGATTGGCTATTCCCAGCATGGCAGCCCTTTTGTAAATGGGAAACCACCCATAGTAGCACCACAGTATATTCTCAAAATGACATGTACGATTTATTGCATTCGTTTGTGTGTCTAATGTAAGAATTGTATTGTGATTTGGTATGTTTGGCAAAGTTGTAATCTGACGTCTAGGCATTAGGTTTGAGTAGTTTCGTTGCGGTATATTTGGAGAAATGGTAGTGGACTAGTAGATTAAGGATTTCTGCCATAAATGGAGAAAATATATGGAATCCTTACAACCCAGAGGATAAAAAAAGATCTCCTTGGGTGAACCTTATCTATCTTAATTGAATAACATTTGGATTAGGACAGTTTTGAAGCCAGTCACAGTGTCTTCAAAACATAAAATAGCATTATGCAAAATACATTTGAGCATTCTTTTAAATAAGGTGCCATTGAGATAAATGGAACATGGCCAAGAACTGTTTTAGTTCTTGTGATCTTGTTCATTCATGTCCTTTTCATCAGTTCTGATTCTTTCATTTTGTGGGAGTAATGCTGGAATAATATGCTAATCAAGTAGGCTCTGGACCATAGCAATTTATGCCACAACAATTGTGAGACAGTGTGGGTAGTGATTAAAGCGTTGAAGTAAGACTGGGGAACCTAAGTTAAAGATCACACTCAGCCATAGAAACTTATTGGGTAATTTGAGGCCAAACGTGGTGGTGGTGGTGGTGGCAGCAGTGGTGGTAAATTGCCCTGAGCTCTTGGAGGAAAGGAGGTTTATAAATCTAAGAATAAATAAAATAAATAAAGATCACTCTGTTGTGTCACAAGATCCTTTACTGTTTGCGCTGCAGTTGATTAATATGGCTACCCTACAGACTTTTAGTCTGAGTACACAGTGTTTAAGAATAGTGGTCTTTAGTTCAAGACTACAGCATGATAGCCATGCTCTCTGTATGTTTCCTATCTTTAGAAACAGTTTCCTACATATGCCCGTCATCTTTTTCAGTGGCCTCAGACTCTGCCTGATTATAGGTTTAATTCATATTTCAGAGTAATGTATGGTTATAAAAAGATGCTGCTGAATTAGATATGCACATGTTGAAAATCCAGACATCTCAAATTCCTAAGTAGAAAAGTGGCTATTTTGAAATGTTGTATTCCAATTCTCCACTTCTTGTAATTGAAACTAATGTGCCCTTATTCCCACATCAGGTATAGCAATCCACTGCAGAGAACTGAGTGCTCCCAATTTTACCACTCATTTAAAGTGGTAAAACCTACCACTTGAAGTGCAGTATAGAACATTTTCCCATTCTTTCTTCAAACATGCATTGAGAAGCTGTCTGATCACATGGTAAAACAATAAAATAATTGTTTTGCTGCCAAAGTCAGTATCCATTATTGCTTCAGTAACCTGCATTTTACCTTATGAAAGTGCATTAACCACCTTTCTTAGACAAAAGACGCAATGTTGCTAGAAACATGAAAGATTACAAACAGACTTCCACTCAGCCCCACCATGCTATCCTCACCTTCACAGAAGATAGATTGTCTAAAAGTAGATGCAGCTCAGAGAGTCATCTAGTGGTTGGAAAACAAAAATCTCACCATTCCATGTAGATCTCATCTGAAGAAAAAGTAAATATTGTTACTCTTTTTTTTTTTTTTTTTTTGCTGCTGCTGTTAGTTTTGCAGAGCTTACACAGTTGTGACAGCTGAGACATGAAGAACTGCAGATTCCTATTCCTTCTCTTGCCTCAAGGGAAGCCTTTATTAAATTCTAATCCCTTTGCAAATTTACTGAAGGGCCGTAATTGGGAAACACTATGTTTATAAAGATTTAACTGACAACTTAATTTGGCCTTAGGAAGTTTATATTGTAGCTGTTGATGACAGAGGCAGGAAGAATTCAGGTTCGCTTTTCTACCCTAGAAATAAGCTCTGCATAATCTTACTGGAACTGAGACTCAAGTCAGGAGATGTGGCTCAATCGTATGCAAAGCTAGCTTGCCTGTTGTGTCTTTCCTACCAATCAAGCCATTTGAGCTTCTCTGCCACTTGCTTTACTAAAACTGCTAGAAGAACTAACTCTAGAAAGACTGGAAGAATTACAGCATATATAGGCAGTCCAAGTAATTGAGTAACAATGCTAGATCGCAACCATGCTTAGGCAACTCATAATAAGTAATACCTGCCTTTTTGAAGGCTCTGAATATCTGGGTTTTTCCCCAGACAGTGGGTCAGGAGGCTTTGTGTTGTCTTGACTGCTTTTGAAAGTTTTGGATTGTTTGAAGTTGCCCCGGCACAATGTATTTTACTATATTTTAATGGGGGACGGTGTTGGTTATTGGTTGTTTTTAATTGTGCACATCGCCCTGAGTTGCTCATTAATTGGGCAGCTATATATAAACCAATTAAATAAATACATATTAACTGAATACACTGCTGTGTCAAAACCCAATAATGCCAACAATGTTTGCTGAGTTTCCTAAACATGCATTAAAATGCCATTTTTAAATATTTTCACTGGTTGGCATGTTTAGATTATTTCAAGATGTAAAATTCTATTGTAAAAATAATGCCGTATCTTATCTGGACCAGATGTCCTGCAGCTGCTCTGCAACAAGAGACTGCCATGCAATATAAGTAGATTGGGAGAAGATGCCAGAATAAATTTAGTTTAGAGAAGCAAAGGGGATGACAACTTCCTGGCTGGGTTTCCACAACATACGTCACCTGGTTAATGAATTAACTTATTTTCACTGAACCATAAGCTAACCAAATTGACCAGATTCACATGACATGTTAAGCTATAAAAAATATAATCAGATATAGTCTAACAAAATTTGACATGTTGTACAACTGCATCTACTAAGTCTTTACCTGATCTGGTTAACCAAACTGCATCAACGTAGTCTCTGTATTTGTGGTGAGTGGGGCAGTGTACTGGGTTTCTTAGAAACCCACAGAGTAGGGAGAAACAATATCGCTAATGTTTTGGGAAGGAATGGTTGGATGAAGGCCGCGCTTGAGGAGATAAGCATTCCCTTAGCCCTCAACAGGAGCATGGGAAGTTTAAGAAGATGAGACTGGCACCACCCTAAGGAATTCACGGTGTTGTGGCTTGCTGGCTTGGGAAGTTAGGTTCAGTCTGGAGAGATTCTGTCTTGAGGTGGAAGCTAATAAATGCAACAGAACTGTATCTGTGCTGTCTCGGGGAGTTCTTTGGGCTGAACCTGACATGTTTATAGTTACATTCAACACCTTTTTCTTTCTTTCTTTCTTTCTTTCTTTCTTTCTTTCTTTCTTTCTTTCTTTCTTTCTTTCTTTCTTTCTTTCTTCTATACTGTTTGTGTTTATCTTTTAACTTTGTAAAGAACTTCTTTAATAAAAATTATATTTAAAAAAACAAGTTGAATAAAATACCACTCTTGAATAAAATACCTGAACACATATTGATTCAACATTTTTATAAGTAAATTGATTTTAGTACATGTCCCTATTTAAAATTGCCCTTTTCTCATTCTGTAGTTGCACAAAAAGAAAACAATGTAGATTTTTTTTTTAATGCCATAAACAACATAGGAAAACAAACTTTATGTACACTAATCTGTCTGTCTGACAGTTAGATAGATGCAGTGGTTGGAGTCCAAACTGTTTCTCTGCATCTATCTAATTTCTCATTTAAAGGCCATTAGGAATATGGGAATCAGAAGCTCTTCCTTTGCTTGTCTTCTTTGTATTGTTAAGACATGGAGCAGAAGGAGACCTATGAGTTCCCTTATTGATTTGCTACAATATCAAATAAGCAAAAGAGGACTTCCATAGACACAATCTAAACTAAAAAGAAGAATCAGGAGGAAGGGACAAAATGTATTAATGTTAATTTAACCCTCCCCCCTCAAAAAAACCATAACTATCCAAAGTCACTAATGAAACTTATGTCTGAGGTTTGAACTTGGGCCTCTCCATTTTTGGTAGGTTTTAAAAAAAAGAATAGGATTAAGGTAGCATACTTCAGATACTTGAAATAATACCACATCATATCCAGAGTATAAGATGCTGCATAATGAATTTAAGTTTATTTATTTATGCAATTTTATGGCTGCCCATCTCACCGTAGTGACTTTGGGCAGGTAACAGCAGATAAAAACAAAAGCAACAACATAATTGGTAATCAAGGTAAAAAAAAACCAGTCAGACAATAATTAAAATAACAATCTGAAGGCTCTAACTGACAATCTGGTCTCCATGCCTATGAACACAATCATATCTTCAGGGCCTTGTGAAAGGCTGGCAGGGTCAGGGCCCATCTAATCTCCAAGGGATGATATTCCAAAGGGCAGGCACCATGATAGAAAAGGCTCTCTTCCTGAGTCCCGCAAGATGGCACTTAATTGATGGGATCTGTAGCATGCCTCATCTGCTGGATCTGATGGTTACAGTGACAGGAAAGCAAACTCTGACTGAATGCTAAGGATTATTGTCAGTGGAATCAACTGTCCAGAAAGATACTGGGCTCCACTTCTTGGATGTGTTGGAGAAGAGGGCTAGGTGGACATTTAATTGGGGTGCTTTAATTTGTAGTTTGGCATTGGAGTTAGACATGAAAGTCTAAATGATGCCTTTCAGCTCTACGATGCCAGGCCAGCACACTATGTATAACTGAATTAATTGTGTATACTTATTATATCACCTTTCCTCCTTTCTATTTCTTCCAAGTGCTAATTTTCAGATGATAAATGCCCCATGGAAGGTACATTTTAAAATTTTAGTTTGTATTATATTAATGTTACTGTAACAACTGTAACAACCATTTCATCTCAGCTTGAATTTGTTCTGTTTAAGTAAATAAAAAAAAGTATTGAGATAGAAAAAAAAGATCCATATTATGCAAATAAGAACTACTGAAAGTTTACTTTTACACAGGAAGATCTGCAAAAATGATACTGGACTTATGCATTTGTGTGGTCCCCACACTTTGATATGTTTCTTTGACTTACGTTCTATGAAATGGGTTTGGTTTAGCTCAGTATCTTAAAAGCTTTCTTTCTTTCTTTCTTTCTTTCTTTCTTTCTTTCTTTCTTTCTTTCTTTCTTTCTTTCTTTCTTTCTTTCTTTCTTCTTGCTTCAGAGTGATTTGCCTTTGAAAGTAAAGAGTAATTGCTGTTATCAAAGTGAGGAGGGACATAGAATAATTAGCCCAAAACTGAAGGCTTCATGAGTAAACTAGAAAAAGTTCCATTGTGTTGCTTCCCCATCTTCCCCTTGCTGAAACTGAAGCCTGGGATCTTCCTCAGCAACTTGAGTGTCTTCCTGCTTCAGAAATTATAAAATGAAGCTGTGTGACAAGCAGTTCATATTGTTCTCTTCTCATTATCCAGTGCATCTCTCCCTTTAAGAAAACATACATCATCCTCGAAGACTGGTGGGAAGGACACAGAGGCTTTGATCAATGTAGTGGAGTATGACTGCCTTTTTCTATCTCACTCACAACTGAGGATAATCTGTCTGGTCCATAATTACAGCAGGAAACTCCATTACTTGGCAGCTCATACAACTCTAGCAGCTATCCAGGAAACATGGAAACCTCAGGGAGTCCAGCCAATGCTAGGTAGATTTCTAACCTCCAGGCAGCGCTTGGCTGCTTTAGAATATTGCAATATCTTACAGGTGCATCTCCTAGGGAAGTATTGTTCTATCTGAGAAAGTTGGTGAAGTCTGCTGTGTAACAAACCATTTTACTTTTGCTAGATACTGGAAGAAAAATGTAATAGGATGTGAATACCAGTAATTTATTCTAGTGGATATGCAGAAGAGATTGAATGCAGTATGCAGGAGCATTAGACAAACTGGGACTGGAGAGATCCAGGTTTAGCTCCCTCCCTACCAGAAAGTCTATAGACTTTGGGCCAGTCACACAAATACACGGTCTCTCACAATCCAACCTATTTTTCAGTGTGTTGGCAAAATAAAATAAGTGATTCCATGGTTAGTGCCTTGACCTCCCAGATAGAAGGCAGGATAGCTATGCAATCCATCTGTCAATAATGGCTGATGAGGGACAGAACCAGTGTGCTATAGAGTTGCTAAGTAGTTATCACAGAGAAAAGCTATGAGTAAGGGCACAGTCTTACCTGTACAGAAAAAAAGTCTCATGAGGATCAATGTACTTATGCATTTGGTGACAGAACTGGAGTCAATTTTTGTTCAGTGTCACTTTTGCTGGGGAAGATCTAAATATTCCCATTTATTTATATATTCATAAAATAACTACTTATGAGCCATTTCAACATTTTTCTTTTTGTGAGACTGAAATAGACAGCATGCTTTGCATTAAAACTAAAGGAAAAAATCATGATATTTGGCTGGACTTTACACAAACTGCAATATACCTTATCTCCTCCCACTTCCTCCGTCATCTGTGCTGTTTCCAGTTTTTTTTCAAGAGGAACTCTTTAAGAATATCTGTCTGTCTCAATATTTTTCAGATTATTCAAGCAGACTGTATACTTCTATAAGAATATATCACATAGATCAATGTGGTGTAGATCATCCAAACAATCAAATATTGAGTTTCAGAAGCAGCCTGTGATCTAGAGAACTCAAAAAATAATCAAATCCCATATGATGTTCAGATCCAGAGTAAGATTTGGGAAAAAACAAAATTCTATTCTCCTTTAGTTTAATGTAGAAAAAGCATAAATATCTGTAACATATTGGGATGCAAATTATAGGCAAATTTGGATCCCATTAGTTATATTGAATGAGATATTTTTTGTTAAATTTCATAGAAAGTAGTTCAGAGACTTTCCAGCAACATCCTTTAAGATGTGATTTTTTAAAAAGTCCCTAACGTTGTTGTTTGAATAACAGTATAAAGTTGAGATTTTGGCAGGCCATTGAAATAAAATAATAGATGGATGGATGGATGGATGGATGGATGGATGGATGGATGGATGGAAGAGCTAGTCTTCCTTAAGGGAGATTTTTGGTATAATTTTGGCATTATGGCTACCTAGAAATCCTGAGCTGATATGAAAAATCTGATTAATAGAATGTAGCTCCTCTTTACACTTCTTTCTGCCTATGCCTGGCAGAGAATCAGCCCACCTCCTCCCTTCCAGTTTGGCTTGCAAATTGATGTCTAAAGAAAATAATTTTGAGGTTGTTTTTTTTAAACACATCCCCTTGAAACATGATATTATTTGCATCACATTCTAAAAACAATTGACCTTTTGTTTGGGCCATAATTACATCAGGGTGCAAATAATGTGCATTGGATAAAAGATTACTTGACTCATTTACATGGCTTCTTTTTCTTTATTTAGTTCTAAAATACACAGCCAGCCATTGTTGTTAGACATACATCCATAGAGATTATCTGCATTTTTAGTGATAGTTGGGTAGATCTATTATGTTTGTTTTAGTTTATGTTAGCTTATTTATGCAATCATCATAGCTATGAATCACCATTCTGCTCAGAAGGGGCTTACTGATTATCAATAGATTTAGAACAAAGCAAATTAAGAATCGAACAGAGGCATTTTGAGAAAAAGTATGCTGCCTCTGTAAAGGTGTTCAACTAGAAATAGGTCTGTAGACCATTGTTAGCCTTGGAAACTCAATACATGACTTGGAGCCAATCAGTATTTCTCAACACAACTTACCTCACTGGGTTGTTGTTCTGGGGGAAAAATTAAGAAGAAAGTGCTGTGTTTACATCTTGAGCACCTGGAAGAAAGGTGGGACATTGTCACCATTACTATCTTACATAAAATAATAAAATAATTGGAGAGCAGGACTAATACCATTTTTTAAAAAATAGGAATTAGGTATTTGATAGCCTTCATTCTACTCAAGACTCAGGTAATCTTTATTCAGTCAATGACTAACACAATATAAACAGAGACAGACAGAGAGAAATACAGATCAACAACCCCAGCCCAAAAACAACTCAAGCAGGAGAGAGAAGTAGCATAGTAGTATATTACGACAATAAACTATATCTCTAAAACCAAAGTAATCCTCAAGAACTTTAACATTAAACTATAATTTGTAAGATAAAGCATAATGAAACTAAAACCCTTATAAGATAGTTCCAAAACCCAAAAAGATAATATTTTAACAGTATAACTACAGTACTATAGTACTGAAAAAAAAAAAAGCCAATTAAAATTGTACCTGTTCCAGCTTTTGCCTTATTTCCATTGTGGCAACACAAAACCTAGTTACTAAGCAGGTTACAGAAAGTTTCAGATCTTCACAAGGTGCTTGTCTGATCTTACAGCATGTTTGCATAAAAGGGGTAAAATAAGATTGGTTGAAATGGCCCTGTAAAATTTACAGTATAGTAAATATATGGGTGATTATTTCTATCTCATTAGCACCATGGCACTTTTTAGACTGATGCTTACCAGTCATTTTATTGTTGTAGCTTTCATGTTACAGAATACTTCTATTTAAGTTTCATTCAATGCTATGTGTCTGCATTGTAAGAAATCTGAGGGTTCTTTAACTCATTATTTGGTCCTGTCCAGCTATAGCTCTGTTTTGGATTTAGTATAGCATATGCTAATACAATTTTGGAAAAAAATATAAAAGATAGAGATGTAAATGTGATGTTAAATTATATTCCCAAGGTATGGAATTTGTCATTCGAAGAAGAATTTGGGTTTATCAAGCCTGGGGCATAGCAAAGAAAATAATTTTACATAAATGGAACAAAAAACTGATCTTCATGATGTTAAGGAATGGATTTAAGATATGTTTGTTATCTATTTTTGAATGTTTTGAATTCTGAAATGTTCCTATATTCTGAAAATGAGAAGATGGAGTAATGTTCTTCTATAGGGTCTAGATTTAATGATAAATTTAAGGATTGAATTAATCCCATATTGATACCAAATCGATACTACATGGAGTTCTTAGAGTGAAGCTTACAATGCAAGATGTGATGAAGGGTTTGTTTTTCAACCAGCTTGGCACAGAGCCAGACACTGAATGGATCTGAGAGGGAGTGATTGGCCCCAGGACACCCTGTTGGTTTTGGTGCCTAAGGGGAGGCTAGAACCTGGGTTTCCCCACTCCTAGTCCAACACTTTAACCACTACACCATGCTGTCTGTCTTCCATCACTATAGCATATGTAATGTTTTTTATACCCCATAATCGCTAGTGTATTATTTTTATTGTAGTTGCTTCTTGTGTCTCACCAGAGCAAATACATATATTTTTAAGTTTCATTCGAACCGTCTCAGAATTAGGTCCTGTTGCTGCATCAGATGATCTTTTAAGCAAAAAACCTAGATCTCCACTTACTCTATGAAGAGTTAAAGATGTAAAAGAAACTTGCTTGGTTGGCAAAGGGAGGGAAATGGTACATTCTGACAAAATAGACTGCATCATGGCATGGATGGGTATCTGTGAACATAGATTATATTCTTTTATATTTCTCTCTTGAAAAATCCATACAAAAAGTGTGGAATTAAATGTAAGAAAAGATTCATTTGCAAAAACTGCATATTTAGTAGAGTTGCAAACAAATCATATATAAGGAATTGATTTTTTTAAAGTCCATATCAAACGTAGTTACATGTAAAAGGTGACATAATGGAGTAGTTGCATCAAAAATAACAAAGCTAGTTTTACTTTTTAAAAAGTGAGGGGATTTTGTACAAAATTCCATGTTTTAGGTAAGTTGAGTAGATGATAGTTTTTTTTATTATACAAATATTTGTATGCCTTCTATTACATAGATTCTAGGTAGCTTACAAATATAATTAATGAAAACTTTCTAGTCTTCCATTTCAAAAATAATGGAATATTATGCCAGCAGTACTGGCATGGAACTAATATTGACATGCCAGCAATACTAACATGGAGGTAATTCAAATGATTTGCACACCCCTAATATAGACTGCCATCAGTCATTGTCTGATTGACTCCTGAAAGTTCACAATTCAGACCATTGTTCAGAGCAATAATGATGAGCTCAGATTTGATGGAGTAGAAAACACTGAGAACCCAAATTTAAGCCCAATTCTACATGTGTGTATAGTATTGTAGATTCAGTCCCACAAGGCATTGATTTGCTGTGATTAACCTTGATTTGTCATTTGCCTAGTGAAGCTGCTTTGAGATAGCTCCAAACTCATTATAACTCATTCATATTGTTAATGAATCTTACAGATTTTGAGGCAGAAGGCTATACTTGGAAATCTATCAGGATGGATATAAGATAGTTTCGCCAAGTCTGTTGCCCTTCACATGTGTTGGATCTGGGAATTGTAGAAGCTGTGATACAAATACATCCAAAGAGCACCAGTTAGGGAAGGCTGATGAAAGGGATAGATATTGAGTGGTTGCAAGTAGGAAGTAGTGAATTCTTCCTCCATATTGCTTCCGTTTAGCTGCCGGATGGGCAGGGTTAACTCATGTTTCCAAACTGAGAAGAATGTCAGAGGGAATAGCATGCAAAAAAGAAAGGAAGAAATGCTAAAAATAAATCCTAATTACATACTTGGAGTGTTTATTTCTTAATTAGCCATTCCAAAAAGAACTGTATGGGTCATTTAGCACAGACTTGTACAACTTGTGACCTGCCAAGCTGAATGAAGCTAACAAGCCATATATGGTGGCCCATTAGGGGTGCAATAAATCCAGTTTTGCTACTTGCCTGGGAAGGCAATATGGAGAGCTTTTCAAGGTGCAAGCGGGCTAAAATACAAGTGTGACAAGATGAGTTTCTCTTCCTACATTACAAGCTGCACAGATCTGTAACTGAAAATGACTGCTGAAAAAATTGTAAACAAGATGATCAGAACATCAGAAATATAGATTGTTCTGATGTATAGCAAAATGTTTCCGTTGATGGCAGCATCTAGCTGACCTTTCTGAGCTGCAAGTCTAAACAGATCAGGTTTGATTAGGACTTGAGCAGGAGACCTCCAGGAAATTCCAGGATTGTTGGCTAGGGCTGGAAGCAACAAACAATAACAACCTGGGAAAAAACAGTAACAAAACCACTTCCATACTGTTGTGAAGAAAACTCCTTAGATATCAGAGAATGTTGGTGTTTGTGGCAGTTATTTATGGATGCAATGACTTCTAGGGAATATTGCATATCACAGTAAATGTGTGCTTACATTTCACTCGCTACTGAAACTAGTTTCTAGCTTCTTCAGAGCTAATCTGAAACTAGACTTGGCAATAAATGTTGTCTTCATGTATACCACCTGTATGTACTGTATGTGAATAAAAGGGAAAAAATAAGTTATGCAACTGGTAAGCCAAGTAATAAATATACCATAAATGATATAATTAGAGCAAGAAAAATGTCAGACCAAAGGAGGACAATGTGATTGACAGGATGAGAAATATTCTGGACAAGAAAAGCTTAGAAGTAAGATTCAGGACAATGGGCAATATATACCCATTATTAATGATAAATTCCACAAACTAAGAACTAAGGGAGTAAACAAAATAAATTGCCACGGGGACACAAATGGGACCATCCATAGAATGTAGAACGAAATAACATAAAAAGAACCTTAAACTAAAAAAAATAGGACAAATCGCCTTGGCTGAACCCCAGTGAGATAGACTAAATCATAAAATAAACTGAATAACATCAACATCCTATAGCTGTGTGACAGATTTTCCCCTTGTATTATTACAGAGGCAATAGAAATTCAAAAATACCCAAATATAAAGGCCATCACTTATCATCTATGTGATGGTCAGCAATTTCTTGTGGATGCTCTACACTGGTGAATACTGGTAATACGTGACACATGTATTTCTGGTTAGCTCTGAAGGATCCAGCAGCATGGCTAGTGACACATCAGCATATTTTTATTCATTTTTACTGTCTATATCATAATGCTTCCCATATATTAAATAAAATTGTATGTTCTAAGTATCATAGAATATTAATAGAAAAGCTAGAAATAGCAAAGATATTTTCTGAGTAGTAGGATTATGGAATAAGCTCTTAAATGAGAAACCCCTAATCCCCAACTTTGGGTTTTATAGCCAAGCAAGGATGGCAGAATGGAAGAGGGATAATAATATGCAACAGCATTAAGCATTTGGAGAAAGGCATCATGGGATTTCTATTTGCTTTTTTTTTTTTAACTTATATCTCAGGCTGACCAAAATGAGTGATACAAAAATGGAACATGCAATAATTAAGTAAAAAAAAAAATCATAACAAATGGTTGGCAGGAAACTAATAGGCAGCCTAGCATAGAACACATAGATTAGCAGAGGTCCACTTAAAACAGAGGGCAACTAATAAAAGTGTTGACATAACAGTTGAAAGTATTTCAAAGTTTATACTAGACAATCTTCTATGAAAAGGGTTATTTCATAAATGGGGGCCATTATGTATGTGTATATGCCCCCATTTAAACCCACACATACACATTGATACATACACACTTGTCACATAATATGTTTCCTCTGAAAGGGTACTTAGAGAAGAATCTCATCTGATGATCTCAAGGCATGAATTGATTAATATTAAGAAAACTGCTCTTTCCCAAATTATGAGACAGCCCACGACTTACTTAGGCGAGAAAGCTAATAATGTAACTGAATTTCCTTCCAAACATTGTAAGCTAAAACAGTTGCAGTGAAGATAGTTCGATAAGGAGAATTCTCTCCTTATGGTTGACAATTGATATTCTATCCACAATCAAAGAATGTCTGAATGTCTATCAGAACTGTTATTTTAAATTACTAACCATCAGCAATTTGCTTGACAAGATTGCAGTTGTCTTATGAAGACAAGCACAGAAATGTGATTCTATTAAATCAGCTAACAGTAACTTCCATGCTGTCCTAACTGCAAACTTACCTTAATAATAGAATATTATTAAAGTTTTCTGAGGAATGTGATTGGCCACTTTTACAGGAGTGGGGAGGAGAAAGAAATGTGCCCCCCACATACGTTGTTGCTTTCCTCCCAAAAACTTGTATAATATAAGATTGGTTTAATGATAGTAGCATTTCTTTGTGTTCATTCAGTGCTTTGAATATGTTTGAAGCAACAGTGGCTTTTGAGGAAAACTTCTAAGACTTCTTTCTCAACATTTTGCAGCTATAGTTAGTATAAGTATCACAGGATGCTATTTGAAGTTGTATTGGCTTTGGGTATGCATAAAGGTACAAGGAAAGGATTGCCTTTGCCCATCCACTGGGTTTATTCATCTATTATGTTTGTCTCTAGATACTCATCTTAAATCTAAGTCTCCAAAAATATGAATACAATTAGAAGACCGTTTTCTTGACTATACCATAGTTTTGAACCTTTCTTCTAAAGTAGTTAGCCTCCCTCTTAAATGGCTTAAATGAGTTAAAAACAACAAGAACAACACCACATCATTTAGGAAAGGCATTTATTTTGAAAGCAATTGGCTTACCAAACTGACTTTAACTCTTTGTCTGAATAACTGCTATTTCTGCTGAATTGTTTGTGTCTCTATAGACACAAATGTAAAGAATAAGACTGTTGTGACTATTAATCATGACTGTGAACATTACCTTCAGTAATAGAAGGAGTAGGACTGTCAGGGCCACTTGCTGAGAAATGTAAAAGGGAGGTTGCTGTTGCACTCATGTTTATAATTCCTACTGGTATTGACTGGTCACCATGAGAGTTGAACCCCAAACCAGATTAGCATTATCCAGTTAGATGGCTAGATGACCATACAAATATTCCTGGTTATAAGTACTTGTGATTTCAATTAATCTCTAACTGGGCCTGCATTTTATTTGGATATTCTTTACTTACTGATAATTGTTAGTAGTTGGCTGGTTTTCTTGGAATATAATATCTGATTTATTGCATTTTCCTTTATGTCATCAAAGTCCTCTTATAAAGAAGAGCAAAGGCTGATCAGTGATTAAATAATTTCATTTCATTTTGTTTCATAAAGGACACCTGTCAGGTTTCTGTCCTAACTCTAAACTTTAAATTATCCCTTTGTTTCAGATGACTGATACAAGGCTAACTTATTAGGAATTTATTTAAGGTCCCAGTTAACTAAGCTGCTGATCATCTTGATAAGCGTGATAAGGTTTGTAGCATCTGATCATCCTACTTCATGCATCTCTAAATATCTCCTGTTTTAAAACATGATAAATCATCATACATGACCTGCTTGTATTTCTGGAATGGGGTTCATTATGCTGTGACATTGTCTTTTCTCTTGAGTTTTAATTGTCACTCCATATTTGTGCTCAACTCTTAAAGAAATCTCTTTTTAAAACAAATTCAAAGCACAGGGTAGAGAAGGAAATGCAACTGGCATACGTTCCTATGACATTCATGCAAACATGTTATTTATAGTTGGCTATGAGAATAACAGTTTCCAAGAATCAAGTTATTGTAATTAGAACACTACAGGGAAAATACAATACATTAGAAGCAGAATTATAACTTGAGTGAAGCTATTTGGATCTTTCCTAGGAAATGGCTGTAACTATATTCTTTTTATGGCCCCAAACTACCATGCATAATTTAGTTGTGATGTCAAGATTTCATGATTAGTGACAGCAGAAACTATTAACAAATATGATAGAATTAACAGGATATAAGTTAGTTCTAAACAAATTAAATTCTTTTTTCAAATACAATCCTGTATATATCCACAATATTCGGAATTAAACTTAACTGAGTTTAATGGGACCAACTCTCTGGAAAGTTGCAATCTTGGCTTTTAAATTATTGGTAAAAAGTCCACCACATTGACACATTATCAAAATTTTATTAATGTATAGCTGTTTCTTCACTCAGTATCTAAAACTTGCCTTTTAAAGTGAAAGTGTTGTTAATTTTAATAGTAAGAGTATTAAAAAAGAAGTCAGCTAGGCTCTTCTGTTGCCAAGGTTCTTTGGCCCAGTTGCCCTTTCCTTCTCCTTCTTTTTCCTGCATCTCCCTTTTGTGGAATTGCTTTGCTTCTTAAAAGATTTGGGTATGTTACCATAACAGAAAATGTTCTTTGTTTATCTGATGAAGAAGCAAATGAAGATTTTGTTTCCTTATAGCAATAACAATTGCTATGACCTGTTGTTTACTTTAATAAAAAACATTGTTGCCTTGGATTTAAAAAATGTTTTCTTTTAAGATGAGATGAATTCTGGTATATGTGTTCATATATTTTAACAAAATCTGTTAATCTGTAGATTCATTTGTTAAGACAGATAATCAACTTAAAAAAACTTTAATTACTTATTAAAATAATTGTTATTTATAATCACTTAAATTTGCAATCTTACAGAAACTAATTTAGGAGTAAATCCTATTAAATTAGTGGGATTTACTTTTTAGTAAATACATAAGATTATTCTGCAAATGTACTTTCTGCTCATTTTCCTCTACATAAACTGCTACCTGGAGCATTTAGATTTTTGCAGGAATGCTACAGTACTTCAAAGTATATGCAGATATTAAAATACCCTGCTTTGGGATTATGGATTACTGAAGATCAGCTTCAGTTTATTGTACAATCCTAGGCCTGCTTTGTAGGAAAAATGTTATTCAGTTCATTTTTGCTGCTAACTCCAGTATAAATATCCTTACAGTCCAATGCTATCTGTATTTGTTACTTGAGTAAATGTCTGCAAATACGGCATCTGTGAACGTCAGGAAAGTAGATCAAACTGAAAACCAAGTTAACTTCAGAAGATTTAATTTTGAAACTCTATCTGTGGCTTTACAAAGATAAGTGTTCATTTTACACGTACTGATCCTGAATGAGGGAGTAAATAAAAGGCTATAAAAACAAACAGCCTAGAAAGAAAATCACAAAAACTTGCTTATTTATTTATTATTTCTCAACAATCAAATTTATAGGCTGCCCAACTCATGAAGACTCCAAGCGGCATATAAATTAAAAACAGATCCAATATAATTAGTGGAAGAACTGAATGCCAGATTACCTATGAATTTGCTTGGAGTTTTCTTTGGGGAATGAGGGATAGAGAGAGACTAAAAATTACCCTGGACATATCATTTAGAAGTTCCACTGTTTTTTATTCATGCTGATATGGCCTAGAATTGTAGTCTTTCAAATGGCTTTTCAGTAGTTTCTTAATCCTACTTTTTCTTTTTCCAATGAAACTAGAAGTTAAAGTTTTCTGGATCTTTTATCATTGCACCATTCTTTTTTAGCTGTTAATTTACATGGGCAGTTTAAAAAAATCTGAGGAGGAAGGTAACGGAAAACCATTCCCATACTGTTGTCAAAAAATTACATGGATGTGTCCATGAAAGCATTAGGGATCAAGTTCAAAGTGAAAGAGCTTTGTTAGATGGGGGGTGGGGGGTGAAGGATTTTCTCTTTGTTGTAGTAATATGGTTATACTTGTTGTTGTTAAATAGTCATATCATGATCATTTTAATCAAACTAGGTCCCATGACTGCTTCAGTATTATGGACCTCATTTTTGTTTTGCTTTGGTGGTGGTCATCAAACATCTCTGAAGGCTTAGGGTGAAAGTCTGCACTATTCATATGAATGAATGCAAGTAAAGATGATAGATAGATAGATAGATAGATAGATAGATAGATAGATAGATAGATAGATAGAGCATAATTTTATTTGTTCACATTGTTTCTTTAAAATTCTACTTCAACAATTCTCAGGTTCACCAAGCTACTGATGCAGCATATTGGAAAGGGGAGTGGTATTGAAACAGTCATGTTATCTTGAAAATGCATGACACCCTTGTCTGTGGCCTTTTGTGTGACAGTATAGTATGTGTTTGGGTTTTTTCTGAATCCCACTCAGTCCCAGCATTAACACAAAGTTGTTCTTCCCCCAGTATTAGCAACTTTCAGGCACTTGTGTCCCTGTTCTGAAAAGGCAACATCAAGTAATTAGTCCGGAAGAAAAACCAGTCTGTCCCGGGGTGCAGAGATACCTGAGGACAGAGAGGAAATTGCTTCTCCTTTTCATGGTATTTCACTTCGCTGCTAACCCTTTTGGGTTGTTCCTGTCCTAATATTTGTCGGGCGGTGGTGGGGAGCACGGAATCAAATTTAAGAAGTCCGATTGACGTTTGGCTGTTTGGCTGGTGAGTTTCAACCGACTTGACTTGTCCATGGTTCTCAAACGAAGACCCCAACAGTGAATCATCAGGGCTAGCATTTATTTAATCTTACTTCTTATGATGCCAGATCCATGCTGCTCTCTGCTCTTTCTAGCACTTATTTCATTTTGGGATTTCCTTATTGAAAGTTGTTTGGGGGGGCATTTTAAGAAATCCTGCAATAATTTGGGACCATAACTTGAAAGGTTTTAAAATACCCCTGAACCACCATCCTCCCACAGCTGCTTTCTCCTGGCAACAGGTATAGGTGTCCCAAAGCCAGAAGTGTTGCTACATCTCATCTCTGGAGGCAAGTGTGTGTGTGTGTGTGTGTGTGTGTGTGTGAGGGAGGGAGGGAGGGAGGGAGGGAGAGGAAGGTACGCATGTGCTCCTATGACTTCGACGTTTAATTCCTCCGCCTGCCCAGGAGTTATTGGCAGAGCCACCTCGCTCCATCGATAGTCCAAACAGTGATGGTGCTATCTGAAAGCCTCTCTTCCGTAGCCGATACGTACAAAGCGCAGCATTCATTCCAAAACGATTGGTCATCCTGGCGCCCCGCTATCGAGATGGCGCTTAAACAGAGGCCGGACTTCTCTTGTCCGTGGGGCAAAATGGCACCAGCTTCATTAACTAGGAGCTCCCCCCTGCCGATGGCAATGCTTAGCATTGTTATGAGAAGATACTTGGTGAATGGAGACCACCAAAAAGATTGAGATCTGGGAAAGAAGGAGCTGAATCTTCTCCAGTAGTGAGGGTGTCCGAGCTTGATCGAGCCTCCTTTCCCCCAAAGTTAGATTCGATTTCCACACTGCCCAACCTGATCTCTTAGAAGTCCCGAGCTGCTCTGATTCTCGAAAAATGGGCGCAGCAAGAACCTCTGGGTCTCCGAGGCTGGAGAGATCCCGAAGGGACTTGAAGGTTTGGAAGAGGAAGGAGCAACACACCTTGGAGGGAGGGGGGCCACTAGGAAGCCTGATTACCCCAGCAGAGCGCCTCTAGCCAGCAATTCAGCCCTTTGCTGTTGTCACGAATCGGGATAAGGCCATTTTCATTTCTATTTGCAAAAGACTGCCTTGCGTTTTCTCCCACAATGAATATTTGAGTTTATTCCCTCTTCTACCAATGGGGAAACTAAGGCAGAGAGAGAGATTTGCCTGAGACAGCAGTATTTGGTTTGACACTGGGAGCTCTCCAGTTTCAGCTGGAGTGCCTGAAATTGGAGGTGCCTGTGGGCAAGCGTAGCATTGCTCCTGGGTGACTCGATTAGTCGGGATTCTTAACTGTTGAGGAGAAAGTCGCTCGGTTTCGGATCACTAGCAGTACTTTCATTCCTTGTGAAATGGGCGCAGAGAAGTTTTCGGAAAGGAAGACGAACCAAGCTTTCACGCGAGGCGAAATAATCGGGCAGCTAAAGCTTTCTGAGCTCCTCTTCTTGAAATCTCTTATTGGGACAACAGCCCAGGATCTCACAAATGCTTTTCTCTCCCCGACACCTTCCCTTCAAAATGTTTCTCCACTTGTTTAAGACAAGACAAAAAAGACATGCGTGCGCGTGTGAGGTCTGAAACAGGTGAGCGCTTCTCTGTGCGCTCTTTTCTCCCCCGCCCCCCGGGCTGCTGCGAATTGGAATCCCACTCCAAGTCCCTTCGGGAAAACACGAAGTGTGAGGCCTTCCCCGACCCGGTTAATGTTATATATAGCCATGTCCCATTTTATGCTAGTGTAACATCATGTCTTCCATCTTTGTTCGGGCTTTTAGGATGCCACTTCACAAATGACTTTCGGGGATCTCTACCGATAATCTCCCAAACCAGGAGTTTAAGTCGACCAAGAAAACACGTGTGTGCGCGCGCACATACATGCTCTGTCCACTCGAGTTAGACCAACTTAAAATTCGTGGCCTTTGACTGCATGCTTGGATTTTTCTAACGATTAGAGATCACTTCCTTTTGGATAAAAGAGTCTGAATGGGGCTGCTAGGCAAGGTTTTGCCTCCACGCCGCTCATAAATACAGATGCTTTGCGCGCTGTAGCTATTGGCGTCTCTGAAGAAGGACGCGCACGAGAGAAGAAGAAACACGTCTTATACAGACCTTTTCTTTTGTACTTCTCTTTAGGTGCAGGGCGGGAGCTTTATGGTGTGTCTGGAAAATGTCTGTATGGGCGTGTATCGCTACAGGGAGGCAAAACGAAGGTTTTCCAGTTTGGAGTCTAGAATTTCAACCCAGGTTCCCACTTCGATTTTTTTTTAAACGTGATTACTAACATCCATTCAAAACAGACATATTAACGAAAGGGGAGCCGAACTGATATTGTTAAGTTGTCACATCAAGAGAACTCAGTTCCAGTGACAGCATGTACACAATCGACAGCTGTCCTTGCAGTCAAATAAAAATAGGGATATTATTATTGTTTGAGACATGGAATACTACCCCACCCCCACCCCCACGTTAGGATAGAGAGTAGGGAACAGAGCCGAAATGAAAAAGAATCGGGGCGATTCTGTTGGAAGTGCACATACCAGTACACCTTGCAAAGCGCCACTTCTTTTCATATGCATGAACCAGGCATTTGTCTGGCGTACGGACGTAACCTCTAAATATACCTTGGGGAGCAAGCGCTGAGCGCCCCGGGCAGAGACGGAAAATGCATCTGGCTGAAAAATGACTAGTGGTTTGCAGCTCTTTCCAATCTATTACCTTCTCGGCTGCCAAGCGCTGAGAACGACCCGCCGCTCATATTTGCCGGTCCTTTAAATGGGAATTTGGGTTTTCTCAAGGCAAGAACTTCGAAGAGCATGAGAGAAAGCTGGCGGCCCTGGCGGACAGTGGGGTTCCCGAAGGAGGTAGAAAAGCAGATGTTTTGGCGGGCGGCGCCTGTGGGTGTCCGTTTGGATGCCGGCCCGGGAGAAAAAACACAGCCTCCCTTCGAGAGTGCCCAAGTCCGGCCAAATCCATGTGTCCGAGATCTGGTAAAGGTCCGCGGCAGAGAAGGTTGGGGAAGCTTGGAAAACGGGATCTGGTTCCTTCCCCGCTAATGATCGAAAGGAGAGCAAAGCAGAACAGCCCTCTCTTAGAGCTACTCTAATCATAAGGTTTCCTTATAACTGTATATAGGAGCGTGAATGGCCACTGAGCATACTCAGCACTGAGTCTGTGCTGGGCATGTAATACGCTCCGGAACTTAATCGAAATAAAGAATGTGGAGAGGGGTCATTTCATCAAATACTTAGTCCATCTCCCTTCTCTTTTAATTGTCGAAATGCAGCGTCGTCCTTGTGAAAGGGGATCGGAAGTCACCTCTTTTCTAACCCATCTTTTGGGGGCTACAAAGCCCGTCTATAAAAAACCCAGGGAGCCAACTGGAGTCTGTGTTCTGATGAATTATTGGAAAGAATCCCTTTAAACGCGAAAACAGGAGAAAAGGCTGCTGTTGGACCAGTTTAAAACTAGGCAGGTGCACAAAGCCAATACGCCCTTAAAGAGCCCGGCCTCTTCGGGGATTCGAGGGAAATGGTTTCCATTTAATAAATATTTTCCCCGAGCCCAAGGGCGTTTTGCGTTGGGCAGCAATTATTCAAAGAAAACAGGCGTGGAAGGGAGAAAGGGCTCCTATGGGTATTTCGTTTTCTTCGAAGCCGATCTTTAATAGCTTGAAAATAACAATAAAACCCCAGGACAGAAAGAGGTTAGATCTTAAAATGGGGGCAACTTAGTGAAACCCATCACAGAAGCATCCTCACCATTTTCGCAACGTTCATTTGAGCGGGCACTGGATTTCTTGTGGGTTCCCTTCTTTTCCCCTCTGTTGAAGTGAATTCTTGGGAGAAAGGGCGGGGGGGGGGGGGGATATAGTCCCGATTCCCTCTCCTCTTGCCGGTTGTCAGAGCTTTTCGAAGGAATAGTAACCACCTTTGCTTCCCACCCAGCCCTGCTCCGTCCGCCCCGAACTGTGGGTGGCTCCGCGGTAGGGAGGGAGAACGAGGGGCGCTGCTCGCTCCTCCCGGTCCGCTCTTACTTCCGATCCCCCCGCGTGCTCCCTGTTGCCGGCAAGTTGACAGGCACTCAGCCTCCCCCCCCCCCCCCCCAATCCAGGGTGGCTCGGATTCGGGGAGGAAGAAGACCAGCGAAAAGGAAAAGCAGCGCCCTTGCCCTTGACTCGTGCGCTGCCCCCATTGATAAAGTGACTCGCTTGCTCGCCCCCCCAACAAGAAAGGAGAGGATTAGAATCCAGCCCTGCTTCTCTCTCCCCCCCCCCGCAGCACCGGCGTTTTCCCCCTCCTACCCCGCCCCCAAACGAGGGGGCGTGAGGCGTTTTATTGGCTGCCGCTATTAGTGCACCGTCGAACAAAAGCGGCCCCTTTAATCCCGAGTCTTTAGTGATTTCTTCTCCCTTCGCCCCCCGATTCCCTCCCTCCCCCGCCTCTTTTTCTCTCCTTGCCTTTCCGAAGGTATTCTCTCCCTCGCGCTCCCGTTTCCCGGCCGCTGATTGGGCGATCGGGTTGGGAGAGTGAACGCCCCGCTGCCGCTCTGTCAGCTTGCGCGCCGTCCCAAGCAGGCTCGCCTTCGAAGCGCCGGCTTTCGGGTTCCAGTCCGCGCCCTCCGCTTGCTCTCTCGCCGCCGCCTTTCGCGCCCCACCGCCGCGGCACCCGGGCTCCCGCAACTTCGAGGGAATCCCAGCGAGCCTCAGGAGAGCGCGCCACTCCGGGTGAGGCCCGGCGACTGCGTTGCTGCCGCGTCTCCGTCTTACGCTCGCCGTCCCTCGGGGCACCTCGGCGGGGACTGGATTGCTCGGAGAACTGGTATGATCAGCTGAGAGGGAGGCGGCGGCGGCGGCGGCGGCGGCGGCGGCGGCGGCGGCGGCGGCGGCGGCCTTGGCTGGAAGGCAGGTGGGGAAACGGGGCCGGCGAGCGTGCGGCGTGCGGGCGGGCAGCGGCTGCTCCAGGAGGTGCGCGACGGTCCGCGCAGCACCATGTCCAAGCCCTCGGATCACATCAAGCGCCCCATGAACGCCTTCATGGTTTGGTCCCGCGGACAGCGTCGGAAGATGGCCCAGGAGAACCCTAAAATGCACAATTCGGAGATTAGTAAGCGCCTCGGGGCTGAGTGGAAGCTGTTGTCCGAGGCTGAGAAACGCCCTTACATAGACGAAGCCAAGAGGCTGCGCGCCCAGCACATGAAGGAGCACCCCGACTACAAGTACCGACCCCGCCGCAAGCCTAAGAACTTGCTCAAGAAGGACAGGTATGTCTTCCCTTTGCCTTACCTCGGGGATACCGACCCCCTCAAGGCGGCAGGGCTCCCCGTGGCAGCCACGGACTCTCTGCTCAGCTCCCCGGAGAAGGCAAGGGCCTTCCTGCCCCCCACCTCCGCACCTTACTCTTTACTTGACCCCAGCCAGTTCAGCTCCAGCGCCATCCAGAAGATGACCGAGGTGCCCCACACCTTAGCTACCAGCACTCTGCCCTACGCCTCAACCTTGGGATACCAGAATGGGGCCTTTGGCACCTTGAGTTGCCCAAGCCAGCACACCCACACTCACCCGTCGCCAACCAACCCGGGCTACGTGGTGCCTTGTAACTGTACGGCTTGGTCTGCGTCCAGTTTGCAGCCTCCTGTTGCCTACATATTATTCCCGGGCATGACCAAGACTGGAATAGACCCCTATTCTTCAGCGCACGCTACAGCCATGTAACACACAAACCAAACTCCCACTGATAGTCCCACACATTGCAGGCGACCTGGAATCCATACGGGGCCAGCGACACTGGCCTAAGGAAGGAATCGGAAGCTGTATGTTGTGCATGTACCATACCGTACTCCAGAAACAAACAATCAGCCTAACCGAAAGCCACTTGAGCGTGGGAAGATGCCCTGGGGAATCTGTTCCACCTGGGCAAAGACTTTGAGACTCTTGTGGGGAGGGGGGGGGGGACACCGAAACCTTAGAATCAAAAATCCAAAAAAACTCACAGTCTTACAGAAAACTTTCTTTCTTTGCTTTCTGCACTTGGGGCTCAGATTTGCCCAAAACCTGTACAACTTGTAAATGTGTCAAACTTTTAACTGCCCTTTTGGCTAAAGGTCAACAATGATCCTTTTGATTTTTTTTAATTTATTAATGTTAATGAGTTTGTATGACTGAATGTTACTTGGACCTTAATTCTTAAAATCCCAGAAGTACTCCGACCTAATGATGCCCCCTTTTTTTCCTTTGCACATTAAAATCAAGACTTAGCTGTGTTATATATATATTCTATATATCTATATTTTATCATCAGCACTAATAGATAACATTGCTTTTCATGTCAGAAAGATTAAAATAACACAACAGCTGTTCAGAGTTATTAAAAGGGGGGTTAAAAGTTTTATACAGTATTTCAAACATGATATGATAGTATTTGTTTAATTTTAAACAGATAGTCCTTCAATTTGTGTGAATAAGTGCAAGTAGGCCTAAGTTTACTTTAGACAGAATGTCAGCTATGACGTCAGACTGTAGTTTTTTTTTAATAAAAAGAGAATAAAAAATAATTTTAAAAAGAATAACATGGTGATAAACTAAATATGGTTTAAAATGTATTGGGGAGACAATGTATCCAAAAGGATTTTACCTCGTTAATTCTGTTCATTTGTTGAACAAAAAGGCATTTTGAATAAAGACAATCTGTCGTGGAATCCGTCAACTATGTTGTGTGAATCCCATTCCAGTTTTTATGAACTTTCACATAAAAGCTTTGTGGACTGCAAGGAAGTTGAAAACTTAAGGTTTCCTTTGGCTAGCCAGCCATTCTTAAAATCTTGGGAATTAGGTCCTGCATAACTGTAGTGCTTCCTGAAAGTAAGGAAACATCAAGAATGTAAAGCAAGATTGGAGAGTTTTGAAATCTGGGCATAATCTGCTGGAAAGTTCTCCTGGACAGTTACATTGAACTGAGCTGGCTGGTGCCTGAATCACCTTCAATGGTGGAGAACTTCTGGGTGAATTCTGCTCACCTTATTAAAATCTGTTTCTGTGGCACATGTGTTGCGCATGCATGCATGTATATTTGTATGAATACATACATACACATTTGTGGCCAGTGATTTCTAAGGTTAATTTCATTCTTCTTAACCATCTTTTCCTGTATTACAGAAGGGGGAATGGAGGATGAACCAGAAGGTGTGACTAGCTCAGGTGCAATCCTCTGTTCCATTCCTTGGTATAAGCCCTTTGAGTATATATTTTTAGTATTACATGGTCCAGGAAATGTAAGATGAGTCCTTCAGCTCCACATCTTGTGATCTGTCATATAGGGATTGCACTAAAACACATTCCCTAGGACAGGGTGGGACTTATTTCTAAGTAAATGTGCATAGATTTGTGCTCTGGGAGCCCTAAATGAATTAAGTATATGCATAATTATTCCCAGATTCCTCCTATGGTGTTTAGTGGATTTTATTCCAAAGGAAGTATGCCCAAAATTACAGCATACTTTTTGTGCTGAAGGGGCATTAGTCCCAGTAAAACTGATTTGCAAGAGGCTGGACCTGTTTTAAAAGCATGAAACTTACAGCTACTCAGAGGAAAGTCTCATTAGGTTCAGTGAGACTTACCCCTAGGTATGTATGTACAGGACTGATGACTTAGCAGAAGTGGGGAGGGGGGAGCAGAAAAGCATTTACTAAGCTTTATTGGAAAAGCTGGTCCAGGATTCATTCATATTCTCCCCCCCCCCCGAAATGATTATGTTCTTGAAATGTTTCCAGCACAGCAGGAAGTATAATGCATGGTTTTAAAGATAAGAGTACAATATTCCTGAGCTGAGCTTGATTTCTGGTGACTTTATGTGCATCCATGTACAGTAGTTTTCATGGCAACTGATGGAAATAGTTTGCCATGGCTTTTTGGGGGGATAGTTCTCTGACTTCCCGCCCTAGCCTGCAGCCCTACAATTCCTTGTGGTCCCCTTTCCAAGAACTAGCTTAGCTGATCCTGCTTAGCTTTCAAGTCCATGGCGCTGCTACTACATCTTTTTATTTGCCAACAAACTAAAGCAGTTGCCAAGGTGGGAAAAGTTAAAGGTCTCTTGGAAGTGAGACGGCACTGCAAAAAGCACCAGGTTAGAGGCGAATTTGATGGCATGGAGAGGGTCACTTTAGTTACAGACCTGCTGGATAGGAGCACTTCTGCGGAGGCGCAAATGCCCTTTTGATGTCACACCCCTCGGGATTAGGATGCGTGCTTAAGGGCTTCCCAGGCAGATCATAGGCAATTTCATCTATTTGGAAGTACCTACCATGGAACTCGGTGGGATTTGTTGCACTTTGGCTATTCTGCTTGGGTCTTAATTTTTCACAGTCGCAGTCGCTGCTCAGTCTGGACTAACTTTCCCCGAGCCAATGCCCTGTCTGTTGGCACTTGTCCGGCTGACAGCCATTGTGGCCATGGATAATGGGAAATTTAGCCCAACTCATTGGGAAGCTCCCAGGCTGGGAAAGCTGGCTTAGACCTTGGGGAACCTCAACTGAGTGGGTTTCCTTGTCCTTTTGCAAAGTCTCATTTTCCTCTTGTCTCCCAGATCAAGTCAGGATCCTGCTTTACAAAAGCCCCCCTCTTGCCTCCATCCTCTCCCTATTTCAATTGAAGTTTCCCCAAAATCCCACACAGGAGGATGGGAGGGGGAATCTCTGACAGGCTCGGAAGGAAGCTCGAGCTGGACAGATTAGCATCTTGTCCCAAACAATTAGCGGTGTTTGGCGCTTCTATTCATCAGGTCTCTCTCCTTTTATTACCGAAAGGGTTTTCATTAAAAGGGGGAAAGGGGGAGGAAGAGTGAAGAGGGAGAGTCGCAGTTGTCCATCTGGCTGAGTTGAATAGCGAGGGTGATCCGTGTTGTAGATGTTTTTCTCATTAAGTGCTCTTTTGAGACCGCTGTTAGAATTAAATGGCACAACACAATTAACATACACGGGACCTGAATGGCAGGGTAAGCAGTATAAAGAATAGACAGATAAATAACGGAGAGATCGGGCGAAGGTAAACAAAAGAACCGAAAAGGGAGACTTTGAAAAGCGAGGTTAGGTTGGCTGGACCACGCTTGTTTAGCATGACAAAAAAAAAAAAGAAGAAGAAGAAGAAGAAGAAAAAGAAGAAAAAGAAGCCCGCTTACAAATGGGCGCAATTAAGATCTGGCGCGACCTCTGCGGAGGAAGGGACGAGGTCGGAGGAAGCGCCGAGCCCGGGATGGTGGGACACTCCGAGGAAGACGCGCGGCCCGGGCCAGGCGGACGAAGGGAGCTGCCAGGTGACGGGCGGGCTGCCTGATTTAACCCCAGTTGACAGTAGCTGTCAGGACCTGTGATAACATTCATAGCTCAGTGTCCTTTAACATCTCTCGAGATTAGGTTTAAGGCGAGCCTCGGGTGAGGCGGCTGACGGCCGTTCGCGGTCTTCTCACTCCGAAGATCGGGGACAGAGAGTCCGAAGGGCGGGGCAGCAAAGCGGGCGCCTCCTATAGCCCCAGGGAGACTCCTCCGCCCGCCCCACCTCCCAGGGGCCGAGCAGTCTTCGCTTCTCCCTGCCTGAGTTTTGGCCGCGCCTCTGCCTTTCCCCCGGCCCATTCAAGGGATAGCCCGGTTCTTCTGGGGCACACGGGGATCGTTTTCTCTTGTTTGCTTGCGGACAAGTCCTTTAAGCGCATTTGGCCACCACCGCTACCATCAGCAGCTTTCGTTCAATTTGGCCAGTTAATGCTGTATTTCATCGAGCGATCTACGAGCCGGTGTTAGTTTTAGCTAGCAGTTGCGGTAATGAGCTGGAGGGAAAGCTCAGCCGAAGAGATAGGGGAAAAGGAAATGTTGCTGCTTCTTTACGGAGCCATTTCTGTTTGAGGAAAAGCATGCAGGTTTTTTTTAGCTACACAGCATTCTTCGTGAGGGGTAAGGAAAAAAGCAACCGATTCTCAACACTCTTTTCAGTAATGCTATCTACACAAATAACTGGAGGTTCCAAGTCAAAGCCCAATAATATTTTGTTCAGGAAGTGTTAAGCTTAATTTCACTGCTAACAATGTTTCTGTAATGGAGTTCTTTGCTAATTTAATACCAAAAGGTTGGTCCAGACGACTTTGCTGAATTGATGGAGAGCATCGCCAAAAATCCCTATGATTCGGAAGCCGGCACTTTAAGAGTGCTAAAAAACGTGCTGAGGAATTACTTTGTTTATACTTGATTAAAGGGAAAAAAAAAAAGGTTGGTATTAAACATGGAAAAAGCTTCAATGCTTTTATCACCTCTCTTTCTCCCCCCCCCCCACTATTTTTCATTCCGCACCAAGTTCCATTCTCCAATAGGATTCTTCGTTTGCAGGTGTGCAGCTATTTTTATGCATGCAGATGTATGTGTGTATACACACACGCACATTTGCTATGACACTGAAATGAACAGATTACTGACTTTGATGTCAACAAGAAAGGAGGAGGTGAGAGAGTGAAAGACGATATTAACTAAAGGGGGAGGGGAAGAGAAAGAGTGAACATGAGAGGGTCCCTGTCAAACCTGTTTATCCACAACTGTCTCCTTTTTTCCATAAAATCATTAAACAAAACACCGGGGTTAGGAGGGGCACCACGCCTGCCAGAGGAGGGGCGGTGGGAAATGGCATCCTAAGGAGCGAGACGTTTCTTGTTTGCTCTTTCCCTCCCTACCCCCCGCCCCATTCTTAGCTGGGATTTGGGCTATCTCGGGGGCTCAGCTTCCCTGACCTCACCTGGCAGGGGGACATCTGGGGAAGCTGGAGGTGGAACTGCAGAGTTGATAGAATTTCACAAGAGGAGATTTGGAGATTAGGCGAGGGGGAGCTTTCTTTGAAGTGAAGAAAACGACTAGCGGGTGGCAGGAGCTGAAATGGATTAGGAGAGGGTGGGAGTGCTTTTCTTCTGATGCAGCTTTGGGTTGGAAGGCTCCAGTCCCTGAGAAAATTAGAACCCCCCCCCCCCCACACACACACCAACCTGTTGGGCTCCACCTGCAGCCATCCTGCCTCAGCAGTCCAAGTCCAGGGGAGCTGAGGATCCCTGTTTCTGGAAGGAGGCTTCACTGAAATCGGTGTCCAGGGGAAGTGGGAAGGCTAAGCATTATGGGCGGGAACGGCCCGCGAATCTGAATTTGGTGGCCTTGTAAAGACAAGCTACGCACTGGCTGTAAATCTTACCAACAAGTAAATTCCAATCAACACAGATGGATTTACTTCTGAGCAAGCATGTTGAAGATTACATCCTCAGAGTAGAACCTACGACTCATTGCAATCAGGGACAAAATAATTACAGTACATATTTTGCCATTGACAAATTGCATCATATATCAGTTGAAGCGCAAATGTACTGCAGTAAGTGTTTCCTTGTCCATACACAATTGATTTCAAATAACCTCTTTCAACAGCGAAGGGGGAAAGCTGGAGAACAAGGGAGAAGGGAAAAGCGGAGAAAAGCGAGAAGAAGACCGAGGCTTCCCGCTCCCTCTCCTCTCCTCTCCTCTCCTCTCCTCTCCTCTCCTCTCCTCTCCTCTCCTCTCCTCTCCTCTCCTCTCCTCTCCCCCGCCGCTCCCCTTTCCTTAAGAAGAAAGGGCGGCGGGATTCCTAGAAAGGCAAAGTCAGGAGTCAACTTCACGGACACTCTCCCATCCTTTCTAGAAGTCTTCCCGGGGACCCAAACCAAGCGCCCCCTTGCTGAGTCTCAGATGGAAACGCGCAGTTCTTGGCTAACCTTTGCTGTGTCTGACCGAGGAGATTAAGGGAGCAGAGCGCTTAGGGTGGAAACTTTTCAGGCCATGTCAAGAAGTCTCTTAGTAATTGTTATTTCTGCTTATTATTGCTGATGACAAGAGGGCAAATTCGTCGCTATCCAAGCTACTCAGAGGATTGGTTGGAAATTACAAAGATCTGTGGCTGTGCTTTTGCTTTGTTTTGCTTTTCAGTTCCAGTCCCACTTTCTTGACTGCACAGTGTGACAATTCTGATTGAAAGGGAACCGGGGGAGATCACTAATAGCATCTTAATTCCCTAGCCTAGGTTAAATACATCGTACATAAAAGGCATTTTACAATAACATCAGTAACAAAAATAACAAAAAAGGGCAACTTCCTGGAAAAGAAAAAAGGAGAGCGGGGGAGGGAGGGAGGGAGGGAGGGAGAGAGACGGATTGAAGACAATTTGAGCCATTCCTTGAACCGAGAGAAAAGGGTTGCCTCTGGAGCTGTCAGCTCGGGAGACGCAGCGAGCAACATTGATCTAGTTGCATCTTGTACTAGACATCTGGCGACGCATCTTCAAAGAGGCGAGGGAAAGTTGCACAGGTAAAAACTCGTCCTCAGACGCGGAAGCATCCAGAGATCGACACCGATCCTCTTCCCCAGCTTCTGCCTCCAAGCGAGTCGGAATTTGCAAGCTGCCTCCTGCAGGCGGGCGCCGCACGGGGACCAGCGCTCTGCGAACGGCTCCACGCCGGCTCGGAGAGCTCCGAATTCTACGGCCAAGGGTGGGATCGAGCGGGCACGTCCCCTCCTGCGCCCACCTGGAGGCGAAATCGTCGAGCAACTGACTAGGGGCGCTTCAGTTCACTCAAAGGACGTTCCCAGCAGTCGGTTCCAGGGGGAAACCCTCTCCTCCTGACCTTCCTATTTTCTGAGAGCAGGACGGAGGCGGGGGTGGGGGAAGCAGAGAAGGCAGGGGAAGGGGAGAGGGAGGGTTGAAGAGGAATTAGGTAAGTGCGAAAGGCACCGGCTAGGGGTAGAGATGCCACAGCTGGTGTGAAGGGGAAGGACAAGGAGAACCAGCCTGGGGAAACAAGGAGCGCGGAAGAAGTGGCAGGGTAGACGAGGGTGGCCTATTTCCCTTAGTTTACGGCAGGCCAGCCGTTTCTTTTCAAGTCGGACTCGGAAGTGAGACCTCCGCCACGCCAGTTACGGAAGGCCTTTTGATGCGTCTTGCTGGTTTTCGGCTTTCCTCGTTCTCTCTCGCATCACCTGCCTAGCTTTTTCATGGTTTGCCCCCCTCCCCCCGCACTCCCCTACCAATAAAAAATTCTTTCCTCTTTCTTCTTTCACACTCCTCGCTTTAGTTTGAGTGTTTTATAAACACATCAAAGGCAAGAACGAATTCTGTTTAAGTTTGTCAGCTGTAATGTATGTGTGTGTTTTATTAGGGCAAAACGCCTAATACTTCAATAGAGCTAAAGACGCCTCCACTGAACCAGCTGAACAAGAAATGACAGGCGGGGTCGGCCGACGAGAGACCAAAGGCCTCGCCCAGGAGTCGAAGAGGGCAACCCAAGAGAAACCCGGCGCCGGGCGGGAGAAGGGGAGTCCGGCGGCCTGGCGAGGGCAAGAGGCGGGAAAGAGCTCCGAACTGGAAAGGCCGCGGAGGGCTCGGGCTGCGCCCAGCTGGTGCCGCCGACCGCCCGGCTTGGCTGCAGCTCCCTCGCCGGGGCTTTGTGGTCCGACGGCCCGCCCTCCCCCGCCGCGCGCTTTCCACCACCCATTGTCACACTGCGATGCAATGGGATTTGCACACTTGAGGTGTAATAGCATTACTGCCTTAATTAAAATTTTCATTTCACGTCCAGATTGTTTACTTATCTGCTGGAAACATATGTCGGGCGAAGTTAAGATTCTGGACTCTGCACTGTTGCCCAAGGTGCAATTCAATACTGGGGGAGGGGGAGACGGAGTAGAGTGGGGGGGGGGGAAGACGCCCGCTCACACATACATATTAGTATTATTCTGATATTCTCGAGCCTTATCTCGGTGGCTGGAAATTATGAGGCTCCTCCACTGAGCTGAATATCTGAATATGAAGATGCGGTTCTGTCTCCCGCTCCTTTGCCGGAGCACCCACTAGCCGCGTCCCCACATCTCTTTTGGGAGCGGACAGAAGGGACGGCCGGCTCCAGCCAGGACCCGGATGCCTGCCTCGCTTGTCCGACGAGAACCGGGCTCCGGGCTCTTCGTAAAGGAAAGGGCCCTCTACCGCTCTGCTCTCTCTCTCCAGCCTTTGACGACCCGCACACCCGCACACTTCACTGGAAGGAAGTTGGAGAGCGGCCGGACTAATCAGCGGCTGAACTGTCCGGGGATGCTCCTCGTGGTCTCTGTGGCCAGCCCGGGGACTGGGAGCCGGCCGGGCGCGGGAGGCAGAGCTGTCAGCTGGTTTCCTTCCTAGAAGCAGCCCAGTCGCTCTGCAAGAGGAATCCAATCTCTCCTTATCTCGTCCAGGCTCCTTTCAGGCTGAGATCAGAGCGGGGAGGGCTGCGGGGAGGGCGGGGGGAGGAGGTCAGGGAAAAGGGAAGAAGAAGCGCGCGGGGCAGGTCATTTATATGCTTAATTTAGTGATAGAGTGACTAAGCGGAGGATCACAGCGTTGTCTCCTCCTTGTGAATATTGCAGAGAAAGGGAAGCCTCGGAGAAGAGCGGGGGCGGGAGGGGGGGCGGCAGCAATAAAAAGCAGAATTTGCAAATCCCCGGCCACATCTTCAAAGCGACCTTCAGCTGGATCAAAACCAAACCAAACCACACCAAACCAAACCACCCCGGCTTTTAAAAACGAGTAAGGAGATGGGTGTTTGGCTTGGTCTGTCTGCCAAATCTGAAAGGCATTTTATTCTGTCCCGTAGGCCAAGTTGGGGAGTTTTGTTTTGCTTTTGATGGCATTTGTACCCCGCTCCCCACCAAGATGCTGCCACGGAGTCGCCCGGCCTCCACGACCGAGAGGGCGAATCAGCCCCCTCCCCACCCCCCAAGCTGCTCAGAGCAGCGGCACTTTTCGGGTGTGGGGGCGGGGCGGGGCGAGGCCAGAACTCAGCCACGAATTAAGCACATTTCTTTCCATTTTTGATCGCCCCCCCCCCACCTCTTCAAAGGGACGGGTGTGTTGCATCTGGCATATGGGGAAAAGGCATTTTTGTAATTTTTTGAAAGAGAAATGGCAAGGTGTCATCTTCCTCTTCTCCTCTATCTGTAATTGAATCTAGGTCAGTTTTCTAAAGCACGAAAAGTAGGGCTTCTGACTTCCTACATCAACCTCGAATTTAGGGGAGGGTCCCCCCTTGCAATTTCATTTAAAATGTAATGGTGGATGAACTGATAAGCAAATGCGGGGGGGGGGAGAGAAACTGGGGCTCTGTTTAAACGAAAAATCGGCATGGTTTTAATATGCTTCCAGGTGGGGGGAAATGATTTACATGGGAGTTTGCTGATATGAAAGAATTACAGATACAAAACCCACTGATCTATAGAATAAAAAAGAAAGGAAAAGAAAAGAAATGCTATTTTCCTGTAAAGGTATCAGTTCATTTATATTCATTTAACCATCCATCCATCAATTTAGTTTCTCACTCCTTGCACATATTCCTTAGCTCTGTTAAAGCCCAGCAACCAATATACTTTTCTGGAATATGCAATGAAGCCCCCTCTAAAAAAAAATTAAAATTAAAACTCATGGGATGAAATAAGCAAGAGAAGATAGTTTCTACCCTAAGGGATGGACATACACACACTAACTTCTATAGGGAGAGTTAGTCATGGTCAAGATAAACCTGTCTTTCATATATATGAACCAGTTCATATTTACCAGTATTAGTACAAACTTTCTTTAGAGAAATGTTTATATATTTATGTAGTCAAATGCTTTAGAGGAAAATATAGTATGTGTAAAACATTTACATAGATGCCATGTAAATTTTGCAAATATACTGTGGGTGTTTGTACAGTTAATGCAGAAATGTAAAGTACAGTATTCTAATACTACTTGACCTACTGTTCCTACATATACAAAAGTAAAAAACATATATATATATATGTGTGTGTGTGTGTGTGTGTGTGTGAGAGAGAGAGAGAGAGAGAGAGAGTAAGTCAGAATTTTGTTTAACACCTACAATGAATTTATTTTGTATTATTATAATTTACAACATATTCTGTAGCAAATAATCAAATAAAATGAAGGCCTATTATTTTTTCTAGTCATACATACACATCTATTTTTTTTTTCTTCATGTACAGGGTAAAAGAAAAAGAAGGTCAGGTTAGATTTTCATAATACAGAATGGACCCATCTGGTTTTTAAAATCAATAGCAGATTTTCACAGGAAGGATGATGGGAAAAAGACTGGCATACAGGTTGCTCTTTGTAAAAAGCCTTCATTCAAAGAAAGCAAGGCCAAATTCTCTCTTCCTATCAGCTGTGCATATAGCCAACCTTAAAGGCAAGGGAAAAATAGTGCTACTTATCTTTACTATCTATATATTAGATAAATATATTCAGTGCTTTAAATAGCTTTTATCCATTATTTGATTCTTGCAGGCTTATTCAGGTGAGAATATATATATATATTATAGAATATTATATATTCTAATATATATATTATATATATATAAAGTACCTGGATGATTAGCCATTGATGGTAGAGTGGGGTAGGGAGAAAGAGTTTGGACTTCTTAGAATATCACATAGCTAAAAAAGAATGTAGTTCAAATTAGACAAAAATATTGGGCAATCCAGTAAAACCTGGTCCTTCTGAAGGAAGCAGTCCTGTTCCCTATTTAAGAGAATGAAATCCACTGAACTAGATGGACTTATTTTTGAGTACCATGCATAGTTTTGTGTTCTGTGACTTACTGAAATACCTTAAATTTAATAGGATAAAATGAAACACTATGACTGCACAGTTCAGAAGTAAGTACATATTATCCAGCATGGCTTACTCTTAGGTAATAGTAGACACTTGCTATTTAGTGAATTGTGCTCAGTTTCTTCCGCTAGAGATTTATCTCAAATAAAAGAGTGCATATCTAATGTTCTAGACTGCCTTTCTCAATTTTTAAAAAATATACATTTGATAAACAGATTTGGCAAATGTTCCAAACATGCATATAACAATGGCATAAGCTATATGACAGAAAGATCTCTAGTTGCATTGTTCAGAGTCTGTAGATGCAGTTTTTGCTTTGAATCCATTCCTGAATAAATACACAATCATAATATACAATGTGACTAATATTAATATAACTACTGAGCCCTTCTGGAAATCAGAAATATTAGCATCAGCTAGCTTGACTTTTTTAAAAAATAGTATAATGTGGGTTTTGTGCTTGAGTTTGGCAGAAGAAATGTATGACACAAAGGTACAGCCTATCTAACTATTTTCATTTCAGCCACTGGGTGTTCAGTCATAAATTTGCATGAGAACCCAAAGGGACTTAAAGGAAACTAAAATGCTATTGCATGTTTAATTTTATTAGTCTTTTTAAGCCACCTCTTTTGAACAAATGCCTATCTAAAGCAGTTTTGCTTAATTAACATTTTAACCATACTTGAGTTGAAACATTATGATTATCTTGGGTTGCATGAAAAATCCTCAGCCATTGATATTAATTCTCTCTTGAGCTCTTTTTTTCCCTGAGAATTGTTGGGATTCTTTGCTGCAAGAAGGCTTGGTCACATCAAACTGCCCTATTCCTAGAAATGGTGAGTAAATCATTCTAACATTCTTCAGATCTCTCCAGAATAGAATTGTGTCAGGCAGCTATGCCAGAATAACTGCTTCCATGTAAGATATCTATTTATTTCAGATTGTTCTTTTTTGTCCTTGTGATACCATATGACTTCCGGTTGCAGAAGTTTGGAAGATAGATAAATTAAAGTCTGAATGGCATAGAAACATTCTTAAACAGTTGCTTCTAGGATGAGTGGGGTAGAATGCCAAATGTCTTGATCCAGCACTACAATTTCTTAGGAATATAGGCAGCTGTTTATCCTAAATTAAAGGCTAGTGGTCTATTCACTCCAGGCAGATTGCATCTCTCCTGTGTTTAAACCAGAGCTTTCCTTGCTCTACCTGGTCCTTATTGGGTCCTTATTCAAGAGATTAGCAAAACTGTTCTGCTCAAACTCACACATATGTTTGTATATGTGAATATTCCCATAAATTGCAGCTTCTAACTTTCTGCAAGGAAGGTTATATTTGAAGCAAGTTCAGGGAAGATTATATTTCATGACAGAGCTCATGCAGAAGGTTTCATTCAAGCTATGTAGCTCCTTCTAAAAGACTTATATGTCTGCCTGTGATTATGGACAATCAGTGCCCCTTTAGGTAGATAATACAATAATAAAGAGTCTGATGTATGATATCTTTCTCTATTTCTATAAAAATAACAAATATGGATTCAGTGATGTGAAGATCAAGGTTGATTTTTTAATAGATTCATCTTTCCTTAATATCTGAAAGTGAAATCAATGATGGAAGGAATCTATGTGAGTCAGGAAGAATATTAGAAATACTGCAAAGTGTCTCAGGAAGAGTATAAGAAATATGGGTGGAATGCTGTTAACAAAACAAAGATTCAATTTTTTTCCCAGGAACATGACATTGTTATCCATTTAGATATTTTGTGTACTTTTAAATCTATAATTTGAAAGTAAATTCTGCTTAAAGTGTACATTTGATTTTATGTTTTGTCTCAGAATGTTTGGCAACTAAGCGTTGAAGAATGATGTGCGAAAATGGACAAGATTTTGCTCCTCTTGTTCAAATATGGAAGTGCTCTTCCATGTTCTTAAATTGGATAGCATTGTAAGTAAAAATAACACAAAGAAATAAAATAAGCATTCAAAGTTTATGGCTCACAGGGAGATGCTGACACTTGGAAATGTGTGTATGTGTATGTTTCATATATATATACTTGTGTTTGGTTGATTGTTGTAAGAGTTTTCCTCATGATGAGGGACCCCAATAAAGTAAATCACTATATACAGTACTGTGTAAAAGTTTTAGGCAGGTGTGAAAAAATGCTGTAAAGAAAGAATGCTTTCAAAAATATATATTGTAATTGTTTATGTTTATCAATTTACAAATGCATAGTGAATGAACAGAAGAGAAATCTAAATCAAATCAATATTTGGTGTGACTACCCTTTGGCTTCAAATCAGCATCAATTATTACACTTGCACACTTTGTACACTTGCACAAAGTCAGGGATCTTGTAGGATTAGAGTCAGGTGTATGATTAACCAATTATACCAAGCAGATGCTAATGATCATCAATTTCATATGTAGGTTGAAACACAGTCATTAACTGAAGCAGAAACAGCTGTGTAGGAGGCTTAAAACTGGGTGAGGAACAGCCAAACTCTGCTAAGGTGAGATTGTAGAAGACAGTTTCATGTCACAGGTCATACACCATGGCAAGACTGAGCACAGCAACAAGACACATGGTAGTTCTACTGCATCAGCAAGGTCTCTCCCAGGCAAAAATTTCAAAGCAGACTGGGGTTTCAGGATGTGCTGTTCAAGCTCTTTTGAAGAAGCACAAAGCAATGTTGAGGACTGTAGATGCAGTGGTCGGCCAAGGAAACTTAGTGCAGCAGATGAAAGACACATCATGCTTACTTCCCTTCAACATTGGAAGATGTCCAGCAGTGCCATCAGCACAGAACTGGTGGAAACCAGTGGGACACAGGTACACTCATCTACTTTCCGGAGAAGTCTGGCCAGAAGTGGTCTTCATGGAAGAATTGTGGCCAAAAAGCCATACCTCTGAGGTGGAAACAAGGCTAAGCAACTCAACTATGCATGAAAACATAGGAACTGGGGTCCAAAAAAATGGCAGCAGGTGCTCTGGACTGATGAGTCAAAATTTGAAATATTTGGCTGTAGCAGGAGGCAGTTTGTTCACCGAAGGGCTGGAGAGCGGCACAATAATTAGTGACTGCAGGCAACAGTGAGGCATAGTGGAGGTTCCTTGCAAGTTTGGGGCTGCATTTCTGCAAATGGAGTTGGAGATTTGGTCAGGATCAATGGTGTCCTCAATGCTGAGAAATACAGGCAGATACTTATCCATCATGCCATACCATCAGGGAGGCATGTGATTGGCCCCCAATTTATGCAGCAGGACAATGACCCCAAACATACAGCCAATGGGGTCAATTAAGAACTATCTTCAGTGTAAAGAAGAACAAGGAGTCCTGGAAGTGATGGTTTCACCCCCACAGAGCCCTGATTGTAACGTCATCAAGTCTGTCTGGGATTACATGAAGAGACAGAAGGATTTGAGGCAGCCTACATCCACAGCAGATCTGTGGTTAGGTCTCCAAGATGTTTGGAACAACCTACCTGCTGAGTTCCTTCAAAAACTGTGTGCAAGTGTACCTAGAAGAATTGATGCTGTTTTGAAGGCAAAGGGTGGTCACACCAAATATTGATTTGATTTGGATGTCCCTTCTGTTCACTCACTGTGCATTTTGTAAATTGATAAACATAAACAATTATAATATATATTTTTGAAAGCATTCTTACTTTACAGCATTTTTTCACACCTGCCTAAAACTTTTGCACAGTACTGTATATACAGAAGGTCATGGAGAATAACAGGGCTAAGATCCTGTGGGACTTCCAGATCCAGATGGACAGGCAGGTACTGGCTGATCAACCAGACATCATGGTAGTAGATAAGGACCAGAAGACAGGGGTGGTGATAGATGTAGTGGTGCCAAGTGACAGCAACATCAGGAAAAAGGAGTATGAGAAGCTGGAGAAGTACCAGGGCCTGAAGGAGGAACTAGAGGGGATGTGGAAAGTAAAGGCCAAAGTGGTCCTAGTGGTGGTAGGAGAACTTGGGGCTGTGACTCCTAAGCTGGGAGAGTGGCTCCAACAACACCAGAGCTCTCTGTCTAGAAGAGTGCAGTGCTAGGAACAGCTAAGATTCTGTGCAGAACCCTCAAGCTCCCAGGCCTCTGGTAGAGGACCCGAGATTGAAGAAGACACATACCACCCATAGGGGTGAGAGGGGATTTTTTAAAAATATATTCACAGTCAACTGAACATAAGTAAAAATTCCATTCAGTGGTAGATCTAGTATGTACAGCTTCATCTCTTGCTCTGCCTTATGCATTTCAAGGAGTGCATAATGGGGATATTTATGCATGTATGCATATATGTATGTATTCTGGTTCATTACTTTCCATCTCAGCATTACACTTCTTTTCTTGTCACATCCTGCTTATCCAGGCTGTACAGGAACTCACATATGGAACTTTTGTCAGTGGAAACTTCTAGAATTGTCCCGTCTCCATGGAGATTAGAAACTTGGAATTCATCTTAAGCTTTTGTGCTCTGCTTAAAAAGGTAAGCATTCAAAAGTCTTGGACTATTAAACTGCTATGGACTTTTTCATATACACTCACTTGTTGCATGTTCTATGCCATTTCTAGAGCTGAAAATCAGTCTGAGTTTGGTTTTGTTCTCAAAGTTTTGCTTTGCATTGCTGGCCTGAAGTGAACTAATTATAATTTAAAACTGAATTATTGAAACATTCGTAGTAGGAAATAAACCCAAACAAATACATGGGGCTTGTCTCAGAATAACCATGTATAGGATTGAACTATAAGAAGTTCTAACTAAAGACTTTGCTTCCCCTAATATGGGAAAACCTGTAATGTGGTCAAATATCACTAGCTGAACTAATGGATGCTTTCAAACCTCCATTTCATTTTTTAGTCTGTTAATCATTCTGATTTTTAAAAACAATTGTTCATTTATTCTGAAACACTCTAACATTATCATGTGGTTAACTGGGTCTTAGTTTCTTAGAAGCCATCAAACATGATTGACATTAGTGATCTTTTCAGAATTAGTGATCGTTTCACAATTCATTCTCTAACTTTTTTAGTGTTAAATCAAGCATCTCACTGGAGTCTGTAGTTAGATCAGAGTTCTGAATTTTTCAAGGCCAAACAATGAAGCTATTAAACAAAAGTAACATTTAAAGTTTAAAGCATGAACAAAAACCAAAAAGACCTCCCTCCCCAAAAACGTCCCTCCAGAACTCAGCATGCTTTATTCCCAGTTACTCCTAGCTAGCAAATGGGGGATTTTAGGTTTTTATCTTAGATTACAGGACCATAGGTAAGTCGATAGTATTAGGCAGCAAAGAAATGCTTCTCTGGAAGACTGTTTGTAGAATGTTCATTCAAAAATCAGTGATAATAGCAATCACTTCTCTTTTCTGAACCAACTCATCTCTAATCTCAACAAGAGAAGAATTTCCGGTAAGGAGAGAAAGGCTCACAGCCACCTCAAAGTGGGGCTATATCCAGGTTTTATTTATCTATTTGGGGCTGTATACAGTATACAAAGAGTTATCAAGCTTTGCAAGCCCTGGCAGCATCATATCATCTCAACAAAAGTTCAGGTATCTTTTCTCACAAAATTGTAGAAACTTTGCCAGATTGTTAAATCTAACTCCAACATCTCACAAAATCCTATTCATAAATACCAAATCTTGTGAGAACTAATACACAAGTTGAGTATTATCAAGTAAAATCTCAAGATGTGATCTTGGGACATGTCAATCATTTTTGTTTTTGTTTTTTAATTTTTAAAATTATTCTAAATCAGCAGAGATACAGGTGTTGTTTTAATTGATGGTGGACACTGTGGGGCACAGTTTTGTTAGTTGTTGCTCTGCCTATTGCCCTGTCTGATGTCTTCTGAAACTTGAAAAGGCACCAACACTGAAGACTTTCATTTTGAAAATACCATTCCACTAATCAGACAGTATTGCAGTGCTTATGGATATAGAATAGGGAGAAATAGTTTGAAATGTATACAAGGAGGAAATAAATATAAGAAGCAGATTTCATAGTCAATAGTATTTCTCCCTCCTCCTCCTCCTCTTCTTCTCCTCCTCCCTACCCTGGAGAGGGGCATTGTTGTGAATTAACATCACCAAAATGTAGGAGCTGGTAGAAAGGAAATTCTAAGTCCTGGCCACTGCAACAACTTAGTTTCTGGTCAACTAAAAATGGAATTCAAGAGTTTTGGTATTCCTGGTTGTTGCTGTTGATGGTAATCAGTAGAGGCATTTGCAGAATTAATGAGTGAGCATGCATGTTTATAGACCACATCCCTCCATATCGAGTTTCTCTTCCGTTAGGTGATTGCATCTTGGGAGACCATCGGCACTGCCTCTGAGAACTCAGAGCTTTGATTTTGGACCTATGTACTCTTGCCTGATAGGTTGGATATCCATGTATCATAGCATCTGGCTTCTTCAGAAGACTGCTGAGGTTCGTATAACACATTACATGAGGCTAAAACTGGGTTAGGACTTTTGTGGTTCGGTGTATAATGGGAACACAGCCATTGTTTTAATACTCTGCTTTCTCTTCAGTTCATATACATCTTTCGCCCATTATTTTAACATGTTATATGATTCAGGGAATTATTTTAAACTTTTATTTATTTATTTTTTGGGGCATAGCAAATCTTATTAATACAAGCATAGAACTTGTGTTTGTGACAGAGAATCAAATCATTTCACTCATAATAGTCCCTTGAGTAATCATTAAAGGGACCACAAGACTCTTTGTACTCTTAGCTGTTTTCATTTGGAAGAAAAGCTCTTTAAGGTTTATGTTGATTACAAGAGAAAATTTGAAATTAACTTTAAAAATATAATGGTGTTTTGATGGCAGATCTTTTATGTTTCTTTAACTAAAACAACTAATGAAAACTACTTTAAACTACTGAACTTCTGAAAATATGCTTTGTATTTCAGTAATTATTTTTGCACCTAACAACCCCTGAAGCTATTCAAGTTCAGCATATATAGTTGTGGTTTCCCAAATAATTCATAGTGGTGACAGTAATGTTAACACATTAAGTCTTAGAGCTTGCAGTCAAATTAATCTGATTTTCAAAAGTTAACACATTTTTAGCTGCAAATAGTTACAGAAATAAGATTCAAAACTGGGAGAAAAAAAGGAAGGGAAATATTTTTGAGCACACTTTTTGTAGAATTTGGGAACATTTTGGTGCACTTTCACGTTTTCTCTGACAAAAATATATGCTTATGGTTGTTTTCCCAATATCTCTTAGTTCATGTAGGCAAAAACATGACTCCTGAAACTTTTAAATGAGATGTCTGCTATTATTTGTCCTTTAGATGCACCTAAAGATACTCCCAAATTTATCATATTATAGTCTTCATCAGCTCTATATTTTTACCTTTATTTTCCCCTAAAGCTTTCTAAAATAATGTAGCCCCCCCCTCCCCCAATTTATTGTGTGTAGATGCCAGAAAAAAAAGAATGTCTGATCCACCAAATCTAACTAAAGCTTTGGTTAGGACAGAAGATGAAATATAGAAAGATATTTCTCATTACCCACTGTATTTTGGAGGTGATATGCCTCCATATTTGGCAGATAGACTTGGATAGGAACTAGTGATTTGTGTGGACAGGGAAGGGAGGTTGTTTGTTTAAACCTGGGCTATTTAGTTGGGATGCATGAATTTTAGGGAATCCAGTTTCACTTTCATTCAATTTTTCATCTATACTAATATAGGTTTGTTTTGTTCCTTTTCATATTAGTTTGCAATTTTAAAAATTAAAAGTCTGCACAATATTACCCAATTTAGTATGTGTTTCGCCTTACATATGCATTCCATAATGGGTAAATCTTTCCAAACATTTTCCCTGATACACTAAATATTACTATGCTATTTTCACTAAAATATGCACATCATGTATATTCCATAATTTATGCATTGCATACAAATTTTTATTGCATAATTGCATTGGGAAATGTCACAAAATATGACTTTTCAAGTACAACTCTATTTTGGTTCACACATTGGTTTGAGAACTTCACATTAATGAAAACTAGACAAAATTCACTCCCATTGCTACTGGTGGTTTCTAGTTTCAGAGACACTGGAACAATATTGGTTTTCAAGTAGAAATTTCTAAGTTACAGGCTAGTGATTTCAAAGTGGAAGCCTTGAAGGAGTATTTCTGTTCTCAGCAGTCTGAAAGTATAAAGCACTGGTTATCAGAATGGAAGTGTGAATACCTGCAATAGATGAGCAAGGAATTCTAATTCTCATTTTTTAAAAGCAAAAGTAGGGTGGGGCTGAGAGGAAGTCATTGGCCCAAAGTCACCCAGCTAGCCTGATGGATCTTCAGTTTGGGAAAAAAAGTAGCAAATCCTGGAAACCTTAATGGAAGGCAACTTGTACATTTGCCTTCTTCTTGGGCAGCTCTGAATTCTTTTAATGGGACTTGAGAAATATTAGTTCAGTTAGAGAGTGAGGAGGAAATAAGGGAACGGCAAAGAATGAAAAGGAAAGCAAATGAATTTGGTCACATGAATATAATTAAATTTTTTCAACAGATTCATCTGGTACTGTACTACTGCACTGCCAGGCATTTTATTGCCTGAAGGCTGAGAAGCAAATAGTATCTGTTCCCTCAAGGCAAGATGCATCCCGCTCCTTGGCTAGAAAAATACAATTTATTTTATTTATATTTATATATCAAATTTGTCACTGCCCATCTTGTTAAAAAGGACTCTGGGCAGTTTACAGAAGAGGTAAAATCAATTAAAATACAATACAAAACAATCTTAAATAAGTCATAAATAAGTAATAAATACATTCCAAGGAATAATAAAATTGGTGATCAGCTTGGGGAATATCATCAGGGCGCAGTCACCCCCACCACAATAATATTAAACAGCTAGCTTTTTAAAATCTTTTGTGACAGCATCCAAAATCAGCTTCTTTCCTATAGTAGAACTGATCCTTTCAGCCATAAAAGATCATATATGTTAATATTCTTCATTTTCATCACAACAATTTTAAGAAGTATACATTATGAGTTGAGAGGACATGTTGGTTTCCAGAGACCATAAATGTTCTCCTAAGGCCATTACCTGGAAGGCTTTCCTTCCTGAGAAATTAGATTAGTGCTAACTGTGTGTGGTGACAAGAACCTGTCTGTATAATTACACCTACTGTGCTAACTACACCAACTTCTGAGCCAATCAGATCCTTAGTTATATTATAGTTGAACTACTATAATGAACTCATTTTGGAGCAGTCTTGAACAGAATCTGGAAGTGTCAAAATGATGCAAAACATGGCAATCAGGGTTATGCTGAAACATCTACAGTGGTTGCAATTGTGCTCTGAGTATACAATAATTCAAAATAATAGATCTAACATTTAAAGCCCTTAAGCACACACTCACACACACAAACACACACACAAACTTTCAGAGGACTCTTTTGGTGGGTGATGGGGGCACATTGGAGAGGACCTTATTTTGCACTGCTTTCAAACTTCCTTTCTTTGTTTCCACCTTTAGAAAAGGAGTTTCACATATCTTTGTTATATAGTTATTATGGTTTTCTTAATATAGAGTATTTTAACTGCTTTAATTATTTGTTATATACATAAAAGAATATTAGAATATCTGCAGGGAGTGGGATTTCGCCTACCAAAAACTGTTGGAAGCTCTACTTCAGTTTCTCACCCATTAGCTAACAGCACTTGTAAGGCAATTACATCAAATCAAAGTATCATGTTATTAGAGAAAGTAATTATAAGGAGGAAGAAATGAAAGTTTCTGGGAGTACCTTTTGGCTATGCTGACTCAAGACCAAAATCTTCTGCAATTTGTAACAACTTGTATTAGTTTCCGGAAAACATTTAGATTATGCTTCCCCAGCCTGGTGCCCTACAATGTGTGGGGGCTATAGCTCCAGAATTTCGAAGAGCCCAGGGAAGACTGCTTTAGATTAGCTCCAGCTAAGGTCCTTTGCTTCCTATGGCCACTTCTGGGAAAGCTCTACTAACACTATCCAAACATGTTACTCTAGGCTTCCCACCTGAATTGCTCCAAAGTAAGAACTACACAAGACTTTAAATAAAATGACTTATTATGTTATTAGAATATACAAACAAGATTTTTCTAGAATTCAGAGAAAGATCTTTCTTGAATGTTTTGGTTATTAAAACAAAAATTGTAGAATTGTAGAATTCATGGGAAATATCCAGACTAAGTCATAACTAAGTCTCACTGAAAAGAATCAGACTTACCCTAGTTACTATAATTTTATGCTATACTGTACTTCAGTAGTACTTCTCACAAGAAGCTTAATCTCAGTATTTCCTCATGAATAAACAGCAACAACAGTTTTCAATTGCAGCAGTACAAGGAAATAATAGATCAGGATAATAAGATCTCAAATAATTTAAACTGATAGCAAATTAAAGTTGCTTTGTGCACATGTGTTATCTTTCCAGAAGGAAAAAGAATATTTTTATTATCTGAAAAAGGAACATTATATTTAAGTTCAAAACAGTTATTTTTTGAAATATAGGACAGAAGGTGAAAGGCTGTTAGTCCAAAATAAAATCCCATAATGATGATTCACTGTACACCAGCGTGTTTAGAATGGCAAGAATTAGATTGTTCGTTTTCCCTTTTTTGTTGGGAACAATAGCATTTTCCTAGGCCTCAGTGTAATGATTTGGGGCATATCAAGATATAGGAAAGGAACGTTCCTTCCCAAAACAGCAAACATTTGGAAAAATCTATACAAAAATTACATACATTCATCCTAGTTGCATTTTGTTTAAAAATATTTATATCAGAAGTTCTTAAAGTTTCAAAGACCAATATTAGAGAAATTTACATGCATAACTTTGTATATAACAGAATATTACAAATAAAAATGGATGTGGATTGTCCTCTACTACTGAACAAGTTATAATCACAAAGAAATGGATGGAATGGCACCTGAATACCTATGACAATATCAGGCCTGCAAAGTAAGTCACCATCTCTACCATGTAGCTTAAGTGGATGATGGAGTAGAGAAGAGTGTAGTTCTCAAAACTGGGCAGCTAGCATTACACAGGAAAATTAGCCCTCCCCTTTTTGTGTTTTTACCCTTTAGTCACAAAACTAAATTGCAAAGTATATTGCAACCCACTGTGGTAGCAGCACCTGCCTTCTGGAATGAGGTTCCCCCTGAAATTTGAATGGCTCCCACGCTACTGGTATTTTGAAGGGCCTAAAACTCCTGGCTCTTCACCCAGGTCTTTGGAGAGGATGATACTCCTTTCTTCCTTTCTGTTCCCCTCTGGATTTATTTTTTTGTCATTGTTGTCCTTTTGTCTTGTGCTGTTTTTGTGTTTTTTGTATTGTTCTTTTTTAAAAAATGTTTTAACAATTGCAAACTGCCCAGAGTCTCTGGGAGTCAGGCAGCAAATAAATTTAATAAATTATTATTGCTGTTGGTTGCACAGTCAGCCAATTGCTTAGACTGGATTTGGCATTTTTATCCACCTTTTGAGTCCTTCCCAAGGACCCAGGATAGACAGATGTTGTTGATTGGTGGTGTTAAAGGTATCGTCATAGGATGTAAGTTGCTTCAAGTAAATTATTATTGTTGGTCGCACAGTCAGCCAGTTATTATTATTGTTGGTTGCATAGTCAGCCAGTTGTTTAGACTGGATTTGGCATTTTTATCCACCTATCGACATTTTTATTCTCCTCCTCCTCCTCCTCACAGTCAGACAGATGTTTAGACTAGATTTGGCATTTTTATCCACCTATTGAGTTGTACCCAAGCATCTGGGATAGGCAGATGTTGTTTGATGGTGTTAAAGGTATTGTCACAGGATGAAAGCTGTTCCAAGTAAAGCTGCCTTTTGCAATTGACTGAGGGTGATTTTATCAATGCCGATGGACTTCAAGTATTATTATTATTGTTTGTCACACAGCCAGATGTTTAGACTGGAATCATCATCATCATCATCATCATCATCATCATCATCATCATCATCATCTGGTTTATTCTGGTATGTGTCTGAGTGTGTGCATGCATGCTGTGTCATATTCTACAGCATCTAGAAAGCTCCAGGTTGTTAAAATAGAAAACTTGATGACCAAACGTAAAAACATCCTATGTTCAAGGGCAATATAGGGCCCAATCCTATGAAGTTTTGTATTTGATAGAACTTAATCCTATGGCAATATAGTGGGGGAGGGATTTTATTTTATTTTGTTTTCAAGGGCTGTATCTTTCTTTTTTAAATCTTTTTTCATGGCTGAGAGTTATGGAGCATTGGTCAATGATGTGATGATAGCACAGGATGGAGCAATGTCAGGATTTGGGGCATGCTATTCCTCCTTTTGGTTACTTTTGCAAATGTACTTTAACAGATGCATTTAGCCTGTGGGAAGATTAACATACTTTTTTTTTTTTAACTCCCCTCATTGATGTGTGCTACCAAAAGTTGATAGAACGATCTGGGAGAGCTCTGTGGAACACCCAAAAGATGCTCAGGGTCATATATGCCACATGATTTTGGTTTGCATCTGCTTTGGGTCTAAGATGCCAGTCATACAATCTACTGTTGTTGTGGCACAACTCCATAGTCCAGAAAGAGATGATATGTGTTTGCTTGCATGGGTTGTCCACCCTGCCTATATCAAGAAGCTTAACTTGCCCATCTCAAAGGGGAAACATCCTTACATAGCTTAGTGAGTTTGCCTCTCTCTGGGGAAGGATTAGAGGAGAAATTGCAGGGAATGTAATCCAGGAAATTCCATTCAACTTCTGTTAATTTTCTCTAGGAATTGGATAGGCAAGTGATCTATGTTTGTTCCTACACTTGTAGAATTATGATCTAGAATAAATCTTTATATTTTAATACATATTGCTTATTCTTATTTTTAGTGATAATTTCATGTGAAGGTTTTGTTTTGTTTAATTTTGTATTACAGATCAAGGAACAGCCAGCTGAAATCCATACTGTATGAAATCCATACATTCTACTGTACCCATTTCTCCCAGCTGACAAATTTTAGTCACACGATTCTTCAGTATATGTATTTTTGTATTTTGTATGCCACATACACAACTATAATTTTTGCATTCAGTTTTCTCTGCTACAGCTATAACTCCATGGCAGTGCAAAATGTTCTAGATACAGTCTCAGGCAATTTCGTAAAAACTTGGAAAAGACTGGAGTCTGGAAGTTGGAAGAGCTGCTGCTAGTCCAAGTCTCCAGTGCTGATCCTTAACCAGGTAACAGGCTGCTTCCTTTTTAAAATTCAATTTCCATTAATATGCACTTTCTTTAACTAGCTCTAACATCTTTTTTTTTGTATGCAACTTTTCAAAATATATACTGACTTTGTATGCAGCTTTCATAATAAATGTTGTCTATATAAGTGTTTGCATGAAAGAATATGATGCCAGTGGGTTGGCTGTGGCTACTGTTTGTGCTGTAGCTAGAACACATGTTAGATATAAAATGTCTGCCCTGCATAAATAACATTTTCCTAAAGTTTCACTTCAAAAGCCAACAAGGTGCAAAAATCAACCTATGCCCCCTTACTTATTTATTTATGTATTTTTCAGATTTATTCTAAACCAGCAGCATGCTTCCAGGAGATCGTGCTTTTCTTTGTTGTCTAATTGCTAAAAAAATTCTTTCCCCAACCACATAAGCCAAGGGAGGGGTTGACTGTGAGGAAAGAGACTCACTTTTTTCCAGTACTGTATGGGTGGCCATCTAACACCGGAGTCTGCCACTTTTGTCAAGATGAGGGCTACACTCAGCCTTTGAGTGGCACATTAGAGGACCTCACTAAAAATACAGTTCAGCAGCACCTTTTGGAAGGCTAGTCTTTGGGGTTGGCATCCTAGACTTAGAGGAGCATTGCATATGATTCTAGAAGCTAGATGTTACAGATCCCTGCCCTAGCATTTGCAATACATCAAGGAAGGATGAATTCCGCAGAAGACTAGGGTGAGTAGAGTTGTGTGTTGAACTCTTCCTCTGCCTGCCATTTTCCTTATCATTTCTCAGTTGTGGGCTTGGGAGCTGAAAACTACTTTGGCTGTCAGTAATGGGGAACAGTCTGGGAAGGAAACTGAAACACAAATAGTATATGGGGGAAAAATTCAGCATCCCTTCTCTTACCCAGGTTTCTGACTTCTAGGATAATGTAGTACATTACATGTTATTTGGTAACAATGCACTGGAAGACTGAAATGTACCTCTGTCATATATAGTTCTGCTCAAGGTATACATCCCAAAATATGGCCCAAATTCCCTTAGAATATTCAGGAATTCTGTACTGGAGGCAGCTTACAGAGAAAGGTAGAAGAAAGCTGCCACAGGTTTCAATGGAAGAGAAATGGTACAATTTGTCAAAATGAACTCCATTGTGACAAGAGGGATAGCAGTGAACTAGGCCTGCTAGTGGCTGTCATTTTCCATACAGTTTGTGTAAAAGAGCATGCATTTTGAAGTTATAAAAAGAAATATATGGTTGAGAAGGTTCCCTACAAAAAATATATATTGTTTGATAATTAAGTATTGTGCTTAACCCTACCCCCAAATTGTTACTCAAAATTGTGAATACCAATAAAAGTAGATTCCCCTTTTTAACAATAACAATAACAACAACAGACTAATATGACACAGGGTATATATAGATTGACCCACACATTTGTACCCATAAATATTTTTATCAATGTGCACCTTGTAACTGTAAAGTAAGTATTTCTTTATAAATCCATTCTGCCTATTTGTGGATGAATTGGCTAAAGAAAATTGCTACAAAAATTAATGTTTTAATATGCATACCTATTTCAGAAAGTGTGCATTTATAATTACTTTTAAAATTTATTATTAAAGAGATTTTTATAATATAAAAGCAATATATATTTAAAGGAAAAAGAAGAGAAAGTAAAGTAAAAGAAAAGTAGTGAATAAGTAATAAAGAAATTATTATTACAGAAAAATAATAATAATAAAAAAGAATATAAGGATATAAAGAAGTGGCTTCCAATCTTCTTTACAGCAAATACATTTGTATTTTATCTTCTCTCTCTAAGGTTATATCATAATTCCCTTCTTCACATATTCTACCCTTTCTAATCATCAAACCCATAAATCACAAGTTCATTTTCCCCCCTATTTTCAGCAAAAAGTCCATAAACAGTTTCTAGTCACTGACAAATGTAGTTATTGTCTTTTCTCTGATCAAAGAGGTCAATTTTGCCATGTCTGCAAATTCTGTCATTCACCAACCATTCCTCCACTGTAGGTATTTCAGCGTCTTTCCATAAAATATAAAATAAAATGCTAAAAATATAAAATAAAACGTTAAAAATGTGTTACCAACAAAGCAGAGACTTCCCAAAATTTGCTCAGACATGGAAAAGAGCCGTCCAAATATATTCTTTTAAAAAGCTTATTAAAAAAAGATAATAAAAGTGTTGTTAGCTATGTTAATCTTCTGTGGTCCTGTTAAGCCTTGCAGAAGCAACCATAAAAAATACATCCCCCAGATTAAATCCTCCTCAACAGAACTTTTCACTGAAGAAATTCAGCAGTTTTCTAGTGAAAAAGAAAGAAAGAGAGCAGGTATGGTGGCAGAAGAGTAAAAGCTGAGCTAAAAACTCCCTTGGAAATGGGAACCACCTTATTCAAATCTTTAAAAGGTTTTGCTTTGTCCTGAAGGACATATAAAAGCTTTCAAGTTGCATGTGATTGTATATTACCTTGTATGAAAAGATATATTTGAATAATCCTTTCAGATATATATTTATAAAAAGGAAAGAGAGAGAGATGGAGCTTGATGGCAAAAACTGAAGCGTTCTATAATCCCATTGATTTAGTGGGATAGAACAATAAATATATTTTATTCTCTTTTGTTGAATTCAGTGATGCTCAAAAACCACTTGACCTTGGCTGGATTTCTCTCCAGCTTATAAATGGGAGAGGTAACATTTTGTATATTGTTTTATAAGTTTGAAGTTGGTGTAGAACTGAGGGTGTTGGACTGGCTTGGGGAGACATTTGTTCAAATCCTCACCAGCCAAGAAGCTCAATAGATGACCTTGAGTGAAGCCTTACTGCTGTTATGTGATCTGAATCTACAAGCATGTATTCCGTGTCCTTTCAATATTCGGCACATAGTACATGGGAAAATCAACTCCATTATTCTGCCATCACCTGCAATTCCATTTTGAAATTGTTACTACAATATTATATATGTACGCCAGCCTTGTGACCTCCAGATATGATGGGCCATGTCTCCTTTAATTCTAAGACAGCTGACTGGCATAGCCACTGCATCTCTCTCTCTCTCTCTGAAAATCCTTTAGGTTAGTTAAATGTTTCCAAGAGTTGCTTTGCTTAACTTTCTCTGTCTCCAGTTTTGTACCCAGGAAGCATTTTCTGTCCGGTTTTTAGAATTTGGAATCAGACTGGTTTCAGAAGTGGAAACAATGCACTTAGATTTCTTACTATTGTTATTTTTCTATAAATAGCATAGGCTACAAGAAAACTGCATGGATTTGTTCATGTAGCTAATAGGAGACAGGACTGACTCAAAGGCACACACTTAACTGTGTATCCACAGTTGGCCCCAGCCTTTAGTTACTTCAGTTCATGCATATCCCCTCTTTACATTAACAATATAAACATAGCCTTTGATAAAGGCTGACGGAAGGGCAGGTCACAAATGCTTATAGCATCTAGATTTTTTTCCAGTCATTTGCCAGTAGTACTAGAGAAGAGCATGGATGCAGTTATGATGAGATTTTGGAGAATTCTCACCAGTGCATATGTGTGTATCCGAACTGTAGAGAGGGAACAAGGTTGCAGATGAATTGAGTGAATCTGCAGGTTCCAAAGAAAGAATATACCTATACCTATACCTATGTCTGTGCACACACACACACATGAATGGTATAGCTAAATTTAGAAAGAGTAAAGTGCAGGGCAGAACAAACAGAAAAACAAACAAACAAAAAAGAAACTGTAAAATATCTTTCAGATGAGTGTGGATGGTGCAATATTATCCCAAAATTGTAGTGGGAAGGTGGTTGTCATTTTCAAATTGGCCACAGCTTACTCTGTTCCAAGAGCATGGAATGGCTAATAATATTAAAAATAAAAATTCAATAAGTAATCCAACATTAAAATATACTATCAGACTCTCTTCACCCACAATTCCCATGATTGCCAATTTTGGGTGAGTCTTCAGGGAAAGTGGGGGAGGCGGGGTTGCAAAACTGTAGGCTGCTGAAGAAGAGGCACTGTGTTTAGCCCTGGAACCTGGAGATTCGTAATTTGACTTCAGATAACGTAACTGCTCATTCAGCCTCCTAAGCCTGAAGCTTAAGCAGACTTTTCATCTTTGTACAATCAAGAATTATACAAAGAGGAAATCAAACACACAGATCCTTGAAAAGGTAAACATTAGTGTGGAAATACCTTTAGTTTCCAATGGGACAAGAATACATAAATAAAGATATAGCCATACGGTAGAAAGTAGTGGAGAATAAGAACACATTTGGAAGCCTAGAACTACTTGCGTTTATGTCTTCCCCATTAAAATCCTCACCTCAAAATATGGATAGGCAAAGAACATATCTCTTTTTTGTGCTTACACTCCCTTACCAACCTTACTGCCCCCCGACCTCATTTTTTTGCTATTCTTTTAATTAGAAATAAATTAATAAGTAGCTATAGTGTTGCAAACAGAGACTCAGCCTTTACACTGGCAGGGCATGCCACAGTATATAAACAGAGAGCAGACCCCATCCCATTCTAGCACTGAAGATGTAACGAAACATTTGCAAGAAAACAACCAAGCTCAGAGAACCCCAAGGACTCCACAGTCAGCACATTTAGCACACAGGACCTATTAGCATTCCTAGAAAATAATAATAATAATAATAATAATAATAATAATAATAATAATAATAATAATAATAGATAAATAAACCTGAGAAGTAGAAAACATCCTGGGGAAAATGTTAAGTTCACTTTCTAGAAAATTGGTACTTTTTGAATAGGGAAGACCTGTGCCACAGGAACCATTTTGTGAGTACCCAGAACTTTTTCTCAAATATTCAGATGTGCCCCTGGTCCAAAAAGGCAGTCTGCATCTGCCCTAGAGACTTTCAAAGAGAGTGTTAAAACAGGCAATTTGGAGTTCTTAAATCATATGAATAGCATGTTATACTGTAACTTTGTTCATGTTTTGAGATTGTTTCTTAAAAAATCTACCAAAGTTAAATTACAAATACAATATTTGAACATTTAAAAAACTGAAGCCTGATTTTTTTTTGGGGGGGGGGGCAATTTTAATTTTGTGCAGGTTTAAGTTTATTTTAAAATTTATTGGAATCTGTTCCCCTGGTCACCACAGACAAGCAATTTAGTAGCCATATATTCCTGAGCAACTAACAGAAACGGTGTTTCTGTTAAACCCGTAATTTACATAAAGTATATAGTACCAAACACATGGAAGAGAATCCAGCAGATAATAAATTGAAGGTTGAGAAGCACCTAATTTATTTTCATTTTTATATTTTATGACCTCTTCCTTATGACTTTCATTTTCAGAAGGAAGTCACATTTTATTTAGCTTCCTTCCACCCTACTCACCCACCCTTGTATTCTGCTGTCTCTTCTTCCTAATCCTAAAAGTTATTCCATACTGACTGCAAGCAGGGTGAGGTATTTTGTGCTAATTGCACATAGTCTCCTCTCCTCTCCTCTCCTCTCCTCTCCATTTATGGCCATCTAGACAATAAGCATTTTTTTTAAAGTACATAGCTTTATGGATATTTGCATGACTTTTTCAAGCTATTTGCAGGATCAGTGCCAGGGAAACAGGTTGGCAAAGGGCAAACATACAAAAGCACATGGCTTCCCATAACTTTTAAGATAATACTGGTAGGAGGAGGGCTATTCCATATCTCAAATAAAACATTACTGTGTATTGGGTCTTTTCCCCTGCTTCAATTCTTATTTGGACTCGGGAGTCCTATTGAGAGTCTGATAACAGTGTTTATGCACTATTCTAATGCTAGTTTTGAGCAGTTTAAATGCTTTTAATGTATAGCATTACAGCTAGTGTGCCTTATTCTCTCTTATACTGAATGGCTGTCTGGAGGGGTGTAATTCCAGCTTCTTGCTTTGGTGTGCCATTATTTACAAGCACAGTAACATGCTGTGCTAAGCATGGTTTGAGTCACTATTCAGCTGTGCTTTGTTGGAGTAATTTGGAAAGTGATACATTTACTGAGCATAATAAGCATCCTCTTTAGTATCTTATATAAATAGATAGCTAATGTTCTCTTTATTTCGGTGATGAGAATGAAATAAAGCCCTCTGGAAAGGGACCCCAGCCTAGCTAGTTTCATATCTATTTTTCACATAGGGGTGACTAATGACTCCAAAGATGGAGATGAAACATCTTGGTTTTCCTGAAAAAACAATTGCTCCCTTTGGCTCCAGATCCATCCAAAGTTCCTCCTATTTGCTTCATCCAAACATCTTCCATAGAATTGGATTCAAAGTGCAATTCCAACTGGACTCAAAGTGCAAAGTATATTAGTCCTTCCCACCTTAAGATGTACTGGAACTGTAGCTTCTAGAATTCCTAGGCAACGGATTGCAATTCTTCCACTCTTGAACTGTGTCAGATGGGAAACCATAAACACAGGTGTTTGTGTTAGTGCTACTAGATATTGGGTACAAAAATCCAAATGTCTACTCAACGGGAACAAAGAAATATAGAAGGCTCTAAATCTTTGCTGCCATTTAGTAATCTACAGAATGACTTGGAAATCAAATGAACTGAAGTATGCCATGGTTCTGCTGAATCCCAAGGGAAGAACTCATGAGGGAAAACCTCCGATGAGCCCTATTCAGGGTGAGAAGTATGGCAGTCAGGGAGGCCTGAGTGTGTAAGAGAAAACAAGACCAGCAGTAGCCATTTCCACCATTTCCAATAATAAAGCAAGCTCAAACACAGCATGAAGATAAATTCAAAAGGAATTCTTAAGGCAAAAAAAAAGTCTTTTTCACAGGAGATGAAAAAAATGGAGAACGCACAAGACAGATTTTAACATAGCATTATGAAAAACATAAAGCACGTGCAGTTGAAGAACCTGATGATTCTCTTCTGAAATGCTGCCAGACAGATATTGATATCTGTGCCAAGCTTCTTGTCTGAAATAATGGGTTGTATCAAGGTCCACCATACTGGGCTGTTAGGTATTTCTTGAGGAGAGTTCAGTAACACCCAGTTTTTTGTTACAGGAATAACTACCATGGTGCTTGGCTCAGAAACATATGCTGCAGCTGCCACCCCTTCTGCTGGAGGAGACTCACAGTGTTCTGATGCCATCTTGTGGCTGTACCAAGAGGGGATGGTAACAGGAATGCCCTGTGGCATCGGGTCAGGAATCACGCAGCAGGTGCATCATGTGGAACATTTTTCTGAGAAGCTTAATCTGACACGAAGAGAAGAGAAGAGAAGAGAAGAGAAGAGAAGAGAAGAGAAGAGAAGAGAAGAGAAGAGAAGAGAAGAGAAGAGACTGCCTTGGAACAGCTGGTGAAATTATTAGTTATGACTGTGTTGAATGGAAAGATGATAGTGATAGTGCAGCAATATTTTTATCTGTCAAATATGTTGATATTCAGCTTTCCTGCTATGTTTGCCAATTTTAAAAGGGGGAGAGAATGGATGTCTTCATTGTATTGTCACTTCTTTGACCACTGGCAGCAGTGGCTGGAGAGGGGCTATGTTAGAATTTCTCAAACTCTGCAATGTCACTACTCCCTAAAATAAATCTGTGCAACCTCCAACCATGAATAAAACTAATGAATTCATTGGAGTTTGAGTTGGGCACTCTTATATTCAGTTTTACTCTACGTATTAAATAAAACAATGATCGAATCCTATCACTTTATCAAATTAAACAGATTAAAATACTGAACTTCACTAACCCATAAACTTCTGAAGACACTCCAAAGACTATGGATACTGTATACTATTCCACATTGTGATGGTAGATATGCTGGAGTTGCACAAATATTTCCTACAGAAGCTGAAACCAACTATTGGTATTCCCTGTCAATGGACTGCCAATATCCATAGATGTCAGTTGTCACACTCTGCAGAAAGAGAGTTTTGTCATTTCAGTTGTGTTCAAAAGCTCAAGTCACAAAATATATTACATTTTCATCAAAGCAAATTATGAAGACTTTATCAACATTTTTGACATAACAAGGGATTTTAACTAAGTTTAAACATTTTGTAAAATAAATAGCTAAGTGTAAAGAAGTTCATTTCAATATCATTTTCTATAATATAAATAATAATTCAATGAATACAATATTGCTTAGTGTTCATAAGAAAAGGAAGAAGGTACAAAATATTCTGTAAGCTTAGTAATATTGAAAAGGGTGAGCCAGAAGTATCACTTTACAAAATGTGGTGCCCTTCTCACCCTGGAATTTGCTTACCACCCAGGGGGTCATGGCTCACTATTTAAGAACCCCCACTTCATTTCATTGTAGATCATTACATGTTTTTCATTTTCAGTCTTTTATTTGTCCCCAAACACAGGAAGATGTACAGTACATTATCCAATGTGGTGTTGATTTCCAGTACTGCTTGCTGAACTTTGAGCTGTGCTCAGGACATCAGTTCTTCAATACCATGTCATGCTAAGGACACTGTTATTCTGCAGGTATTCCTAGGAATCGAGCAGAACAAGTTTTGCAAGTTGTTGAAGGAAGAGCCAGCCTCCCCATGCCTCTGGGATTATACAGGTTTATCCCTCTATTAATACATTGCTGGTTGGGGTCAGGCTTAATTTGTATAGTAGAGCACTTTATTATTTGACTTCAAGGTTTTGCCTTAAGGCATGGCAAGAAATAAGAAACAACAATAAATCTGCATACATCCAATGTGTTTTCTGGTTTTTCCTCAGACTTATTTTTAAAAAGGGCAGCTAAAAGACAGCCTCCCCCCACCCCACCTGTCTCTCTCTCTCTCACACACACAGAGTACTTAATAGAGCAAACCTGCATTCATTGGAAAGAAACAGTACATATGGCTTGATATCAGACTTCTACCAACTTGGATCTCTCTGATTTATTTTGCACTTCTAGACAGGCTTGCTCAGCTGATGGAAGTTGTAGCCCCATATACTGGAGTAGTGAGAAAGAATAGCCTACATGACATAATGTTAATTACCTTTTCAAAATATCCTCCTGCTAACCCCCCTCCCTATTCACATCACATCACAATCCTGTTTTTTCAGACCCATTCATTTTGCCCTTCCGCATCTCTTTAGCTGATCAGACAGTGGTGGAATGTAGCTTTTTTTTCTCTTAATTTACATTTGGGAAATCTATAAAAATGTGTTGCTGAACCATGGTGTGCCTTCTGCTCCCAAAGCTCCAGCTGTGTCCACCAGCGTTATAACCCCAGAATCTCAGCGTTAGTGATGCTACCATTGTGTATCTACTTGTCTGTTGGTGGAAAAATAATGTTGATGGGGATAACTGCCATTCCTAATGTGACTGTCATTCTTTGGGTGTTAACTTGATGTATTTTTCTGCTATTGCCATCATCTACCACAACTGCCTTCTCTGGCAGACATTTGGAGAGTCCTCTGACTATGGAATCTTAGGCTTTGAGTCCAGTTCTAAAGCTGGAGCTCTCATAGTGTGAATCATGACTTCCTGTGGGGTTGCAAGCAAGTTCAAGGGAGGGTAGTTAATTTCTTTGAACATTTTACCTCTGGCATGGTAGCTGAGCTACTATAAACTGGTTTCCACCTCCTTTGTTTTCTTATGTGCTGCACCAACATAATTCTGTTCTTAAATTATTATTTCAGTTACAGCACTTTATTCTGAAATGAATTTTCATAACCCCAGTGGGGCAGGAGACACAAGTTTATTTTGGGGGTTTACAGTGTCATCAAGTTTGAGAATCCCTCAAAGCTTTTTGTAGCTAGAGCTGCACTGATTTTGGCTCCCAAGCCATGAGGACCATGGCAATGACATGGGGATATCACTGGATGGGGCAGGTTTGGAATATTAATAATTCCCCTGATTAATATGTATATTAATAGGCACATTAAATCTGACTTTAACATACTTGAAGTTAACTTTAACATACCCATGTTAGTTTCCTTTTCAGTTAAAAAAATGTAAAATAATTCCTTCATAATTTAGATATTTGCTGTTGATTTTCAGCAGTAAGATCTTAACAGCTTGCTGAGGAAGAGAAGCTAGGATACCACATGCAATCTTCTCCCCACACCCAACCTATATGATTTCCTGCTTTCAGACACTACTTTCAAGATGCATTATAAGTGCCCTTAAACATCTTATGGAGTCCCTAAGTCATACAGATACTTTGACACATATTCTAATATTTTTGTCCAAGCAGATTTTCAAAATATATGGAGTTGCCAGTCTTCCAGGAAGATAGAGATCCATTCTCACTCCATACCAGAAAATATTGATTGATTATGTACAGAGCAGAAAGTTGGCATTGATAGGATAGTTTTGCCCTTTGCCTGTCTTGGGTCCTTCTTGAACTTAGCACCATCTGGAAACAGTGACAGAACTTCCTATCTAAAAGTACGGACACAAACCAGATATTAATAGCAGCTACCTGGATAAAAGGCTGCAGCAAATAATTCAGACTGCCTAAATCTCTGGGTTGTTGCTATTGTTAAATAGTCTATTTTTGTTTTTAAAGACAGTTACTGCAAAAAAAGAAAAAAGAAAAGAAAGGAAAAGGAAAAGGAAAGTGAAGAAAAAAAGAGATCACAGCTCCTCTTAATGAATTTATATAATGATGGTTTCCTCTGTTCAGAATTATAGATTATCTGCCATTTAAATGTATGCATTCTTCATATACAGTATGTCCTTCATGATAAATGTGTCCTTTATTGATAAATGATATTGCCCCATATATACCAATACATACGTACTTTGCTTCCTGCGCTTGAGCACTGGGAAAGGTGGCATAGCACTGAAAGCTTCTTAGATATACTTTTCTGAACTGGTGTCCCTCACTGACACTGGATTGTGATCCTGGTTATGGCAATTGGACTACTACATGTTTTGAAAGCATTGTTGAAGGCAGGTTTCCATATGGTGCCACAGGCAACCTAATTAATTTTTAATGTGAGTTTGTGCGATCATCATTTTGAATAGACTCAATATGACATGAATATCTGAGCCACATTTAGAACCTAATGTTTTTGATAGAGATCTATCTTATATGGGTCAGCCTAAGACATTTTGCTACATGAGATGAACCAGGCATCCTTTCCTTGGGGTTAGGGTTAGGCCTTACTGGCCATTGAATCTCTATGGGAGGACTGCTGTCTATCTTTCACCAGAATGGTACATGCAATGGCACATAGACAGTTTCCAGAAGGTGGGGAGTGGAGCTGAAAAGTTTAAAAAATAACAGGACAATTAGGAGGGCTAACTGTTAATTAGAGTATGAAAATGACTTTCTGGTAATAATTAGGAAGAGAAGGAAAACAGAGAAGATAAAAGAAGTAAAAAAGGCCAGAGTTTCAGCATCTGAATGCTCAGGAAACATCCAGAAGAGAAAGTAGACAAAGCAGTGAGACAAGAAGGTGTCCATGGCAAAGAGAGAGCTGGCAAAGCCCTCACTGAAATGAAGTGGAAGAGAAAAGGAGTGTGCAGATTTGTACAAGATTGCTGATGGATGTAGAGAAGCTCCAGGGCAGAGAAAGGCTCAGTGGGAGCAAGGCCTTAAGAAGGGAAAGCTTGAGCAATAGTGTCATTTCAACAAGTGAAGATGGGCAATAGCTGTCCTATTGAGAATACTGACCTTAATACCCAGACACTTGGAAGAAGATGCTGAGAGTAACAAGCAAGTGACCCTGAGGAGAGAAGGAGAAGGGAAGAGAGAATAAAGTAATAAAAATTAGAAGTAAAACAGAAGTGGAGAAATGATTTACAGCAGAGCTGAGGGAGGAGGAATGATAGTGTCAAAGGGAAAGTTCCCAGTGTCAAGAATATAAAGATGTTAATGAGAACCTGAGAAAACAGGGAGAGATTAAAGGTTTGGAGCTGACTTGAGAAAGCAAGTTATTACAATGAAGAAAATGGAATAAAACTATACATATAGAAATAGTGTGCAGAATGATAAGATAATATAAAGATAACTATATATGAAATACAGTAGTATTCAGAATAAGAAAAAATGAGAACTCAGGAGAAGCTAAGTTGCTAAGTTTCTATACATTTTTGCTAAGATAAACTGTAATAGAAGAAAGAACAAATCCTTAGAAATATACAGAAATAAAGTTTAACAATGTAACAGGTAAGCATATTCTTGTATATGTAAGCATCAAATGTTTGTATAGATTTTTGTAATAAAGCACTCTTTCCAGGAAAAGTCAAATGTATCCTGCCTGAACTTTACCGTCTCTTAAATAATTTCACTTTGACACTGATGATGGGCTGGTATAGCCTTTTTTACATATGCAGACTAATTTTGGAGGCCTAGCTCTGTCCTGAGATGAGAATAGCCTTGGAGTTCAGAAATAACATCCAGAAAGCTGCCACTGTTGCATTCCTGCTCCAGATCTGTGATCTGAAGTTCATGCCTCATTGAACCTTTTGCTGCATTGCTTGCAGTGACAATATCAGTTACAGTTAAGTGAATATTTATTGATTATATGCCATCAAGTAGATGTTAACTCTTAGCAACCACATAGATATATTTTCTCCAGAATGATTTGGTCTTAGCCTTTTGGTCTTCCAATGGTGCACCTATTACCACTGTAATTGAATCCATCCACCTTGCCACTGGTCATCATCTTCTTCTCTTTCCTTTCATCTTTGTATACAAAGTAGGATAATTTGAGCCTGGTCATCTGTGCCTCAACTGAGAACTCTGACTGATTTGATTGATGATCCATTTGTTTATTTTCTTGGCTATCCATAGTATTCTCAGGAGTCTTCTCCAACACCAAAGTTCAAAGGCATCAATTCCCTTTCTATCCAGCTTCTTCAAAGTCCAACTTTCACTTTCATTAAGTGTCACAGGAAAAAAAAAACATTGCCTGCATGAATCTGATATTTGCAGATATAGACACATCCTAGCATCTGAATATCTTTTCCAAGGTCTTCATTTCTACTCTACCGTGTCCTAGTATGTGGTATATTTCTTGGCTGCTGGTTCTTTTACCACTGATAGTCAATCCTGAAAGGCAGAAGTTATCTGCCACTTTAATATTTATACTGTCATTTCTAAGGCTAGTTGTTGTACCTATTGTCATTAGTTTGGTCTTTTTATATTTAATCTTTGTCCCATTTTTTCACTGTGTTCCTTGACTTTCATTATTTCATTATGAGAGCTTGCAGAACATTTTTAACTATCCAGGTAGTGTCATCAGCACAGCATAGGTTATTGATATTTCTTCTTCCAATTTCATCCTCATCTTCTTCCAATCCATCTTTCCTTAATATATGTTTGGCATATAGGTGGAATAAATAAGGGAGAGTAGACAGCCTTGTCTTACTCCTTTGCCAACCTGGAGCCAGTTTGTTTCTGTCCACAGTCTGGCCTGCACAGTCTCTGTGTAGGTTATCCATAAAGGCAATTAGAGGTTCTGGGATTTCCATTTTCCTAAGCATATTTCACAGCTTCAAATGATTGACACAAGGCATTTCTATAATCAAAGAAGCACATACTGAGTTATTTTTGATATTCTTTAGCTTTCTCAATTATCCAGCATGTGTCAGCAATAGAGTCTCTTGTTCATTGGCCTTTTCTAAAGCCAGTGTGAACATCTGGCATCTCGCTTTCCACATAGGGCTCTAATCTAAACTTCCGGTTGAGATGGCAGGGAGAATGAGAGCTGCGGAGCTGCTGTCCTTTTAATTTTATGCTTTTTGTGTGTGTCTGCTGTGTACGTGTTTGTTGTGTGGAGGAATGCTCTGGGCTGGCACTCACCAGTATAGAAGCTGGACTGCTTGGGCTTGTTTGGACTTCTTCAGCTGGAGGAGTGTGAACTACGGCAGTGCTTGTCGTTTTGCAGCGCTTGCCCTGCCTACCACCCCAACTGCATTTGTAAACTTGGCGGCTCCTTTGAATTTGGTGGTGGCGTTTTTTGGGACTAGCTCAGCTGCTGCTGCTGGAGTTGCAGCATTTGCCGCATTTGCAACCTTGGTGGCTTTTTTGAATTTGGGAGTAGCTTTCTTGGACTGGCTTAGCTGGCTTGGCTGGAGGAGTCCACTGCTGTTGGAGGGACTTCTTCGCACTGGTTTGGAGAACTGCCCAAGCTGTTTCTTTGGGGAGCAGACTGAGGAGCTGCCCCAACTGTGTCTTGGAGCTCTGGGGTGTTGTAGCCTTTTACCATCTATTATTGGCTCGTCATCTGGACGCTGGGGCTCTGGAGGTGCGGGGGGGGGGGGCTAGGCGGGGTGGGGGGGGTTGCAGTGGAGTGGCAGACAGCTGTAGACCCCCCTCAGCTGTGGAGGCCTTTCTGCTTCCCTCTGGTAGCCTCGAGAAAAAGAAGAAGAAAACACTACTACTCCCATTTAATGGCGAAGTGTCTGGTAGTTGGACTGTGGGTTTCCCATGGGAAATTGAATGTTATTCCCCCTCTTTGCCTTTCTCTGGGTGAGAGCCAGAGGTGGGCTTGGTGGGAGGGTGAATGGTTGGAGCCTCTGCCAGCTGGTGGGAGCAGCGGGGTAGGAGGTCCTGGATGCTGAGTGGTGTGTGTGTGAGTGTGAGTAGGTTTGAATGTGTTGATCCTCTCTCTGGATGAGAGTTGGAGGAGGAAATTGATGAAGGGTGAATGGGTAGGGTGCCCACTGCCTGCTGGTGGGAGCAGCAAGGGAGGGATCCCTGTGTATGTTTGTGTGTGAGGCTGTGGGAATGAAGTGGGGGAGGTGGTTGCTGGGCTCAGAGCTAGTAAGCTAAAGAGCCTTGGGGTGCCCAGTTTCCCTCCCAGGTATGGCTGATAAGGACAGTGGATGCTCCCCAGTTTTGGGAATTGAGGGGCATCGATATAAGGATGGGGCTGCTGTTGGGGGGATGGGGGTGGGCCAAAATATTATGGTGGTGACGGGCATGGGGAAATATGGCAGGAGACAGAGAGCAGGTCATTCCTGGTGACCACAGGACCATTGCTGGTTTTGTGTTCCAGCTCCTCAGTCTCAGCCCCGGTACCCTGTCAGCAGACCTTCAGAGGCTCTGGTCTCCGGCTGCTGCTTCTAAATGCCAGGTCAGCCTGTTATAAGGCATCCCTCATCATGGATGAGAGGGCTGACCTGGCATCATCACTGAGACCTGGATGGATTTGGAGGGGAAGGGTAGCCCTTGCAGAGTTATGCCCAGCCAAGTTTCGAGTGTGACATCAGCCAAGAGTCTGGGCCAGGGCTGGAGGTGTGGCAATTGTCATCCAGGAATCTCTTACAGCTTTCAGGGGTGCTGCACCACAGGTCACTGGATGTGAGACCTTGTTCATCAAGTTGGGCTCTAGGGATCAGTTGGGATTGCTGCTGTTGTACCAGCCTCCCTGCTGCAGAGCAACTTCCCTGCCTGAGCTCCTTGATGCCATTTCTGGGTTGGCAGTGGAATTCCCCAGGCTTATGGTCTTGGGGGACTTCAATTTGCCTTCTCTAGGGATGGGGTCTGAGGGGGCTCAGGAGTTCATGGAGACCATGGGCCTACCCCAAATCATCCAGAGCCTGACACGGAACAGTGGTCATACACCAGATCTGGTGTTCCTGTCAGAGCAGTAGCTATGTGATCTGAAATTGGGGGAGCTTTTGGTGTCCCCCTTGTCATGGTCAGATCACGCCCTGATTACAATGGGATTCCTTAGCACCACTATCCACTGCAGGGAGGCTGGACCTATTAGATCAGTCTGTCCCCAGCGACTAATGGACCCGGATGGGTTCCAGAGAGAGCTGGGGGTTGTTCCTATTGGTCTGCTGCACGGTCCATCTGAAGCCTTGGTAGCCATTTGGAATAAAGGGGCAGCTGACGCTTTGGATCAGATCATGCCCATGTGACATCTCTCCTCTCAGGGACCCTGGCACTCTCCATGGTTTACAGAACAGCTAAGGGAGAGGAAGCGAGACAAGAGACATCTAGAGCATCGCTGGCGCTCGACGAGGGATGAACTTGATTGAACACGGGTTAGAGCAGCTATTCATGCCTACTTAGTGGCAATAAGGGTGGTGAAGTGTCATTACTCCTCCGCTTTTATTGCGTCCACAGATAGCTGCACCATAGCCCTGTTTCAGATGACATGAGCCCTCCTGGGTAAGGATGGCTCGGAGACCCTGCAGGGATGTGTGGCGGAATTTTCTCGGCATCTGTTAGATAAAACCACTCAGATTCATTCTCAGTTGGACACTGGCTTTACTGCAGGTCCAGTGGAGGTGCCTAGGGAGGAGTCTTGTCCTGTTATCTGGGAACGGTTTGAACCTGTTGGACCGGAGGAAGTGGACAGGGTCTTTGGGGCTGTGAGCTCAGCCACCTGCTCTTTAGATCCTTGCCCCTCCTGGCTTGTGAAAGTAGCCCGGGGGGTGTTGTGCAAGTGGGTTCTAGCAATGGTTAATGCATCTTTGAGTGAGGGAGTTTTTCCCTCACCACTTAAGAAGGCCTTGGTTCACCCCCTCCTCAAGAGGCTATCGCTATACCCCACCATACTGGACAATTTTCGTCCAGTATCTAACCTCCCCTTTTTGGGGAAGGTGATTGAGAAGGTAGTTACGCAACAGCTTCAGAGGACGTTGGATGAAACAGATTATCTGGATCCCTTTCAGCTGGGATTCAGGTCTGGGTATGGGATGGAAACAACATTGGTCACGCTTTTGGATGATCTTTGAAGAGGGTGGGATGGGGGTTGTGCATCCATCCTTGCCCTACTTGAGCTCTTAGTGGCTTTCGATACCATCGACCATGGTATCCTTCTGGATCGGCTCAGAGGATTGGGGGTGGGGGGCCCTGCGTTGTGCTGGTTCACCTCCTTCCTCCAGGGCCAATTCCAGTTGATGGTGGTTGGGGAGGAAAGATCCTGACCTCGACCCCTGTTATGTGGGGTGCCACAGGTTTCGGTGCTCTCCCCCTTCCTATTTAACATCTACATGAGGCCGCTGGGTGAGCTCATCGATCACCATGGGTTGAGGTATCATCAGTATGCTGATGTTACCCAATTATACATCTCTGCCCCTGGCAGAGCAATGCTGTGAATATCTTATCCCAGTGCCTGGAGGCTGTGAGGGTCTGGATGGGGAACCACAGGCTTCAACTGAACCCTGGCAAGACTGAGTGGCTGTGGGTTCTGGGGCCTTCTGGTGCTAGAGTTATGCCATCTTTGGTACTGAATGGGGTTGCACTGCCCCAGACAGACCCTGTGTACAATCTGGGGGTCCTCCTGGACTCACGACTCCTGCTCAAGGAGCAGGTGGCAGTTGTGGCCAGGAGGGCCTTTGCCCACCTTCAGGTGGTATGCCAGTTACACCCCTTCCTAGATCAGGAGGCTCTCTGGTCAGTCACTCATGCCCTGGTCATCTCTTGGCTAGACTATTGCAATGCACTCTACATGGGGCTACCTTTGAAGAGTATCCGGAAGCTACAGCTGGTTCAAAATGTGGCTGTGTGGACAATTTTTAGTGCCCCATAAAGGCGCATATAACACCTTTATTGCATGAGCTGCATTGGGTCCCAGTCTGCTTCCGGATCCAATTCAAAGTGTTGGTTATCACCTTTAAAGCTCTACATGGCATGGGTCCAGGTCACCTGAGGGACCATCTCACCTCCATCACATCAACCCGTCCCACCTAGTCAGGCAGAGAGGGCATGTTGCAGACTCCATCAGTGAGAGAATGTCAGCTGGCGGGGCCCAGAAGGAGACCCTTCTCTGCTGTTTCCCCTGCCCTTTGGAATATTCTCCCCCCAGAGGTGTGGCAGGCCCCTACCTTCCTGGCTTTCTGGAAAGGATTAAAGTCCTGGCTCTGCCAGCTTGCGTGGGGTGATAATACTCTTACCCAATCCTGGGGGTGGCTGGCACCTTGATGATGCTCCTTGAGTGACTGTCAATTATTCTTGGACCTATTTATTTTCTATTTATTAATAGGTTGTAATTTTGTAATTTTAATTGATTTTAACTGTTTTGTAAACCGCCAGAGTTGTTTCAATGAGACGGATGGTGACAAATTTGATAGATAGATAGATAGATAGATAGATAGATAGATAGATAGATAGATAGATAGATAGATAGATAAAATATTCTAGTACCAGAGGTTTTTGTAAGTAGGGAATATCTTCTAAGGTATTTTGAATGTTGGCATCTCTACTGCACAATATTTCAACTTTGTTCTTTGAATTGGTTACTATCTGTTTATTGGTGTTCTTTAGCATACCAATTCAAGGTTGGAACCTCCTTCTGAGTTTAGAGAACTTTTGGAAGACATTATTTTTCCATGTCTGTTTTCATGTTTTACAGATGTTTGTAATATTGCTTCTTGTATCTTCTAACAGCTCTTTGAAATTCTTTGTTAAGTTCCTTCCTGGGATCTTTGTCTTTGGTTTCTCTACTCTTCTTGATAATTTCCACAGTTTTTTTCTGATATTCAGTTTGCTTATTTCTGTTTCTTGATCTTTGGCAGTCTCTTTTCACAGTCATCCTTTAAAAGTTATTTGATTTCATTCTATAGTTCTATAGTTCAGGACTTCAAAACAATTCTTGATGTTCTTGAAAATGGTGTTTATATGCTCCAGATCATATCATGAAAACTGGTTGGTTTTGTTCTTCCATTTTAGGTTAGCTTGGAACTTGCACATGAGCAATTCATAATCAGTTCTACAGTCAGCCTCTGGTCATGTTTTTGTGTTATGACTGAGCTCTTCCATTTCCTTTTACCAATAATATAGTCAATTTGATTTCTGTGTACCCCACCTGGTGATGTCCATGTATATAGGTGTCATTTTGGTTGTTTGAAGGCTGTGTTAGCAATAATAAATAATCTAACCTGAAGTGTTGTTTTATTTGTAAAACAACAGTACTAAATTGGTGAATCACATTATGCCAAAAAACAGGAACACTGAGCAAAGTGAGCATTTACCATCCTTGCTCTTCCTTCATTACCACACATACCCAGCAATTAGGTGGTATCATTAATAGAGCTCTGTGAAGTAAGCTGCATGTGCCTAGATGATACAAAACATGGCTTGGGGAACATTATGCTACTGAAGAGCAGTTCAATTATTCATTTCCCATTTCTGCATATACAAAAGGTTAATCTACCAGGTGCTTGCTGCACAGGGAAAGCAGCTCTTTGGAGACAGAGCCACACTTGTCCTTTACTAATAGTTTTTCCAGCACGATCTGTCTTCTCTTTCTTTCATGGCAATGTGAACTTAGTGTGCTTTCTGCAGCTCAGAAAGGGACCCCAATATGGATAAAAAATGTTAGGGGAAGAGAGAAAGTAAAGAGCAAGTCATCCCATTTTAGCAGATGACATTGGTTAATGTTTGTTTCTGTATGTGTGTGTGTATACATAAATACACACACGCACATACATACACATATATAGACATACACATAATTTTTATTAAGAATTTTGATTATAATAGTAAAATATAATACAAACTAAACTTAAAGAAACAAAAGGGAATAGAGAGAAGTAACAAGTGCAAGGAAAAAGAAAAAGAAAGAAAGAAAGAAAGAAAGAAAGAAAGAAAGAAAGAAAGAAAGAGAAAACTAAGAATATAATAAAGAAAAAGAAATATATAAAGAAGTGACTTCCAACCTTCATCACAACAAGTATAAACAAATTTTGTGACTCTTCACCCCCTCTAAGGTTACAAACATTTACTCTTCATCCCATTTCCCATCCCTTATCTATAAACAAATCCATAGAACATTATATTTTCTGTCCTGGTATCAGCAGAAAGTCCATAAAGGGTTGCAAGAAGTAAAAACATATTTTGTTTTAACCTTGATCAAATAAACCAACTTTATATTCTTTTCTTTTACTTCTAACAGTTTTAATCTTTAGTTTGTTCAAATATTGTCATAGGATTTGATTTCTCTTCACTTCTTCTTTGTCCCATTGCACAGAGTTCTTCGGGTTTTAACAAACCTCTTTTGTAAATCCAATAGGAAAAAATTATCCAAGTCACTCTCTAGGTTTGTCATTTTTATTTCCCTTTTCAATTTTAAAACCTCAGCCAATTTTTTTTTGTAGATCCAGTGAAATATCCTTTTCTAAATCATTTTCTTGGCCTGTCAGTTGTAAATCCATTTTTGACATCATCTCTATCTTGCCAGATAAAATATGCCATTTCTTCAGTAACATCTTTTGGACATAGTCTGTCCATAGAAGCAGACATCATTACTGACCTTGTTGATATTGTGGCTACTATTTTCTGATTCCATTTTTCAAAAGTCTCCTTCAGTATTTTTATTGTTATAATGTTTTACATCATTTTATAGGCTTGTAAATCTTTCCTCTACTTAAAATCTTTAGTTCCCTTTAGTGTCCAGTTTTTGAAATCATGAATTACTTATCTTTGTTATAATCTATTTCCCATGAGAAGCTGCTTGCTCTTTATAATTAATTCCAAATCTTATTGTAAAAGTTTCAATATTCCAATTTTATCTGGACCCTTAGTCCATTTATAACTTTCTAAGATCAAAATCTTATTTAGCTTTTTGCTGTTTATTTCAAATTCTTTAAATTCTTAAGTTTATGAGTAAAATTTTCTTTTGTTCAGGATTGAAGGCAGACTCACCCAGTATTTTCAATCTTGTCATTCCAAAGGTCTCTAATAGCTTAAAAGTAGTTAACGAGCAATTTCTGAAAGTGATTAGAAAGTGAGTTTTGCAAACTTAGGATCCTTTAAAAGTCTCCCCTGTGGTTGCGAGAAAGATGGTTAATCCCATCATCTCCTGATGCTGAAACTCATGGAAAACTGCTGTCCTGCAGTCATCTTGCAAGAAGCAGCTGTCTGGAGTGCATGTGGGCAATCTTCCATCCTCTCCTTATCCGGAGAAGTTCCAAGGAACTGGTCTACTTACTGTTCCTTGGTCTTTGCTGTGGTCATCAGCTCTGCTTTCGGGGAACCATCTTCAGTTCACCATACCTCCCCCATAAGTCTGCTTGTTTCCACTTTTGTTTCTGATAAACTGTTGTCCTGGGAATGGATGTGTTTACATTCACTATTACATAGATAAGGGGTCCTCTTTGGTTCAATTCAGTGATACTAATTATTCCCTACAGCTGAAAACCCAGAAGCTTTTAAGTTTATTTTAAGATACTTCTGCTAATTTTGATTGGACTTAAGTTCACCCTTTTAACTAAGAAATATCTCTTACAAATAAAGGATATGAAGGATTAGAAAATATAGTCAAGAAGATTTTTTCCTTTCTGTCTTTACACCAAAGCCAGCCTAATATGGATAATATACTGCATCCTGACTTTTGCCTGACAACTTCTGATCTTACTTTTAGCTCAAGGTAAAAGTAGCACAAACTGTACACAGAATAACATCTGCCCCTATTTAATATCAATCAAACATAGATAAGCTTGTTTATTTTTTTCTCCAGAAAAATGCTGGGAAAGAATGGTTTCCTCCACTGAAATGCTTACTAGGAAATCCTCTTCTGGGAGCTTATGATGAGCAAGAAGAGGTGAGTATGGAGCACTGGCACGGCATTAGAGGATTGAATGAGTGTACACACAGTATAGACATTTTTCCCCCTCATATCTATCACTTAACTAATACACACCTTAGCTCTCCTATTTGCCTTCTTCTTTGATGATATTTTACTCCTTTCAGGATTACATAAACAACTGCTTTACTAGCTTTATTTACTAGGTTGATTGATTTATATCTCAATAATCCTCAATTTAGGACTGAAAATTTATTGGTGGACAAGGTCCACACTTAACATTTTTTTTTTGCTAGGGAGTAGAAAGAGTAATGATGCAAAATAAGTATGGTCATGAACAGGGTGTTATTGCCTGAAATACAATAACACCCTGCTCATGACCATACTCATATATAACAAATATTGAAAGAGGATTGAGTGTTGTGACCTGGACTTGAATAACTGACTAATGAGTTTCATCATCTCGCTAAATGCTCCACCTCTCAGAACTCTTCTGGTGTGGCAAGGCTAAACAGCGCTTTGAGCTTCGTTTACTTTCTCAGCATTTAACTTCTTTAATGTGGCCAGCCACAAGACTTAAATTTGGTCTCTGTTTTACTGATGGTATGCTACACTTCTGCTGGTTCTCCCAACACAACTTGGAGTTCAACGAAGCTGTCAGAACTCCAGCCCAAGGAATGTATTTGGATTCCTCATTAAATGGAGCAGTTTCACTTACCTGACAATGAATGAAATGGATACTAGGAGGTGCTAATTCAAATCCTTACCATAGAGGAATAGAGAATAGAGGAATGGCAAGGTTACAAATACTAATTTCTCTGTGCCAGTCTCTTTTATTATGATCTGCCCAGCTCTGTGGAATTGCATGTCACTATTTATTTATTTATTTGGCAATGGGACAAAGAAGATTTTCAAGCAATTTTGTCAAATATTTTAGAGTTGTTCTGATTATGCTGCAATTGTCCCATCATCATGATCATGATCATGATCATCACCACCACCACCACCATCATCATCTAGATGTTACATTGCATTATTCCAACTGTTGTATATATATATGTATATTTCAATTTATTTATTTATTTATTTATTTGCAGGGCTTATTTACCATTCCAACTGAAACTGATTCCAATTGAAAGTGAGTGGCTTACATAACCTATTGATACAAATAAGGTTTAAAAGTACAGAATATAAAACACAAATAGCAGTATAGTATAATATGTAGCACAGAATAGTATATTCCCCCATTAAAGGCTGTGCATAGATCTTTTTGTTTGTTTGTTTTTCATCAAAGCTTGAATTGGGTCAGTTTGAATTGCTTTGCCTTCAAGCCATGCCTTCTTCAAATCTTGAATCTCCCAAAAGAATCTAATGAAGGCTGATTCTCATTGTTCTAACAGATATTAAAACCATATATATTATTCACATCAAAGGGGGAAATTATTCACATCAAAGAATATTTATCATGGGCTAAATTAAATTTTTACTTTAGTATGAACTTTCTTAAGCAATAAGTGGAATAACAGTCAGATTAAGATAATGTGCATGGACACATATACATTTAATACTTTGAGATAGAGGTAAAAACAACAGTAACAACAACAGTGCATTTTGAGATCAACACTTGAAGACAGGAGATCACATTTACCAAAGTATAATTTCAATTACTAAAAAAATGAATAAATTTATTACTGTGGCTTATAAGGAATACCAATTCCAAAGAACCATAAATCATGGTTTGTAATGGAAGAAGCATATTTTACTTAAAGAAGATCCCTAGAGATTATTTATGTATTTATTTACTTATTTTATTTATTTTTGACCATTTGCATGTTGCCAGATTGTAGGCATCTTATAATTATAAAAAATAATACAATTCCAGTAATAATTAAAAGAAATATATGGCTCTAATAAAGTTAGTGTCACCACCAAAGGCTTACTTATTATATATGCAAGATAACCAGAATTAAATCCCTATTTAGCCCTACACAAACCCATCATTTTTGAAAGCGCTTAGCATTTGTTGGATTGGATCTATAACTCAGAGGCTAATTAAAATCTCATGCTGTGTTCTTATGAGACATAAAGCTTCAGACTCCATCAAGGAAAAAACAGGCAGATGACTTTGAACTAGTTTTCATCCCACTAGATAGGCCAGCAAAATTCACATTGTCTTGGAATGGAAGTAATAATAATAAAAAATCTCTGATAATCTTTTATTAAAAGGAAGAGACTACGAATCACCTAGAAAAGATACCTAAAAAAGCCATATACTGTAGTATCAAGAGCAGTAAGACCCTATGATCTTTAAGATAGTATATGTGATTTACTAGTCATTAGAGAAATGGTTAACCAGTACCAGTGGATCCTTGCATGAATGGGTTCTGGGGTCAGAAATTATCTTAAATTTATAGTACTACACACTCTTAGCAGGATGTAACTCCTCATAAATACATAATATTTCTGAGAAATTCTGAGATGAAGTACTTCTCTGAAGCTATTCTGTAGATTCTTACGTGACTTCTTAAAAGTAAATAATTTGTGCATTGGTTACTTTCTTCCTTGCTAAAATCAAGAATAGGGAATTACCTCCCTATCCCACAGTTTTTTTTTGTAACTTTTGTAACTTGCTGAAATGTGTTGCGTTCTGTATGAGTAAGCCAGCAAACTGCTCAGGAAGACAGACACTTAGAAATAGTCCAGGAATTGTGAAGGACCCTAATGAGTCAGCATGGTGCAGATAGAAATTGATGTTACCCTTAAAAGCTGCTAGACATACTGGACTGGTGACCCCTAAAATCTGGATGACCCTAATGCTTTTTTATTATTCATCCAACCTGGCAGATCTCATAGATAAGGTTAGTAAGGTCAGTCCAATTTTAATATGTTGAACTGGAGGATACCTTAGGATAGAAATTGAGCTTGTCACACCAGAGTGATTTCCACTGATGGTATTTTATTTGACATTAATATTAATTTTTTTCTTTTGATGGACATTTACAGAGATTGCCATGTACTGTTTAAGAGTTGGTAGCATTCAGCTTTTGAGGGGGGGGGGGGAAGAACTGTATTTCCTATAGTACTTTTTCCTGTAGTACTTTAGTACTTTCTATTAAAGTGATGAGTAAGAACCTCCAGAGATTTTCTATAGAAGTAATCCCAGATAGAGATCCCAGTCCTTTCCTTTCTTTTTCCAGATTATGGATCTCTTTATATCTTCTATAGACAGATTCTTATTGGAGAGATATAGGTCTGAAGTATAATTTCAAGAATACTTTTTACAATTATAGAATATCCTTTTGAGTTTCACACTGACTCATTTACCCTGCCCTGCTTACACACGTAGCTGCTTTCAAACTACTTTCTAATTTCTTTGTAAGCATTTGGAAACAGAAGACAAGTATACCAGAATGATCTGCAAAACTATAAACAATTATTCCAGAAAGAAGATGGTAAGACTGAGAATTTTCAGAAACTGTAGGAAGAATTGACAAAAATTGGCTATAAACATTCTCATGAGGATTGCTGCAAACCACAGAAATATAAATTTTGAAAATGCTTGCTGTGGCTGTGGCTTCTGTTGTACACATATTCTGAATTTAACTTCATTTTAAATCCGGAATGAGAGACCTGTGACCTTCAAGATATTGCTGAACTATAGTTGCTAATATCCTGTATTAGCAGAAATGATAGTTGGAAAGCCACAGGTTATTCATCCCTGCATTAGATATTGCCAGAGCTATTATAAAAGGGTCAAAACAGATGCTACTAGAATTATGATTTATTAATTTAAATTAATTACATTATATAAATTTAATAAATAATAATCACATCTGCTTTGACTCTTTATAATTAGACCCATGATGTCTTTATTCTACAGCCAAACAAATGTCTGATTAAACTGGTCCTTCTTTAGGAGCACCACCTACTTGACCATATGCAGGCTTTCAAGTATGCTTGAGTTTGTATGGATTTTTTTTTCCATATAGATACTGCCTCCTGTTTGCCTTGGCCAGCTATGCCAGCCATAATTTTTAATAGAAATCCTGTGAATGCCTCTAGTTCTAAATTGAGTGAGTCTTCTCTCTCTCTCTCTCCCCCCTCCCCCCTTTTGTGTACATAGTAAAACAGGAACCTTCAGGTTGGAGTCTTTCATTATTTGTTAAGTTCTGCCATCAAGAAACTTCTGGTCAGGATCTTAATCTCTGCTCTTTCCCAGACTCTGGAAACGGTTACTTCACAGACAACGCAGATAAAAAAAAAGTCCAACTCCCTCACAAAAGAATGACATTGTAACTGAGACAGTGGTGTTTTGTAGTGGTAGTAGAATTATTTCACCCAGGATATCCAGGAATGACTCAAGTTCCATATACAATGCTGCATATGACACAAGACAGTATTTTTGTCAACTTGGAAGCCATCCCTAGGAGTTAAAGTGGAACAGCAGAAATATAGCCTTAACCAATTTAAATGGTTCACACATTCTAAACAGCCAAAGTTACTATTGTAAGCCATGGCATCTTCCTTTCCTGTATTCTCTTTGGTACGCATACAGTCAAATGCAAGATATTAGTAGGTATTAGGTTCCTTAGGTATATCAGTCAGCAGAGTCTTGTTAAAATCATGCTGTATAGCAGAACATGAAATAAAATGTCACAACAAGGTAAGCTCCTTCACTTTCACAACATGCTGAACAGCCCTCTGGTGAATGCTGAAGTCAACCGACTCAGCTATTGCTTTGGGATGATTTGTTATGTTTTTGGCTTGCACTGCTATTATCTACCACAAGGCCTATTTAGCTCTCAAATCTTAGATGAGTTTACAGCCAATTGCTTGTAGACGGAACAGCATTCTCCATGACAGAAGATAGGAGGCATCGGGCAAAAACATTGGTTGGAACACACTGAACACATTGGCTGGGTTCATACCACATGAAATGGAGGTGGATAAATTGTGGTTCAGCAAGCGGTTGGAAATTGGCAATTGTATTAACAGGTTTGTGAACGAGGATATCTCAAAGTCATAATATAGTTTAGGGCATAGCATGTTTTAGTAAGACCATAGTGAACACGTCCTGGGACAGAGCTATTATTTCTCAGCCCTGTCTTCTGGAATGTTAGGATGTAATAATTAAATTACAGTGCCTCAAATTCCCAATCCAGATGGCTGGTCCAGGAGGATACTATCATTGATGCAACTGAATGTAGTCAAGCACTGCAGACAAATTTATAGGACTGTATTTCTTCCCTGTCCTTCTTCTGGCAAAAGTTATCAATTGGATGGCCAACATAGTTTCTGGGCAGAATCTACCACTTGGTTGTCTCCAAAGGAACATTTGTAGTTGCCCGATTATTTGCCTGTTCTAACAAAGGTGGTTATGCTTTTCATTGCCAGCACATGGCAGGAACTCACCTATATTGGTGGCTATGCAGAATTGAGTGCCCTGTTGTACTTATTTTATTTTAGGGGATGGACAGATGAATGAATGGATAATATATATGTAACATTAGAGACACAGAACACATTTATATGACTGCTAAAAACTAATCTGACATAGTAGTAAACAGATTGACCATGCTCCCAGGTTTAATTGTTCCTAAATCTCTGTGAGTGTTCTGTCTGTCCCCATGGGTCCCCAACCCTTTGGATTGGTGGGAACTTGGAATGTTGGGAGCAAGTCATATGTGCTCTCACAAAATGGCTGCTATGAAAAGACTGGCCTGTTTACAAACCGGTGCCATGGTGGATGTGGTCAGTCACAAAACCAGAAGGCAAACTGGGGATGTTCCCCACCACTCCTTCCATTTTGGGTCTCCCCAGAATACTCTCTTCCATCTGCTTGTTTCTTTTTATGGTCAAATGGCCATGCAGCCAGATAAAGCACTCAGATGATCAGAGTTTTTATTCTCTAAGATTTGTGAGGCTCATATAGACTGGAAGTATCTTTGGAAATTAAGATGTAGCTGGAGGTGATACTTTGGACTATAGCACGCCAACCCCCCCTTTTTAATTAAAAGGATCTATACTTTCTTTAAAAATCCCAGTGATTAGAAAACTTGGTGTATGCCAAGACTGGTGTCTGCAGACACACCGGTGCCTGTGGGGATTATTCTGGAAATCCCAGGCACAGGATAACCAATTGTCTCACTGATTACAAAAGGACTTAAGCCCAATTAACTTTCTCTTAATAACTGTCCATATGTTTTCTGATAACCATATAGCAAAAAAAAAAATTAAAAAAATTGGGCCAAGTTCTGTGGTAATAACATGATGAATGAATAAGCAGCTTCAGGAGCCATCAGTTTTGCAGTCAAGCTGGGATATCACCAATGAGTAGCCCAAGCGTGGGCCAGTATGGAAACTTCATTCACAAAAGGTTTCTGCAGGCATTCTATATTTTTCTGATGCCAAGTGATCCTATTACTGACTTATCAAAGAAGCACGGATTAAATGAGATAAAACAACTTTCAGTGGTGGTTTCTCTTTTTCTTTGCTCATTTGTTTATCTAAATAGCTGTTTGGTGAAAGCAGAGAAATAATAGGAGGTAATTATTGCTTCATGTAATGTTCCATGTTTGGGTTTGTAATCCTTCCATTAGGTTTAGTTTTATTTTAAGCAAAGGAGCTCCCTCAGGGATATGATAATCTCCTTCTGGCTCTTTAGAGCTCTCCTCCTTTCAAAGAGCATAAATAATACCTGGCTGTGATGCAACATCTCAACTGGTTTCCCTGAACATTTGGCAATAAATTGCTTTGTGCAGTAATGGAAAGATCACTGTAGACAAAGAGATTATGATTTGCTCATTACCATGTTATTAGCTTCTTAATTGAGCAGGAATTTGAACTCAGGACTCAGTCCAGTTTATTTCTATGTGATACACCGGGGTAAGAGAACATGCATCAACAGATCTCTGAATAATTTTCAATAGATTGCCAAGAACTTTCAACTCCCAATTCTTTTGCATTATTAGCAAAACACGACTGTCCGCTGCCATACACTATAATCCTGCGATGAAAAAAGGAGGATATTCAAGAGAAGATTTTCATGTTGATGTGAAAACTGCTCAGTTGTGGCAGTCAAAACAACTTTCTGAGCTTTCAATCCTTTACTCTAAAGCAGGGCTAAATGACTTCTGTTGGCTTGAGGTTCATATTGGGCTTTTTGGAACTCCTCACCCCAAAGTCCAAACAATACAGACAAAAAGCCCAATTTTTGGTCCAAGCATTTGTAGGTGTATCTTTGAGGCCCATAAAATGAATCCTGGTGGGATGCATGTGTACCCCAATCCACCTGTTTTGTGCCCCTGATGTATAGTATGTCTTTTGTAACAGGCTGTAATACAACTAGCATTGCTCATATCTGACTACAGATTCTATACACCTATTTGAAGAAAACTAAATAATTCAGTTTTTTCCCCTTATACTACAGTATACATAGAGCCAATGCTACACATTGGTGTAGTGGTGAAGTCATCAGGCTAGAAAATGGGAGACTATGAGTTCTAGTCCCACCTTAGGAATGAAGCCAGATGGGTGACCTTGGGCCAGTCACTCTCTCTCAGGCCTAGGAAGCAGACAATGGCAAACTACTTCTGAAAAATCTTGCCAAGAAAACTGAAGGACTTGTCCAGGTAGTCGCCAGGTGTCAAGACTGACTCAAAGGCACCAAAAAACAAAAACAACCCCCCCAAAAAACCCCAACCCCCCCCAACCTAACCCAACCCCCCAAAAACAACCCCCCTCCCCAGTATATATAAATTAACTGGGATAGAGGTTGAATCTGTATGTGGAAAAGCAATGTCCAAATTAGCCATAGCCTTCATATGACTGTGGCCAAGAATCTTATTTATTTAACATTTCCAAATATTCTCCAGCTTTCAGTAAGGACAAATAGACTTCACCCTTCCAAGATCTGCTCACGCGCTCGTGCTCGTGCTCGCGCTCGCGCGCTCTCTCTCTTTTACTGAAACTAGAAGATCCATCAACTGGCCCCTGGTGTAAAAGCCTGAAAGTCAAACCAGTAGCATATTTGTGTTCCACTTCTGGATTTGATTTACTCCAATATAAGTTTGTGGTAGCCTAATGGGACTTCCGCACAGAGGGAGGAAACAACTCTTCTCTCTTGCCTGTTTGTTTGTTCGTTATGAAAAAGTCAACATCTTCCAGTGTCCTATTCAGATATTTAAAGTGTAGTTAAAAGTGAATGCATGAGCTAAGCTCCAGCTGGGCCTCCCCACAGTGACTTCTCTGCTACACATGAACATAACTGAAGAAGCAGGACATTACTGGTGTGGTGCCATTCACGTTACTTGTCATGGTTTGCATGCTCATTGCAATAATACTTGAATGGTACTGTTTTCTACACCATTTACTATTCTGCTTTCTTCATAACTAGCTGGTAGATAGACACATCTGCATTATTGGCTGCGCTGGTATATTCAAAATATAGTATGTCATGAAGAAACATTCATCTTGAATGGTTTGAACCTATTCCCCCAGTCAGTCTACAGAGACATGAAGAAAATCAGCTGACCTGTGAGGTATTTCATCAGAGAAAGAAACCCCCACTGAACAGCTGTGAGCAAGCTTTATCACACTCTTCTTTCTATTAAGGAAGCAAACCATAACAAAGCAGGCTTGAAAAGCAGGCATCTACTACGAGACTAGCTATTTTTTTTCATTCTTTTAACTTTTGTATTCCAGTTGATGATTTTAATACATTTGTAATAAACAACTGCCTGCATTTGCATTTTTCTTTCTCCATCCCTTTTTCTTCTGTGCCGTATTTTCTAAACTCTGTATCTGAAGATATAGACTGTCCTATCATTCATCTTTGTAAATAACCCTGAAAACCACTTTTTCCTGAACAAAATTAAAACACTTAACCTAAATACATACACATAAGTAGATAATAAATAAATAAGACATCAGAATCACTACAATAGAAAATCTATGCCAGTCCCCAATATACTTTTATATGTATTTTTTAAATTAACATTTCACTATTTTAAACACTTCCACAACTGGCTGCATGGTCTCCATTTTCTGTGAAACTGTGATCGGTTAGCTGAAAGACAACTGTCCCTTATCCAGGAAGGATATATATTTTTCCAAATTTTTCATTCCAGAAGGAAAACCCAGTTACTTTGTCAATTAGGAAATCTTGCCAGAAACATGGAAGAGGAGACACACTAAAACCAACTTGGCCATTTCATGTTATTTCACTTATCTACTTTTGGAGATGTGAGCAATTTTCACTTCTGTACATTTGTTTATATCTCATATCCTGTGAAGTTCCAGCAAAGCCAATTGTTAAGATACAATTTAATTCTGGAATATAAGAAAAAGAAGCTATATTATTTTGCATATATTACATAGAACTTCTATTTTAACCTCTACAGTTTTTCATCATGCTAGTGTGCAACCCAGTTTTATTTTGTTCAAAAAACATTGTAATCGCTGCTGGATTATTCTACAATGACTTTGCATTCTTACCATAGTAAACAAGCTTTTGTATGGTAAAGTATATGTGCTCCTAGCAGATTAAGGATCAAACCATGTGTATTTTTAAAAAACTGATACTCATTGGAGGATGCTTTCTCAGAAATGAGGGAAGAGATAACAATATTCAAGAAATATGCATAATAAAGCTTCAGAGAAAAGGGGGAGCAATACAGTAATACATAATTCATACTGAGAAATTAATCAAGTCTTTTTTCTTATGTTCATGGCAATTATATAGAACATGGGTAATCATCATCTTACAGGTCTGGGGCTTTTAACCCCCCTGAAAAAGGATAAACAGTGGTTAGGGTGATATTTGAAAAAGGTAATGGCGGAACGGTATATTGAAAGCTGGAAGCACATTTAGAGCAGCACCTAGCAGATGTTTATCTTGTTGCGCTTTCAATGTAGAATGGACTTCTTCTCCTTTAGATTGGTGGGGAGTTGTGGGAAAGATAGGCGGAGGGGTGGTGTGCATTAGAGCAAAGAGACTGGGCAAAATTATTTCCCTTCATGCTTCACTAGGCCTCAGTGCATAGGAGGAGATCCAGCCTAGAGCTGGTGGCAGATTGTAGATAATAGGCGTTTCATTGACCTTCTGAGGGAGGCAGGAAGGGGGTGGGGGCAGAAAGAATGGAGGCCACAACCTGAGTAGAAGCTTCTGCAGAGGGTTCAGATCAAGATTCCTGTGAAACAAGGTGGAAGAAGAATAAAGTCTATTGTCACTGCTTCACTTTGAAATGCTTTCTGTGGATCCTACAGAAAGAGTATCAAAATGATGAGGAGAGGCTTACTTCAAGGGGCCCACCTTGTATGCATCTTTGTCACCACACAACAAATACAGGGAACACAGTCATATTTGCCCAGGCTACAAGTGGGAACAAGTACGCAAGTGTCTTAGATATTGAAAATTAATGGGCATTGACAATCTGAACAGCCACACAGATCAATTGGTCTCTTATTGTTTTTTCTTTCACTTTATATTTGCTTTTGACCATTTACCCAAAGCTGGCTTATTGCTCATTTGCATGTTTAAATAAACATGCAAATGAGCAGTTGTATGGACTCTTTGCTCCTCAAACTAGAAAATGAAGTCAACCACTAGCCTTTCTCCACTCATGCCTTCCCCGTCTTGGTGCTCACCATAGATAGCTGAGATTACAACTCACAGAATTCTCAGCTAGCCTCCAGTTTGAGGGAGTTGCAAGTCCTAACATCTTTGAATGACAGGATGTAGAAAGCTGCTTTACTGTGGAAACAAGGGAACATGTGAGTTTTCATAACTGGGCTTGAGTAGTGTGATTCCCTACAAGTTGTGGGTAGAATTAGCTTCACTTCCACACAGCACTGTTTCCAATCCCAAATCCCTTCAAAGCAGTTTGAAGCAGAGGACTGACCTGTCAGCTCTGTTCACTGCTACTGATCTCAGGATGCTAAGCGCACTGAGAACAAGCTGAACAATACATCTCTCCCTCCATTTAACCAAACGACCCCCCCAAAAAGATGAATCAATCAGTCTCCCACCAAAAACACAATCAGGCCTGATGTGTGTGTGTGATAGCGAAAGAAAATATGAATCTGCTCCATTTCCATCGTGTCCAAAAAGAAAATGAAACAATTTACCCCACCCCCATGCTTTCAGTACATTTACTTCTCTGGTAATTCATAAAGAAACCTGAGCATTTGTCACAGGATGAAGCTACCTAGTCACTGCCATGGTGTTCTTCCCAAGATTTTTTTCCCCTAACCATGGTTATAAGCTGCAGCAGCAGCTGAAATTGGGGAGAGGAGGGTGATAAATTCTAAAAAATGCATACATTTTAGGCTGTCAGAACTGGAACTTATAATGGCACTTCTACAATGCCCCTGTTGATACTCTACCAAAATTTTCTCACCCATACCCCCCCAAAGGAAAACATATCTTTAAAAACCAAGAAACTTGGTGCTTTGCATGCCTACCTGTTCTCTTCTGAAGAGAAGAAGAAAACAGATTTCTCAATTTCAGTCCAAAGTTAAACCTTAAAGGTCCTTTGCCTTAAAGGACATGATAGGATGGCTGGACTCAGGAGCAGGGCAGATGGGGAAGGCAAGAGTACCTTCCAACAGGGAATTTAAAGAATTTCAAAAAAATGATTGGCCCCAACTTTAGTCACTTTCTGGAAGCAGCTTGAAATGGAACTTAAGTTGTAAGTGTAGGTATTTTTTTATTTTTATTATTAAATATTGTTCTGTTACATATGAGCTGCTGAGAATCTATTCATAATTCTGGCAGGATATAAAAGTGATTAATAAAATTAATTTATGTAAAAGAGAAGGAATAATCATATTGTGCATGTGGGTGGGGACAATTTTCACATTTCAAGTTTTACATAAAACTGCTTCTATCTCCAAGCATCCCTCATGTTCTTGAGGCAAAGATAAATGTGGAATGAAGATGATGCAGTTCACAAAACAGCATTTTCTGCACTTATGTATTACTGCAGTTTAAACATAAAAAAGCACATTGACTTCAATACTGAATCCATTTATGTGACTTACAATTTTAAAGTCCAAATGATATCTAAACATGTATGATTCTGAACTGAACATTACTTGAATTTGGCTTACATGGAGGTCTGCACCTTAAGGAGGATATTATAGAGCTAGAAAGGGTGCACAAATAGGCAACCAAAAATGATTAGGGAGCTGGAACAGTAAAGTTGCCATGCTACTTCTCTTTGCATTCCTTCAGAGGTCTTCTCAAGACATGATGGAGATACCCCAGAAGCACCATGAAGTGCCTCAAGGACATGAATCACATGATCATTTCACTTCAAGAGCAGCAAATCATAAGAGGGCAAAATGTCCTTGATTACTGAATGTAGATTAATATAAAATATAGAATATTTTGTTTCTGTGGTGTATTAGGCATTGTCGCTATTAGTTGATTAATCAGGCCTGTAATCTAGTACTTGTGAAGAGAGAACTCTGGAAAAGGCTGTGATGCTGGGAAAGATTGAAGGCAAAAGGAGAAGAGGATGGCAGAGGATGAGATTGTTAGATAGCATCACTGAAGCAATGAGCATGAAACTGAGCAAACTCAGGGAGAAAGTGAAGGACAGGAAGGCCTGGCGCAATATGGTTCATGGGGTCACAAAGAGTCGGACACGACTTAATGACTGAACAACAACAATCTAGTACTGTTGCTTGATTACTTTGGTTTGCCTTTGTATGGTGTAATTCCACTATGTATAAATGTGTGGAGAGGGGTAGAAGATTAGGAAAGTGGTCCTGCCTACACTTCTATGCCAGATAGGTCCTGAACTTTATGCATTTAGGGAAAAGTCTGAGAAGAAGCATCTGTGCATAGCCATCTTTATGCACATAGCTCTTTTGCATATTTGGGGGCCTGACGGTGCAGATTTCCCAGTTTGCAGAGAAATTTATGCAAAGTGTTATGTATTTCAGATCTACCTCTACAACACTTGGCTTCCTTACGTGACTCTATCTATGAAATATTTAATTAGCACAGGAAGCTATCTGGCCTGACCATAAAGTGTGGACATTGATAGTGAAAGTGCTAGCACAGAATTGCAGCACAATATACATATGCCCAGTTTGATTGTTGCTTTCACCTTCTTTCTTAAAGTACATTTTCGGTACAGCAAAGCATAAATGACCATTTGAAGACCTCCAGCAAGTTTGTGGTGAGATTAGGCAAATGATTTCTCTGAATTGTTCTAGAATGAGGAGAAATTCTCCAATAATTTCTCAAGGGCAAGATTTCCCTGTGGTAGTGACAGGAACATAATTACAGAAAAAGCCCATTGAGAATACCCTTGGGATTAAATTGGAGTGTAAGAATTCATGAAGGCTACAGATCTTTGAGAGATGATTGCATTCATTTTCTTTGGCTACCTGGTAACTGAAAAAAATGCCACACATAAGAGAATTTCTCCAAAATTCTCTTCATCTTTGAAAGAACTTCTAATACATTTTCCCCATCAGCTTGAATGAATAGAATTTCTCTGCCTGGTATTAGTTTTCATATCCTAGTTTTTATTTTTGTTGCAAAGGAACAGTTTAAAGCACAAGTATAGCCTCTGCTGTAATACAGAAGCCAGTCCTGAGTTGAGGAACTGATCCCCACCCCCTACACATTCTCCCAAGGAAGGTCTCTTTCAGCTCTTCAAGGATCTCTTTTCATCAAAGCTTGGTGCCAAACCTTCCACCAGCAGAGGAGACTCTAAGGAGCAACTTTGTCTCTTCCTGGGACATCCAATAAGGAAAAAGGAATATCACACCTGTAGTTGTGAACATTTTACAGCTTTTACTTACATCATTAGGGAACCACATATAGACGCATGAACAGTATACACAGGTACAAGAAGGCTTGCTCTGAATCTGAGCAAAAGGTTTTTGTTTCTTTCACACAACAACCTGAACAATCTCTTTAATTTGAGCAAAAGGTTTTTGTTTCTTTCACACAACAACCTGAACAATCTCTTTAAAGGTATCATACAAATCAAAAGCACAGTATATATTGTAACAGTCTCAATACAAGCCCGGTCTCCTGGGCTGTACTTCCAATTCACTTATCTTAGTTTCTCTTCCACTGGGACTTCCAACTCATGATTCACCTCTAGCCAAATTCATGGAGCAAGCTCCTCATGGGTGAAATTTTCAGCTTCCTTCTCAAGCTGCCAACTGGTCGGATTCCCTTACACATGTGCACATACAGACACAGCAGCTGCCCCGTCTTCTAGTAGCTACAGGGAGTAGAGTTCTAACAGGTCACAGTGCTGCAGGGAAAAGCCTCTTGTTTCTTCCCTTTTAATTCATGCTCACAAGTAATCTTTTTGCAAGCCTATGGAGGGGAAGGCACTATCCTGCTGGTTCCAAACTCTGCCCTTCCTTTCTTCTCTTCCCATTCTTCCTTGCCACAACCAAAGTTAGGATCATCTCTCTCTGTCTTTCTGAGCCAGTTCTCTGCCTATTTGCAGAACTAATTTCTTTCTCCCATTCTTCCCCCCCCCCCAACTACCTGACCTACTTAGACCTGGTTAAGCTATTACCTAGAACCAGAAGCTTTCTCAGAAAGTGCAATCTAGCTCTTATTTTAATTTTTTTCCGCATCCTGCAATTTTAATCCTGTCTGGCTTGCACCAACTTTACTACAACCAACTGTGCTGAAAACACAGTGAGATTCATAACCAAATAAAGGGATACTTTTTATTATTTATCTTCATCTAGATTTTCTGCTTTTAAGTCCCACACAAATTAATTACTAAGGTTGTGTGTTGATCTGCCCAAGATGACGACCCAATCTGAATCACAGATATAATATATTCCTTTCAGCTAGTCATGTTGAATCAATTCAAACCATCAAGCTGCATTAATTTGATTCAGACTGTTGATTTGATTTAGAAAAAGGCCAATTTGTAAATGCAGAAATTTGCATCAAGTCTTCAAATTACATTGATTTAATCTGGAAATTTGATTTGAAGGGGTAGATATAAATCTCCTTCAAACTGAATATTTTCACATCCCTAGGAATTACAATATGATACTATATGATCAAACCTCCCACTCCTTAATTTTTTTCTATTATAGTACATAATAACATCTTTTAATTTTAAAAATTTTTAAGGACTTTAGTAGCATCAGTGATAATGTACTTTCTCCATGGATGGAATTATTAACCCAGGGACAGCATCAACATTTATGTCTTGGGAATGGTCTGCAAAGATCTAGACCAGAATATAATATGACTGGATTTCAATGATCAAAATGATATTTTGGCAAAACTGATAGATATAATCTACAAAGTATTGCCCATTATGCAAATTATCCATAGCCTAGCAATCCAACCAGGTAACTATTTTAAAAATGGGATGCTTCTTCCTATTTCTTCTTGTTTGACAATCATGCTTGCATGTTTTGCTGAATGGTTAGGAAAGTGTTCTAGGTAACATGCATTTCATTTTTTTTTAATGCACGTTAGGAGAATTTATTATCCATCCAATTTCTGTGAGAGGAAATTCTATTAAACCCCTGGAAGAAGTACATTATAGCTATACTTTCAGAAGCAGACTCTTGAATAAAGTTTTTTTTTTTTAGTTATTTCATATAACCTACCATTGTGGATTACATTATGCAGTAGCTAAACATTTTCTTGAACAATTAGATGTGGAATAAAGAAGGTAGCTTGGCTGAGATCATTGAAATCTAACTGCTTAGGTGATTCATTTTCTTCCAACTAGGCTGCCCATAATAAGCTTTTCTTCTTCGGCTTTGTCTTGCTTTCTGTTTCAGTCAGCCACAATGCCCTAAGAATTGAAAGAATGTCTTTCTCTCTGTCCTTGTGCTATGACCAAACCTGGCGAGGAGAAATTAAAAGGGGAGGGGGTGTCTGGAAAAAGGAAAGGAAAATATTAAAAATAAAACAAGGTCCCTGTGGCAACACTCCAGTTTGGGCGCCAGAGTGCTGAAGGACACAATGAATTAGGAGAACAGATACAATTTCTGCAACACTGGATTTAAGTTAAAACATTAATCTAAGTTATAACATTGATTTAACCCAGAAAGAGTTACTGGCTAGATTTGCTTACCGAACACATAAAACAATTCATGCATAAACACTGAGTACAATTGTGTGATTTATGCCATTTATTTCTCAAGCCAAGGACTAATGCTTTTTTTTGTTGTTGAAAATTCATATTATTTACTTTCAATTCAGGGTAATTTCACTCTACACAAAAGAATCCTCATGATGTACTTCACCCTCTGCTACTCAAAGGCCTAGTTCTCACAATCAAAAAATGTGGTGGTAAATCTGTGTCACAGCTATACCACTTCAGTCTGAAGATGAGAGTTTCCATTATTCCGATATACAGAACACTATCAAGTCAGGAGCAGAAGGTTGTTGTAGAATCCTCCTCCCTGACATTTAATTTTCTTGTATAGGGATATACTCTTTTACTTTTGATCTTGGTATGGAATACCATATTTAATCATTACTGAACTTCATATCAGAAACAAGAAACAGAGTGGCCCACTTCCAGATTTCTCAAAATTGTTTTCATATCCTCACTATAAAGAGGGGGAGGGAGAGTCTCCCCACATCCATTCCCCTGTTTCTAATACTCTGCTGGCTCCAACCCGCCTTCCTCATGTTTGGGGTAAAGGGGAGCCTATGCATCTACAGGGTAGATTCCCTTTGATAGATGTTCAGCTGAACATGTAGTTTTCAGGAGCAGAGATATTCAGAGCTGCAATTTCATGGAAGGCAGCAGTGAACGGGAAACATTTGTTGGAAGGAAATGGGCTTTAGTTATCAAACTTATGAAACCCTTCTCAATAGAAAACCCTATTTATCAAGATTCTAGGGATCATTACCATATGATACTGTATGTAACACTGTTTGATTAACTCTGTTATGATATTTGTTGTAATTGTAAATAACTATTAGCTATTTGGTATTGTTAGAAAAATGAATAGGTATACTTAGATTATGGAATATTTGCTTACTAGAAGACAAGATTAACTGTGTTAAAATTGCTGATGTTTTGCCTATATTTCCTGGACAAAAATATGTTGGAATTCTATGATTCTGAAAGCAGAAAGATACAGTTGGAATCTAGAAAACGTCAGCAAGAGGCTAATGGGATAATGACTGAGAGCTGAGAATGGCACAGGCTTTCATAGACTTTGCTTTGGATTATGTGTCAGTTACGTATCAGAAGATGTAGCTTCTTCTTTTTCAGTCATCAAGACCCAAAGCTGGATGGTTGTCCTGAAGAAGCCAATACTGAGTGAAGCCAGGGAGTCCAATTGGAAATACCAGAAAGGAAAAGTGGAGATGGACTCGAGCCAAGGAAAGCCAGGGGGATGAGACTCTTGGAAGCACTGAGACTGAAGGAATAAAAGAGCTTGTTTTTACCTTCTTTCTAGTGAGACTGTTTACTATCTATTTTCTAGGTCTGTGTCTTGCTCTCTTAACTGAATTTTAGCTTTTTACTTCACACTGTAGATATCACCAAATGCAAGTCTTTTTGCATCTTTCCAAGTGAAGGATGCAGAATTGCCAGAAAAAAAGAGATGATTGTCCACCTTGCTCTTGTGTCTGCATCTAAGTATACTTTTATCTTGTACCCTATTATTTCTATTTCTTATCAGTTTTATGCTTTCTATGTAATCTTGCAAAATTCCTTAAGTAAATTTAAGTAAAAGATGCTTAAATGTGTTCTTTATTTGTGTTTCACGATAAACACACTAAGGTATTTATTTATAGAAGAGAAATGTTGTATGCAAGAACAAATGTGCCAAGGGGTGGGTGATTCACAGCCTATAGAAGGATTTAGGAACTAGAGATATTAGGAATCAAAAGCGTTGAGGTGAAATAGTTGAAAATAATAAGGTAATTAGGCTGAGCTCAAGATTTGTTCTGTGTTCAATTGCAATTATCAAGGAGTGACTTTACTACTTTTGGTGCTTTGATACTCTGAGAGCAAGGGTGATCTAAAGGCCTGCCTTTTTAGTGGCAAATTATATTTTGCATAAGCATTGTTGACAGTAGCAACATAGTGTGAATTGAGGTTATTAAGAAAACTTGACAATAAAGATATCAAAGCCTACATGGATATGTTGGAAAGTCTCTGAGACTTAACAAGAAACATCACGCTGACAACAAAGGTATGTTTTGCCAAGGCCTTTGTTCTTCCACTGTAAAATATGGCTGTGAAAACTGGATTATCAGAAAGACTGAATGAAGAAAAAGTGATGCCTCTGAATTCAAAATCACTGCAAATGTCTTGAAGATCCCTTTGCAATAAGACCATGTTCATCCATGGGCATACTCTGTGTGTGTTATAAAAACCTGCTTGGAGGAGGGTGAAAATGTCATCCCTACAGATATTTGCTCACCTGGATTTCAGGACTTGCAAGTATCCCAATGCTAAGGCCCATGGGGGCAATGATCCTGAAAGATAGCTTGACCATAAAATTAGAAGCATTAATAATGAAGCTGAGGCTTAAATATTTTGGAAATATAATGCAAAGACAAGAATCAATGGAGAAAACTGTTGCTTGGAAAAATTAATGATAATTGAAAAAGAGTCCAACAGAAGACATGGTGGCTAGAGACTATCACTGATGACACAAGTGTGAACTTACAAGAAGAGAGGTGGAATGACGTCAGTTGGTTCATGGTGAGCTGGATGTGACTGAACACCTCAACAACAATGTAATTCAATTCTAAGGAACACTAGAATTCAAAGAAGGTTATGGGGTTATTCTTTTGTGTGTGAGAGAGAGCGCAGAGATGGATTCCAGCCACTGATTTTAGAAATATGATTTGGCTCAAATTGGTAGGCATGGATGCTTGTAGATTTCATTAAGGAGCCCTTTTCTCTCCCTCAGCTACTGGGGCTGGCCTTACTATAAGGCAGAGTAAATCACCATCTTTAATGCCAGATCCTGGAAGGGAAGGAAGAGTTGATGGACAGATCCATGTATACCCCAGAGATGTAGTGGCTCTCTTTGTTCTTGGTTTCTAGGACATGGCTGGAATGGAAAATGCTATCCCAACAAGTGTCAGAGTATGATTCAGAGTTTGGTCCACCTCTGAACATGAAAGGGGTGGTGTTCCTCATCTTGTGCATCACAGGCAGAAAAAGATTTTAAGTTGTTGCCCCAAGTGTTGCCAGATTTACTAATTTTAGTTACTAAAGATTACAATGATTTGGTATGAAAAGATATGAAGAGTAGAATGGAAGAAAGCATACTTTCTTGGAAAAAATGCTTTCTTTCCTTAGGTGGGGTTGAATGATCTAATGTATCTTTTAAAAAGTAAAATTATAGGATGGAAAATACTTTACTGGTGAATTTATTCTTCCAGGACTATACAAGCTTCTATCTGACATTCTGTATATCATATGTTCTCCTACCTGGTTTGCTTTAAACATGATGGGCTACCACTCCCATTATTTCCAACCAGCATAATGGACCAATATACCTGGAGAAAACAAGCTGAAGTTGTCCAATGGCTTCCTTTGTTTCTATTCTACTGTATTTAAATTCTGGGCAATGGTGTAAATATAATGAAAGCCGAGGAGTCTATTGCCTTGGGACCTGCAAGTACCTGGCTCCCCTTTGCTACCAACCCTTTGCCCCATGTTTTAAACAGACCTCATCATACTTGATAGGTATTATACCATATATGGGTATCAGAAAATCCAGATGATCCCTAGATGGTGGTTTTCTGTATTTCTTTGCAACCAATAAAAACTACAGTAGAGGAGTAGTGTGGAAGGAAGGAAGGAGGGATGGTATTCATGGTGGTGGTGTGGAAGGAAGGAAGGAAGGAAGGAAGGAAGGAAGGAAGGAAGGAAGGAAGGAAGGAAGGAAGGAAGGAAGGAGGTAGGTATTGCACAGTAAGATGCTCTTTGAATGTTCTTAAGCTTTAGGTTTTTTTTTTAAATTTTGTCCCATTCCAATTTATCCCAATTATTTTTACTATTACTGCTCATAATTTCCTACTTGCTTCCTCTACCTGAAAAGAGTCCTGCAACAGGAAGTGACAGTAGGATGCATTTAAGCAATGAAACTGTGGAAGTAGAATTCTGGCAAATGAAATGTAACAATTAAGGACCTTTAAATGATAGAGATGGGTTAGGGGGCTTTGCACGTGTGCTTTTTTTACCATTAGTGAGGGACCACCTGAAAGGTTTGCAAACTCTATTTTTGTTCCTGGTCTGAGAGACACTTTGAACATTTTTACCCTGCCTTTGGACTCAGATAGGTGGCACGACCTACATATTTAATCTGAGCCCGAAAACTAAGCAGGATCAGACTACCAGCAATAACATATATGTAGGCTAGATTGGGAAATCAAAAAACAAATAACAAAGCACTTTCATACTGTTGCCAAGAAAATTACATGGATGGGTCCAGGAAGCCATCAGCAGTCAAGCTTTATGTTTTACCCTGACTTTATTTGTGAAAAGGTTTCACTCAACAAAATAAATAATTGAAAATGAAAAATTTGTATTACAGGAAAACAATATATTTTATGGAACCATAAAACAACATAAAACAGCATTACCTATTACCAAAAAGGTAATAAAGCCAAGAATCATCTAATTATTTCTGTCTGGGATTGCATAACTAGAGCGCAACCCCCAGAAAGCTCTATCTCTGGGGGGACCATATTACTGAAAGCTCTGCAACTGGGTAAGGAATCTAATGCAGGTTTTAAAGATCAGGCATTTTCACACAGGAAAAGCAACTCAAACATTTTTTTAAAAAAATAAGACTCTGAATAACATGGAGATTATTCTATGAGGAGAGAGGTTAAACTCCCAGTTTCGTATTTCTTGTAATTAACATTGATACTCTGAGGCAGAGCTAACTCTTAAGATTGGCTAAAATTTCTTTAAAAAAGTGCTAATCCCAAACTCTTTTGTTTGTTTTGCAACTCTAAGCATGAAAAGTAAGCACCCTTTTCTTTTCAAATGCCAGAAACATGGATAGACCCTGGGCCTGCCCTGTGTTCCTTTATGGATCGATGTGCGTAGGCAGAAGATTGAATAGGAAATGTAGACAAACATGAAGCAAGGGAAAATGTTTTTATGAGATGAAGAAATGGCAAAACTTAGGAGGGGGAAATAATATAAGACCTTGAACTGAGGCTATTCTGAGAAATGAGGGCAAGGGAAAGTGTTTGCCTGAATAATGAAATACCTGCTAACCTTGAACATAGACATTGTTTATAATAAAGATGAAACAAAGCCACCGATGAATATGAGACCTTCTTGGAACAAAAATAATAAGCATAAGTAGCAAATTTAGAACATGGAAGATATATATAAGCCAACATATAAAGCAGGGGCCCAAAGTTGATATGTGACTAGTGAAATAACTGGAGTTTGCTGAACAAATAACCTGATGAGTCCTTGGTACAGACAAAAACTTAGCTGGCCGAATGCACCTCAACTTTTTGCTTTTTCATATGCTTTTTCAAAAGTGTCCCAATTTTGCACCATTTGTGCACTATGTGATTATCATTTTGAGATTAATGGTGCCCATTCCTAATCATGATAGTGCCAAAATGACCATCACTTTGTCCCATGCAAGCTCTGGCCTTCTGTACTTGTGCCATAACATTGCCCATTAGTTACCTTGCCTCCCTGTAGATGCCAATGGGCACACGTGATTCTGCACTTAACATTTCCACACACTGTGGAATGACACACTGTGGTTTTGATACAAGATTATATGACAATAGTTCATTGAATCATTAAAACTTGTAAGACAGCTGAGTTTGTTTTATACTCAAATACATATGTATCCAGCTCTGAGATTTGTTTTATACTCAAGACAGCTCTGAGTTTGTTTTATACTCAAATACATATGTATCCAGCTCTGAGTTTGTTTTATACTCAAATACATATGTATACAGGTGAAACTCGAAAAATTAGAATATCGTGCAAATGTTCATTTATGTCAGTACGGCAACTCAAAAGGTGAAACCAATATATGAGATAGACGCATTACATGGAAAACGAGATATGTCAAGCCTTACTTTGGTATAATTGTGATGATTATGGCGTACAGCTTATGAAAACCCCAAATTCACAATCTCAGAAAATTAGAATAGTGTGAAAAGGTTCAATATTCTAGGCTCAAAGTGTCCCACTCTAATCAGCTAATGAATCCATAACACCTGCAAAGGGTTCCTGAGCCTTTAAATGGTCTCTCAGGCTGGTTCAGTAGGAATCACAAGCATGGGAAAGACTGCTGACCTGACAGTTGTGCAGAAAACCATCATTGACACCCTCCATAAGGAGGGAAAGCCCCAAAAGGTAATTGCAAAAGAAGTTGGATGTTCCCAAAGTGCTGTATCAAAGCACATCAATAGAAGATTATGTGGAAGGGAAAAGTGTGGAAGAAAAAGGTGCACAAGCAGCAGGGATGACCACAGCCTGGAGAGGATTGTCAGGAAAAGGCCATTCAAAAGTGTTGGGGACTTTCACAAGGAGTGGACTGAGGCTGGAGTTAGTGCATCAAGAGCCACCACACACAGACCGATCCTGGACATGGGCTTCAAATGTCGTATTCCTCTTGTCAAGCCGCTCCTGAACAACAAACAACGTCAGAAGCGTCTTACCTGGGCTACAGAAAAAAAGAACTGATCTGTTGCCCAGTGGTCCAAAGTCCTCTTTTCTGATGAGAGCAACTTTTGCATCTCATTTGGGAACCAAGGACTCAGAGTCTGGAGGAAGAATGGAGAGGCACACAATGCACAATGCTTGAAGTCCAGTGTGAAGTTTCCAGAGTCTGTGTTGATTTGGGGAGCCATGTCATCTGCTGGTGTTGGTCCACTGTGCTTCATTAAGTCCAGGGTCAACGCAGCCATCTACCAGGAGATTTTGGAGCACTTCATGCTTCCTTCCGCAGACAAGCTTTATGGGGATGCTGACTTCATTTTCCAGCAGGACTTGGCACCTGCCCACACTGCCAAAAGTACCAAAACCTGGTTCAATGACCATGGGATTACTGTGCTTGATTGGCCAGCAAACTCGCCTGACCTGAACCCCATAGAGAATCTATGGGGCATTGCCAAGAGAAAGATGAGGGACATGAGACCGAACAATGCAGCGGAGCTGAAGGCCGCTATTGAAGCATCCTGGTCTTCCATAACACCTCAGCAGTGCCACAGGCTGATAGCATCCATGCCACGCCGCATTGTGGCAGTCATTGCTGCAAAAGGGGCCCAGACCAAGTACTGAGTACATATGCATGCCTGTACTTTGCAGAGGTCCGATATTGTTCTATTTCCAATCCTTGTGTTATTGATGTCATGTAATATTCTAATTTTCTGAGATTGTGAATTTGGGGTTTTCATAAGCTGTATGCCATAATCATCACAATTATACCAAAGTAAGGCTTGACATATCTCGCTTTGCATGTAATGCGTCTATCTCATATATTGGTTTCACCTTTTGAGTTGCCTTACTGACATAAATGAACACTTGCACGATATTCTAATTTTTCGAGTTTCACCTGTATGTGTATGCTAGCTATATATAACTGTGCTCAGATTCCTTAAAATGAAATAGGAATATGGACATATCTTATAAAGGGTGATAATCATTTTTAATTCAACACAAGATTGTGTCAGGTGATAACCTTTAATTTCTCGGAAAGCATTATCCTTCCCAAAAGTTCAGCAATCAGACAGAAACCTTACCTTCTGCACTTGACCCATTTTGTGTATTCTTTCTTGGCAGACATCGGCAAACAACCTATATGAACCTGTGAAACCTGGGTGAGCATTGTCCACTTAAACCACAATCTTCAGTTGTTGGAATAGGAAGTGAAAGCTGTGGAAACAGTGGCATACTGGCAGATTGGTATCTTCTTAAGATTCATACCACTCAAGAATTTTATTTATCAAATGTATATTAATCAGATTTATATAGTAAGTTTGTATTGGTAGAATGGCTTCCCCAAACCCTTTGATGCACTCCACCCATGTGGTGGCTGTCTGTGCAAAAACTGTAATGAAGAAGGGATTCTCAGAAACAATGTTATGTAGCAGTTAGGTAGCTGCATGTAGTAGCTATTTCAGTTCAAAGGGATGGGTGCCCTGAGGTCCTTGTGGAAGAGTGAACTCACTACCTAGAGTAAGCAGGCATTTTTTCCTCCTGGAATCCAGAGTTTTGGTGCTGCCTGGAAAGGCGGGTTAAAACAGCCCCACCCTCTCCTTAATTGGAGAGTTTGTTTCATAAAAAGGGAACTGAAAGCAAGCATGTGCATGGAGTGTTGAGGAAAAGAGTCAAGTCCAGAGGACAGCAGAGCTGTGGGAAAGAGAAACCTTCAACCCAAAGCAAGTACTGTACCTCAGCAGCAGCCTTCAGACAGCAAGAGAAAACTTCAATTCTTCAAGCTGCAAGACTGATGAGAAGCAGAGCTGTGAGACTGGGGGAGGAAAAGAACCCAAGCAGAGTCTGCAAGCCCCCTGCATGCAGCAACCCAGGTGCAATGATCCAAAAACCAGCTCCAGCAACAGAGGACTGGGGGAGGGGGGAAGAGAAAAGCCCATTTGCAAGTCTATAGAGGAGTGAAATGGGTTTTCACTTGCAGTGGGGAGAGCTGAAGACCTGGGGGAAATGGAAAGATTTAAAGAGCTAAGAAATAGTTAAGATAGGAAAACAGTGCTACAAAACATAGAGAGACGGAGATAGAGATTTATAGATTAAAGAATAGAAATAGTTGTCAACTTACAATAATAGGAAGACAGAATAAGATAGGTAGGACAATAGAAACAAGCACAGAATTAACATTAAGTTTAGAAGTAAGGAATAAGAGTTTAACAGTGATGTAGGAAAAAACAAATGTAGTCTTTGTGTTCTGTACCATATTAAGAAGAACCCTAATAATCTCAGAATGGCATATTTTCCCTGAACTACTTTTATCCAGACCCTTCAAGCCCTTTCCAGCCTCCAGAAACTTTTCTGACAATACCACCAGTTGGGTACATTCGGATTCACTTGGAGTTGATTTTCAACACAGCTGGTCTGGTTAAGGGGGCAGAGTCACAGTCATGTGTAGTTACCCTGGAGGAGTTTGAGCCTCTAACTTCTGAAAAGGTGGATAGGATCCTCACAACTGTTAATCTGTTAGATTCTTGTCCCTTCTGACAAGTGAAGGCTGCTCAGGAGGTCACATGTGGTTGGATCTATGCAGTGGTGCTGGCTTCTATAGGAGGGAGTTTTCACCAACCTTGAAGAAAGCAGTGATGTAGTCCCTCCTTAAGAGGCCATAACTGGAACTCAACATTCTGGACAATTTTCATACCATCTCCAACCTTTCCTTTTAACAGAAATCGGTACAGAAGATGGATTATCCAAACCTTTTCTAGTTAGGTTGCAGATCTGCATATACTATGAATATAACATTGGTTACATTTGTTGATGACCTGAGGTGGAGCTGGGATGGGGTGTTGTTACCATTCTGACTTTCTTTGATCTCTCAATGGTTTTAAGTACCATCAGGGAATGAGGTCGGGAGCAGAGTCATCCAGAATCATTGAGGGTCGGGCGGCATACAAGTATTATTGTTGGTTGCACAGTCAGCCAGTTGTTTAGACTGGATTTGGCATTTTTATACACCTTTTAAGTCCTTCCCAAGGACCTGAGATAGGCAAATGTTGTTGTTTGATGCTGTTAAAGGTATCATTGCAGGATATAAGCTATTCCAAGTAAAGCTGCCTTTTGCAATTGACTGATGGTGATTTTGTCAGTGCTGGTGATCTTCAAGTGCTGCTCCAAATGTTTTGGGATTGCATCCAAGGTGCCTATTGCTATTGGTACTATTTTTTGCTTTCTTTTGCCACAGTTGTTCTATTTCTATTTGCAGGTCTTTGTATTTTGTGATTTTCTCCAGTTCTTTCTCTTCTGCTGCCTCCAGGTATTGCAATGTCCAGTATCCAGACTTTTTTGTGTTTCTTATCAACAATTGTTAAGTCTGGGGTGTTATGTGGCAGTGCTTGTCTGTTTCAATTCTAAAGTCCCAGAGCACTTTAGCTTCTTCATTTTCTATTACTTTGTCTGTTTTGTGGTCCCACCAGTTCTTGCTTGCAGGCAAATGGTATTTCTTGCAGATATTCCAACGCACCATTATTGCTACTTTGTCAGCTGTTGTTTGTAGTCAGTCTGTGCGATCTTCTGGCAGCAGTTGACTAGGTGGTCCACTCCTTCTTCAGCTTCTTTGCAAGTCTCAGCTAAAAACAGGCCCCACCCACATTAAAATATATTTTACATGCATGTTCTAAGGAAAGGTATACATTTCTGAAAGAAAATCAATAAAGGTAGGTGTACTTAGAGATCGTATTCTTTGTTAAAAATGTGCTTGGATGTAATTTTTGTTATGTATTTTTTTTTCAAAAACAGTAGATTTTACATTGTAGTGGATAAATCCATGTGATAGTGATTTGTGCACTCTTATGCAGTGACTTTCATATATGCAACTCGCCACTAGTTTCTGTGAACTTTGACTTTTACACAAAGAAATGCTCAAGCAGAATACTATAGTCATATATAGAATGGGATCGTGTTCATCTCATACCTTCCGCCAAAGTCATTCAAACCCTCAAGTGCTAGAATATTTTCCCTTTTGAACCTGGATAGTTCATTCACTTTAACTTCCCTGCCTAACTTTTCACCCACCGACGATCAAGTTTTTCTGGCTTGCATTTGCTGGATATGTATGAATAGCTCTAATACATTTCTGCTGGATTGGCCTGCAAGGGCAAATCATTCCATTATATTTCCTAAGACCAGTATGGTTCGTTTGTGCAGCTTTCAGCTTAGTACTGAGCTCCATGTTGTCCTCATTTTTCACACGACAAGAGATTAAAGATAATACTCATACTAATAATATAAAAATGCTCTTCTGGGAATGGCTTGCTAGGTAGTATTGTATGGTATAAAGACTTTGTCAAATAGCTAAGGTAATTTACACTCATTAGGAGGAGAATATAGTAGATTAAAGGTAGCAAGGGTGAATAGGCACCCATTTTTGTAAAACTTCCTTCACCTTTTATTCACCTGCTAAACCATTATTTTATGATAACAAAAAAGGAGAAGGAGAGAGTCAGATGTGTGAACTTCAAGAAAGAACAAGTAAGGAGCTATTTTCTCTCAAGAGAAATAGTGTGTAGATTAAAGCTGGAAAGATAGCCCTCATTTAAATCAATCCTTTTCTCAAAGTATATTTATTCACAGATTAATTAGAGTTGCAAATGAAAATTACCTGGTTGGTGGGAACAATATTGAGGGCCTTTAAAATGTAGGAGTGAAGATTAAAAGGAAGCTCATTCACCCCTTCTTTATAATTCAAACAGCAGATCAAAAGCACCAGTGTCAAATTAACTATCTGGGTGGTATTGCTCTTCCCATACTTCTCTGGTTATTTATCTGAAGCTTGTGTTGTTATGTAGAGGCCAAAAGGGTATTATTATACATGAGACATGTTAAGATTCTAAATTATGACAGAGCAAAAAACAATGACTTTTCTGCACAATTTTTAAAAATACAGGAGCATAAACCATGCATAAACTGGGAGACATGGACATTCTGCCTCCTAAAATGTCACCATTGTGCTGAAACAGCCTGTCTCCTCCCAAACGTGTGCACTGAGTGCAGAAGCTTGAAAGGGAGAGTTAAAGCATGCTCACCTGAACTTGCTTCAAATGCTGTTTATGTCAGGATTTCAAAGAGTAGGAATGTTAATGTTAGAATAGAGATAAAACACTATTTCCAACCTTTTTTAAGTGGACATCATCATGTGGTATGCCCCTAGACAGCTTCTGCAGAATTCCAAAATTAACTAACAGTCCATTTCTTTATATGGCTGAAATCTCCAGAAAAGGCCAACTCTCATAATATTTTGCTGTTTGCACTTGAGATTCTGCAAGACTTGAGCAAGAATGCCAAAATCAAGATTTTGTGAACATCTGAGGTTTAAGGGTGTGTGTGTGTGTGTGTGTGTGTGTGTGTGTGTATATATGTTCTACCTACCTACCTACCGGGATTTTCTTGTAGTAGTCCCATAGACTTAGCATAGTCTCTGATCCAAATTCTTAAATAGCATAGGTAGTACAGTCAACAGAAAGAACAGATGAAATCCCATTATAATCTCACCTTTTCAGGTAACACAGGTGAAAGAAACAATTTTAGCACTGCCTAGATGAAATAGGTTTGTAACATTACACCTGATAATAAAGACAACCTTTTTTGGTAACAGTTCTTGATTAGTACAGGGCATCCACCTGAAAATGGCACAAACAAATGGAGTTTGTCATCACTTTGATCGCTGTTGTTGAGGACTTTGCAGAACCAGTCCATATACCTGATGTCAGCCCCACTAGGTAAACCAGACCAGGAAATCAGCTTCACAGCTTTATCAAGACTGGTTCTAATAACAGAATATTGCACGTCTGATTGTTACCTTTTGACTAGGTAATGTTTTTGCATATTTTCATCAAGGTCATCTTCCTTACTCTAAACATGACATACAAAGGCTTTTTAGTAGTAGGGGAGAAATACCAAAGTTCTATGTCAAATGGAATTCAGAGTAAAAAAGAGGAGGACAGGAAACCAAATTTCTCCCATCCCAAACTGGTGAAGACTCACGAACATTAAAAGTGATGCCAAGTGTGTTTAATGGACACCCCCAATGTTTTTCTCTTCTGCACCACAATTGATTGCAGTGAGATTACAATGTCATTAAAATTCACTTGGCCCATAAACTAATGCTGTGGAAAATGCTGATATTTATAGCAGTTCCTGTGAGACATATTTCAGCACGAAAGTGAGCTCTAATGCATGAACTTTATTTAGGTAAAACAACATCTAAAGAGGGGGGGAGCAGAGGAGGAGAAATGGTAGCAATTGCAGAGAGGTTTATTTCTTTCAACTAATGAGTATATGGATGCTAAATTTAAAAGACATTTTAAATAAATCTATTGGTCTTTGACAAAATCAATCCAAACCCCATAAACCAAGAAGTCACCCACTTGATATTAATGAGACTGAATTTGCATTTATTTGTCCCTTACAGTAGACAAACCATTAATTTCATGTTTATGCTTTCTTTGAAGCCTGAATGCTTATAGATAGATGGCCACATCAACTCTCCTGCTGCTACATTAATATTTTGCTATAAATGATAAATTTGACCATTTTCTACAACACCCCTTCTTTCTTTAAGAAAGCTGAGAAAATGGATGCAATAGGTCTTAAGCCCTTGAACAATTTTTTTTTCAAAAAAATAATGCTCTGCAGTCATCAATTATTAAAATCATAGTTTTAAACACAAGAAACATTTGATAGCATCTAGGAATTTGCTGATTAAAGTTGCAAAATAATAATAATACATAAAGCAAAACTGAATGTTTTGCGGATGCTTTCAGTCATTCTGTATGGAAATTAGCAACTAACCAGATTTATGTTGCTGTATTTTGCCCTAGGTTACACTTAATTTTTTTCCCAAAGATGCTTGCACATATTATATATTGTTTTAACTGTAGGTAGTCATGTAATCGGTGAAATGGCCTATTCAGAGTAGCTTATCCATGTATGTACAGGTGCCCCTCTAACAGAAGTAATTTACTCTGGAAACACCTTACCAGCTTTATGAGTAAAGTATCTTCCCAGTGAACTTTGGTACTGGCAGATTAGATGAACTATAAATAAAAAGATGGGTAGATGGATGAATGTCTGATAAACGTTAGTTCTGTACAATCTTCACTGCAAATCTGTTGGAGTAAATGGAGTCAGTATGCAACCACTGTGTCAGGCAAAAGTGAGACTCTTAGGAACTGTTCCATAATGGGTCAAAGATCACAGGTGCAATATTAGACTTGAAATCAATCATTTACTGATATCTATTACCTAAAAATAATATGTAGAAAAAATATAATCATATTGGAGAAAGATATAGCAACATGAGTAAGTAGAAAATGTTAGAAGTGGCTAAAAATAAGAGAGCAATCAATAAAACTATATGAAAAGTTTAAGAATGGCTTTTGAATTGTCTTGAAAAAACAGCAATAAAAAAAAATCAATAAGAATCCTACATTTGCAACTATTGTCTTAAGTTTCCAGACTATGTTAAATGATTCCATCATAACAGCCAAAATTTATATCTATCACTCCAATATAGTTAGCCATAGTTTCTTTAATCTCCATCAGGGTTGAGGAAGGAAGGAAGGGAAGGAAGGAAGGAAGGAAAAACGAAATGAAACACAGGAAAGTGGGGGAGGGAGGGAGGGAAGGGGATCTAAAACAATATGGAAGGAAAAAAAAATAAGCTGACAGAGGTTGCTTCCCTCAAAAAGTAACTAAACTTGTACATCCTTGTTTTTTAGAAAAATAATCAGATGGGACCATTTATTTATGTCAGTTTGATCAAGAACTACATAGGAAGACACCAATTAACCCCATTTATATAACTCATAATCTTGCTTGGGGGGATCACTGTGTTCCTCTCATTATCTTTTCATTGCTTCATAAACACATTCAGTATCTGCATTCATCTGAAACAGCCTTGATATTTCATACTTTATAGTGTATACTTCTCTGCCAACGTAATAGGTACAATTCCCCATCTCCCACCCCCTAATCATCTTCATCAGCCCAGATACCAAGGTCACTGGCAGTCACTATGGTATAGCAAAAATTTCAGTCAGCCTGCACACAGGTAGACTCTTCCATAGTGATACATCATGGCTGCTGCAGACCTCATACAATACAACTGTTCCTTGGACCTAGCAGAAGGAGATTGATGGAGAGCCCTTATATGAGAACATGCTGCCTATATGAACCTGAGTACAATAATGGTCATCCTGAAGCTTTTTTCTTTTCCATTTCATAGCAGCCTCAACAGATCAACTTTCCTGCCCTCTATAATTCCTGGGCAAACATAAGTGGGCAGCTCACACCCACTTTCCATTTTTTCCCCATTAGCTGTAACCCAACTTCTAATGTAGATCCTTGCTGCACTTTTGGAAAAACTCCCCATTCCTATGCACAATTGTACATGTATGTGTGTGAAGAGAGGAAAAGTGATAATAGGTGACATAAGGGGTCTCAACTGGGCCTAGAAAATTCAAGATTGATTCCACCATGCCATACATTTTAATTCAAGATGTATGCTTGTTACTGCTGGTTGAAGAACCTCTGGCAATAGCTTTGTGAAACTTTGTACTGGGGCAGGGGTCTCTGATTCAGCAAATGCCCCCCATACACAAACTGATTATGCTTTTCTACACAAAATAAAGGCTTCTTCCAATAGTTAAAGTTAAAATATAGTTCTTTAGATGCTTTTTAACTAAAACTCCCCTTTCAACATTAGCCATGTCTGAATCTGTAGTATAGCAATAGGAAAATCCCCAGAGGTTTCTATTCCTGCTATATCTATCTATCTATCTATCTATCTATCTATCTATCTATCTATCTATCAATCAAGAAAGAAAAAGAAAGGGAGTAATTTTCACTGACATTCCATAGGGCTTATATTTGAGAATAAATAATAGGAGTGCAATCTAAAGAACACAAAAGAAAGGAAAAAAAAAATTCAAAGGCTTATAAATTAGGTTTTGTTGCTGCATTTTTAAAAAAAATATTATTTTTTTGCTAGAAAAAGACATTATTTGTGTTACATCTTTACCAATGACCTGTGCAAGGACAGCACAACCCACTTTGCAGTTATATCCTCAGGCTGGGAAGTAGCCCAAGTGCTGTGGGTGCTCACAAGACCCCTGCTTTAATTTCTTCTGATAATTCTTACAGTATTTAAATCAAACTTGGATTAGGCACTCCTTCAATCAGAAAAACATCTACAGGAGTAGGATACATCCCACTCCAAATCATAAGATTTTTATAAAAGTAAAATACATCATTCACACAAGATAGAAAAAGCAGAACATTCTTCTAGTTACATAGGCATGTGAACAATGCAACAAAGGAGGGACATTGGTCTGCATAACAGCTACAGGATTTCTTAACTTACAGGTTGGCAATTGTTCACAGGACCTTGCTTTAGCAGCAGCATCATCTTACCATGACCTCTGGTGCCTGCTCTTTTTCGATCCTTGCTTTAACTTCTTTAGACCCTCTTTTTCTCACCCAGAAAGTTCAAAGAGGACACATCATGGTGGCAATTAAGTGCAGATTTTTGAACCTACTCATTCACATAAAACTGCTGTATTTTAAAAAAAATGAGAGAGAACTGTTAGGGAACAAAAGTAACTAAAAAAGAGAGAAATGTTAACTCGTATGGCTCAGTATATATACAGCAAACAATGTGCAGCTTGTTCTTCAACAATGGTTCTGAAAAGCAGGTGTCATAGCAGCTGTGCAAGGTTAAATCACAGGAACCATTATGTGCAAAATGAGTATTTATCCTGAGTCTGCTTTAGCTCTTAAGGATGTGCTTTCTTTTGTGCCTGTGTTTGCTGGAAGGCCTCCATTGGTACAATAGAGAAATCGCTCATTCACACTTTCTCCCAACCTCCATTCCACCATCCAAATCCACCGTTATGGATATAATACAGACCTCTGGCATACAAGGTCCTTGTTGCCCTATACTTCTGAAACAAAAGCTATTGTGTTGTGCTCTGAAAGCCTGCCTGCCACAGAATAAAGCAGCCCATCATTGTGAATCCAAAGAAGGTATTTGTAAGCTACTCTCTAAAGTTGAAAAATTCAAGAGAATAATAAGAACACACATGTGCACACAACAAAATGATTCCAATTAAAAATGTCCCTTTGTGTTTTTGTTTTCTGTAAGCATGAGTATCAAAAGATTTCTTCCAAATGCTTGTTTAAAAAGGCAAGTGACCTGTCCTTGCTTTCAGGCTGAGAGGAGTGCAAAAAGGAAATAGAGAGAGGAAGCATAGCCTGAAAGAAAGAATGGGGAAAAATAGGAATAAGAAAATGTAAAGGTCTCCTTTGTAATAAAACACAGGCAAAGGAATTTACCTTTGTTCCTTTCCTCCTTATTTTTGGTCAGAGTTTTCTATTATGTGTTTTGGAGCAGTCTGTGGTCATAGAAAGCGTGAACCTTTTTTAGAACAGCCCACTTCTTCTGAAGTTTTCAGCTGGAGGTGAAATTCTTCTACCTCAAGAGACTGGAAAACTCTTGAAATGGTGCACCAATAAAGTTAATAAAAAAAAAAAAAGCCCTCACTGGAAAGTAGGTAGCTCAGGGAAATAGTTATAACAATAACAACAACATGATTGAATATTGTTTTCATCCTCCTCAGAGCACACAAGCCCCACAACCACATCAAGGTACTGCCTCATTGGGGGTTAAACTGATCTCTTTCATCAAAAAGATAACAAATGAAGACTGGAGGACAACTGTAAAAATACTTTCAATAATAGAAGATAAAGAAAAAAGAACCATACCTGAAAATTATAGACCAAAAACCTGTTTTCCTGCCATGTTCCAAATTCAGTGTATATTTATCTGAAGGAAAATTCTCTCTACCAGTTGATTAATTTGCAGAAATTCATGAGGAACTAAAGATTAATTACTTAATAAAATAATCCAAAAAAATTCAAAATAAAATAAATTCATGTATTGCTTGATTATAAGAAAGCATTGGACTTTCTTCCCCATAGTTGGATTATAACAATTATGGAAATTTTTGATATCGGTCAAATATCCAAGATTCTGTAGAAACAATACTGAAAGCATGGAAGACAAAGTTAATGCTTAATGGTGATGAATTAAATGAAGTCAAAATAAAAAGGATCTTTCAGTGTGATTCACTATCACCATTATTACTCAGTTTGGTGATGATGCCATTGACAAGGATGCTTAATAAGGCAAAACATGGGTATGGATGTTCAAAGCAAGATCAAAAACTGTTGTGTCTTTTTTACATGGATGATCTAACATTATATGCCAAATCAAAAGGTGAACTAGAATCATTGGTAATTTTTTTTTCAGCTATAGTAGTGATATTGCAATGCAATTTGGACTTGATAAATATGCAATTATTGAAGTAAAGAAAAGAAAAATAACTCACAGGAAGGTATTCAGTTCATAATAAAGTAAGAGTCTAGCACCTGAGCAAGTTTATAAATATTAGAAAACTTGGAAACGTCATATTTTTTCACAGTCAGATAAAGAGAAAAATAAGCCCAAGATATTGCAAGCAATTAAGGAAAATCCTAAAATCTTGCCTGAATAGCAGAAATACAGTCAGAACTATCAACTCATGGACATTGCCAATAATTGGATATACTGCAGGAATAGTCAGCTGGGCTCAGCTGGACCTTTATAACCTTGACTGGTAAACTAGAAAACTGATGACTCTGAATAATGCCCTACATCCTCATAGTGATATCAATAGATGATATCTTCCAAGGCAGACTAGCTGGCCAGAACTTTACAGGGAAAACAGACTGTAAAATAAGAAAAACAAGAGCTTAATCAAGACAAATAAAGTCACTTTATTGAAAGAATCTGAGAAAAATGGGCTATTTGCAGAAATGGTATCTAAACATTACTATAGAAAACAGCTTCAGATGAGATTGGAAAATTGAAAAACCAAAGCATTCATCCGGATTTTTGAAAGAGATTGAAGGAAAATCTGACAACACCAGAAAATGGCAGAGGCTTAAGAATGGTACTTTAAACGTGGAAATGGAACAAAAACAAGAACACCATACGTACATGTAATCAAGAATAGAAAAGAGGAATTTGGTTGGTAAAGGCCAGTTATGCTGAGATAAGGAGGAAACAGCTGACCATATATAACTGGATGCAGCAAAATCACACAGACTGATTTATGAAAAAAGAGACATGATTGAGTTTGGAAGATATTACACTGGTATTTATATAAAATATATGGATTCCGAAACAGTTAAGGATTACTAGAAACGGATACCTGCATAGTCATTGAAAATGACAGCAAAAATGTTATAACATTTTAAAATCCAGACTGATTGACGCCTGAAATATAACACACCAGACATTATTGACATTGAAAATAACTATGTTTTGTTTAATGATGTAGCCATTTCAAGAGACAGTAATGCTGAAGACAAGGAATTGGTAAATATTACAAAAGATTGTGATTTGAAGTAGAGATCACAAATATTTGGAAGAAGTCAACAGTGATACCAATTATTACTGAGGCACTAGGTGCAAAACTACAAGGACTTAGAAAGACTTTGGATCACCTAAATTTGAAACAACTTATGACAGTCCAACTACAGAACAATGAGAAACTTATAGGGAAAGATATAAACAGATGAAAGAAACGAATGAACTACTAGATTCTAACATTCCACCTGTTCATTTTCCTAAGTTACCTCTATTACAAAATACTTCCCTGGTTCTTTCTGCAGTACATTTGTACTCTATATTCTGTTCTGGAGTACAGGCAGCAGAGAAGAGAACAAATGTGGATCAAATGATAAGGCCAGTTCAGCCAGAAGACAGAACTACCACAGACAATGCCAAAACGAACCCAACATTTTCAGGGACATAAAAATGAAGTAGGCATGAGCAGGGTAACATAGAGACACTAGCAAAGTGATTTTTCTAGGTCTAGATATTTTTCTAACATTGGCCTGCTCTGTATGGAGAATGCTTATACTCCTTTTGCCCTAGTAAAATTCCAGGTTTGTTGCTGGTGTGTGTACAAAATTTATATGGCTGCCCATCTTACATACATAACTCTGGGCCCTGGGTGGCTAACTGCAATCCACAAGAAAGCAATACAGGTAGTCCCCAGGTTAAGAACGCCCAGGTTACAGATGACCCATAGTTAAGAACAGAGCCTATTGTAGCAAAATTTAAGTTAAATACACAATGATTCAAGTTAAATACACAATGGTTCAGGTTAATTACACAATACTACTTATACAGTATTATACAATAATAATCTGGCTCACATACAAATTTGACGTAAGGTTAGACTTTGGGAATGGAACTTGTTCTTAAACTGGGGACTACCTATATAATAAAAACTCTATAAACAAAATCAACACAGTTAAAATAATCATAAAGTAATAACACTAACAGACTCACAACACAAACCACAGCTTTATGGGGATCATCTACATTTCTGACCCTGGGAGAAAAGCCAGGTCTTCACAGCCTTCCAAAAGGCCAAGATCCTCCTGGACCTCAGGAGGGAGATTATTCCGTTGGACAGGCGGCATGACAGAGAAGGGACACCTCCTAGGTCACACATGATGACATTGTTTAATAGAAGAGACTTGGAGCATGACCAGGAAATAAACTCCACAGGAAGACTACAAGTACTTTTATTGGGATTGGCTATAAGATCAGAATCCTGCAAGTCTGATTGTGCTATATATCCTCCTCCTCCTAGTTTCTGTCATTTCTCTGGACTTAAAAAACGCTTCACCCTCTTTGCTTAAGTAACGGTTCCTACATATCAAGGTTGTCTTCCTTACTCTCTACTAGAGTTAACAGATATCTGAACAAACAAAGGAGGACACAAACAAATGTAAAGGAGGACAAATGGGATGGGGGAAGGATATACTAACTCTTTAATTTTCTTGGCATCCACAACAAAAATTACAGTGAAAAAATGCCAAAAACAAAAACCAAAACAAAACGGAAAAAAACCCCCGGTACTTAGGCCTACATGTGTATGAAATTACTTTTCCCAGCATTGGAAATACTGGTCTTTCAGTTCCAGGAATGTGCTAGAGCCAGGCAAAAGCCTTCAACATGTAACTAATTAAAGTCTTGTTAATTTCAGGCAGCAGCACAAGGCTGGAGGGTATAAATCAAGGTCACAGAGCAGAGCTTGTTAACTTGTCCTTAACACTTGTTGGGAAGTGCTGCACTGGGAAGAAAAGCTGCTCAGGTAGTTTGTTAGATACTCAGAAAGCCAGACAATATTTGATTTTAAGGCTATGCCTGTTGGACAGAGGACATGAGGACAAAAAGGAGGACACGTCCTCCTTTTGTCAGATATCTGGTAACCCTACTGTTTATTCCTGGCCCTGTGTCATGTAGGGCCTTAAAAGTGATAACCAGCACCCTGAATTGTACCCAGAAGCATACTGGGAGTTAGTGCGGCTCATGTAACAGTGTGTTGTATGGGTAAACATCGGTGTACCCAAAATTATGTGTTACTGCATTCTGGACCAGCTGAAGCTTCCTAGTGTGTTTCAGTGACATCCCATGCAGAGTACATGACTGTAATCCAATTGGGAAGTGATTAAAGCATGAATGACATTAAGCATAGCCACCCAGTCCAGGAAAAGGTGCAACTGGTACACAATATAGGTTTGGGCAAATATTGATCCCAGCTGGAATAGGAGACATAGGGCTAGCTCTTCTGTAACTGATATTAAAGTGGTTATCATGCTTGTCTGTGTGTATGTGTGAGTGTGTGCAACTACACCTACCTGCAGGTTGCTGAGGCATACAGATTGCTGGAGCAAGAAAGAGAAAACAGAAAAGTTCTGCTTAAACAGCAATTCTGGATCTTATGGAAAGAGCTATTGCTGGCATAATTCTGAGGGAATGTGTTTGAAAATCATTTAACAAGGAAAAAGTCCATAAAGAAATTAGGGCCTTAAGTCATCCAGGCTGCAACAATCTAGATGGCCACTAGATGGCCACAAAGAGATACAGAAAAGTCTAATATTGTCTCCATTTAGTGGTTGTCCAGATTACTGCAGCCCGGATCTGGTTGCTCTTGTCCTATAGCTATGAATAAAATATTTATATCAACTATTTACACTTTCAGTAGCCTCCTGACTTCTGTTTGATTTTTTTTCCATGCTTAAAAATCGGAAGCTGGGGGAAAAAAAAAGTGCACCCAATAGAAGCAAATATGTATAGCTCAGGGTTGAACTGTGGAATCCTTGGGGTTCTCTGAGCTCAATGAAGCTCAGAGAACCCCAAGGACTCCACCAGTGCACCCTTCATTTTAAAATAGAGTAGCTTAAAATGGGAAAAATTGAGTATTGAGAGCTATAGAGTTTGATGTATTTTGGTGCTGTGAACCTGTGGCCTTGGATAAAAACCTGTCCAGGTCATTCTTGGTAAAATGTTAATGGAATTATATCTTCATTGTGAAACACATCCTATTACTCTACTTCAGCTATTTTCTAATATAGAAGATTTTATTGTGAAATATTGCTTATTGCTTCATACCAGGGCTTTTCTGATATAGGTAGAATAGAGTCCATTTTCAAAATCTTGTTCCAAGCAAAACATAAAGCTACATTTAGGATCTAATATTCTGCAAAAGTCAAGGGTTCTATAAAATCATCAAGAAAAGAAAGCATGGATGCCTTTTGTGAAAATATTTACTTATTTGTATAGTGCATTTATATAGCCACCCATCTCATACAAGCGACTCTTTGAACATATGCCAGTCTATAGATGGATTTATGATGGGATGCATGATATAAAGGTACTGCATAACATAAAACAAATGTAGACAGTCCAAATAATTTAGAATAAAGAATATTTAGCTCCCATGTATTGTTTGGTTGGAAGTTTTGGCTTGGTTTGGAAGACTATTCCCATAGGAAAAAAATGCTGTTTCAACCCCATTGTTGGAAAACAGCTGTGTTAATCTATGGTGGCAACAAATCAGGAGACTGGGAACACCTTTTCCAACTAAATTTGTAAATCATAATAATTTACTATAAACAATAAACATAAACAATATGGTGAGACATAATTTAAAGAAACCTATACTGGATCGGTTGTTGCCCAGGTCAACAAGGTCTGTTCTAAGTGTTCTAGTTCCTGGACATCTGGTGACAAGTTGGCTACAGGACTCAAGATGGTTGGCTGAGCAACCAGGGCCAGCAGCTGCAGGACTACTGGAAGAAAAGTTATTACCTGCCACAAATATATGAAGACTGAATACAAAGAAATAATGATCTGGTATTACAAATCAAGTCCAACGAGAAGAGGATATCTGAAAAGAATGTACAAGTTCTGGAAAGAACAACATCCAGAATCAGAAATAACAGAACACAGGCTAGCAGATCAATGTCAATTTATAATACTAAATAAAGTATTCACAGAAGTAGAATTGGAAGAACTACAAAGGTCTACCCAGGGCAAAGAAACTGAACCCTTGCCAGAAGTAGCTCAGACTGAAGAGGCAAACCAGGTAGAGTCGGCAGTAGAGGAAACCAGCATAGCTGTTGAATTGTTTTCATTCCCAAACAGTCTCTCCTCCGCCTTCTCCTCAGAAAGAACAAAGCCCTCTAACTAAAAAATAAGAGGAATTGAAACAAAGAATAACTGCATCTAGAACAGCACAAAAACAACAGAATAAGGTTCCCTGCACTGAAGCTTGTTACAAAGAAACAGTAGAAGTATTAAAAGATGCCAATACTGTAATATCAAATGTAAGCACCAGCTCACTGCAAGAAACTAACTAATATACAGCACTGCTGAAGTTATAACTGAATATCTTGGATGCAAAATCAACAAACCAGAAAAAAAGTGCACCACCAAAATGGAAGATCAGGTTGGAAAATAAGATCAGTGTGCTAAGATCAGATGCAAGCAAGCTAGAACAGATGAAAGAAAAGAAGCTGAAGAACAAAAAGACCAAAGAATACCTGATCAAGAAATATCACCTAGAAACAAGGAAGATCAAAGCACTAGAAATAATAAAGCAGCAAACAACAGCCCTAACCAAGAAGATCAGCAGATACAAAGCTCAAATTGCACAATATAGGCAGAATCTCCAATTTCAGTTGAATCAGAAACGTTTCTACCAATCCGTCAATGGAGAGACTGCAATGAACCAGTCAATATGTGACAAAGAAGAAACAGTGCAATTCTGGGTGCAGTTATGGGACAACCCAAAGAAATACAACAAGAATGCAGCTTGGATAAAGGAGGTGGATAAGAATAAAAAAGAAGCTGAAATGAAAGAACTTGTAATAATAGCAGAAATGGTGGAGAAAAGGGCGAGGAAGATCAAGAATTGGTCAGCACCAGGTGAAGATGAACTGCATGGCTTTTGGTTGAAACATCTGACTGGTCTGCACCCACTCATTGCCAAGCAGTTTAACAACATACTGCAAGGAGGTAAAATTGAAGATTGGTTAACATCTGGCAAAACCTACTGATAATGAAAGATCCAGCAAAAAGGGCAGCACCAGGCAACTACAGGCCAATTACCTGCTTGCCAACAACTTTCAAATTGCTAACTGATGTTGTAGCTGATGCAGTCCAACAGTATCTAGTTGAAAACAAGCTCTTTCCACCTGAGCAGAAAGGAAACTGCCCAAACAGTAGAGGAACAAAAGATCAGCTCTTAATTTATAACTGCCCAGAGTCATTTTTTCGTGAGATGGGCAGTATCTAAATTTGAAATATAAATAAATAAATGATTTTGTAAAACTGCAAGAGAAGGAAGACCAACTTCAATGTAGCTTGGATTGATTACAAGAAGATATTCGACTCCCTGCTGCCTGATTGGATAATCAAGTGCCTAGAAATTACAGGAGTCTGTAGAAACATCACAAGCTTTGTGCAAAGATCAATGGCACAATGGAAGACACAATTGCTGATCCATGGTGATAGACTGGGAGAAGTTAATACTAAGAGAAGAATCTTTCAAGGAGACTCACTATCACCACTACTGTTTGTCACTACACTGATTCCTCTGTCAACAATACTGAACAAGTCAGGCCACGGCTACCAAACTTCAAAAACATCTGCCAGGCTATCCCACCTCCTTTACATGGTTGATCTGAAGATGTATGGAAAAACACCATCTGAAATAGAGTTGCTGCTCAACACTGTCCAGATATACAGCCAAGATATTGCAATGGAGTTTGGACTGGACAAGTGTGATACCTTGACCATCAACAGGGGAAAAATAGTGAAAACTGAAGGAATCAAGATGCCCTATGGAGATCACATCAAGAGTCTGGATGAAGAAAATCACTACAAATACCTAGGCATCCTTCAAGCTGACAACATCAAGCACTTTGAAGTCAAGAAAAAGGTTAGCAGTGAAAACATCATGAGAGTAAAGAAAATCTTAAAGTCCAAACTCAGTGGAGGAAATACCACCAAAGCAATTAACACCTGGGTAATTAATTCCAGTCATTAGATATACAGTTGGAATAGAGGACAGGACTCAAGCAAAACTAGAAGCCCTGGATAGGAAGATCAGAAATATAATGACAATGGATCATGTCCTTCATCCATGTAGTGATGTTGACAGACTCTACTTACCAAGGAGCATTGGTGGGCATGGAATGTTGTAAGTTCTCCAGACAGCTGAAGAAGAAAAAAGAACATGGGAAGAATATCTGAAGGACAGTGAAGAAGATGCACTGAAGCTAGTACACCATGAAGGCTTACTGATTACTGAAGAGACCAAACTGGCCTACAAGAAAGACCAAATGAAGAATAGAAAAGAGACATGGCAAGGCAAAGTATTACGTGTTGCTAGTGCACAAAAAAATAGCAGGCAAAACAGATAACAAGAAGACCTGGCAATGGCTAAGAGCAGGAAAGATGAAGAAAAAGACAGAAGGGCTAATTCTGACTGCAAAGACCAAGCCTTAAGAACAAATGCACACAAAGCCAGAATTGAGAAGACAGCAACAGACAGCAAATGCTGCCTCTGCGAAGAAGCTGAAGAAATAGTGGACCACCTAGCCAACTGCTGCCAGAAGATCGCACAGACTGACTATAAACAATGGCATGACAAAGTAGCCACAATGGTGCATTGCAATATCTGCAAGAAGTACCATTTGTCTGCAAGCAAGAACTGGTGGGACCACAAAACAGACAAAATAATAGAAAATTAAAAAGCTAAAGTGCTTTGGGACTTTAGAATTCAAACAGACAAGCACCTGCCACACAACACCCCAGACTTAACAACTGTTGATAAGAAAGACAGAAAAGTCTGGATAGTGGACATTGTAGTACCTGGAGACAACAGATGAGAAAAGAAAGAGCTGGAGAAAATCACAAAATACAAAGACCTGCAAACAGAAATAGAATGACTGTGGCAAAAGAAAGCAAAGATAGTACCAATAGTAATAGGTGCCTTGAGTGCAATCCCAAAATCTGGAGCACCACTTGAAGACTATCAGCATTGACAAAATCACCAAAAAGTAAAGGCAGCTTTACTTTTATAGGAACAGCTTACATCCTGCAACAATACCTTTAACACCACCAAAAAACAACATCTGCCTATCCCAGGTCCTTGAGAAGGACTTGAAAGGTGGATAAAAATGCCAAATCCAGTCAAAATGACTGGCTGACCAACAATAATTTATTAAAAGGCATAAGTTTTAATGAGGTGCAACTCACTTCATCAAATGACTATCATCAGATGACGATCTTATACATCTGATGAGGTGAACTGCAGCTCACATAAGCTTATGATACTCTAAGAGGAATGGATCTCATGTTCACACATTTCTCAAAATTGTTTTTATTTCCCGCATAATTGTGCAAAAGTTTTAATTAAAAACATTTGCTTACGTATTCTTCCATTTATTGATTTTTTTCTAATGTTTTGTAATTAATCTTTAAGCAATTGTTAATACATCCAACTAGCTTTTGATCACCATTATTTTTAAATTGATGTATTTTTAAACTGTCCCAAAGAAATCATATTTGGCTCAAATTAATATTTATACTCAGGAACTTGACCTTTATGACAATAACAATGTTGTGAGGAAATTGAAAATACGAACCATTTAGATTAGACTAAATTAGCAGCTATATTACTTGATTGTTAATTAAATAATAAACAAACAAAAGTCCATTGAGACTGGCATTCCCCCCCCCCCCCGTGGTTGCCAACTGCATGTTTTGGGAAGGTGTGAGTAAGTATGCGAGTGACCTTTTTCTTCACTGTTGCCCCTTTTAAGTAATGTAATTGTAAAATTATTTTTCAACTGCTATGGACCACAGTGAGTGAGATGGCAACTTTATAGCATCCCTAGAGAAGTTGGGATGAGATTCCTGGCCTACTTTCCCAAATGTTTGGGGGGTTTATAAATGTTTTTATATGATGTGTATCTGTTATAGATTTTCCCCATCCCTTGTAAATAATTTCTCTTAGAAACTTCAAGTTAGAAAAGTGGAAAGTGTAAAATTGTTTTACAGTTTTTGTCATGTACAAAGGAGCAAAACTTTGTGAGGAACTCCATATATTTTACAAACTGAGAGTAGAGAATCTCACTCAAGAATGAGATATGAAACACTAGATGATCTGAATTGGAAGACTCAGATAAATATAGGAAGAATGTAACAACATAAGATTATTTCTGCTGCATCAATTCAAAGGGCAATGTTGCCCAGGATTCTGTTTCTACAATGACCAGCCAAGTATCTAAGTTCACATATATGATATGAACACAGAAGCATCATTCACTCATATTCTCTGCAAAAGTTATTGAGAGGCATAATACTTCTGATGCTTGAGGTGCTGGACAGCCATCATAATTAAAATATGTCATGGATTGTTTAATTCCTGTCAAATTTAATGATTACTACTACTTCTTGAGTCTCCTCAGGTGGCTTCTTTGCCCTTGTCTGGACTTGAAGCTAAGAAATGTCAGACCATTCAAGTATGGGAAACCTCCAGAGAACACCAAAGCTATAGCCTAAAAAGAATAGAAGAAGACAACAGCAAACCACTTCTATATTGCCGCCAAGAAACCTACATGGACATGTCCATGAAGTCACCAGCAATCAAGCTTAACTTGAAAGTTAAACTTGAAACTACATTTTAGTTTTTCTGGTAGCAAGTCCTCCATTTAATTATACCCTGTTTTATTTGTTCTGTTTTGAATCTCCCACATTCAGATTTACTGGATAACTCCAAATACAAAAACAAGCATTGAAAACATATCATCAAGCTCCTGAATACTGCTTTACAAAGACTAGTATGTACTAAGCACCACCAACTTCTGCAACATTTCACTTATTAATCTGTCACCAGTCAAGTGCCATTGGCATAGAGAAATACCCTTCATCTCTTTATACTGCAAACAGCCAGTTAAAAAAAACAAAACATTTAAATTGTACTGCCTGAACAATTTTTAATTTTACCTTGCTTCTCTCCATGGCTGAGATGAAGTGGTATCAACCCATCATTGAATCAACAGAAAACTATATTGGCATGACATTTTCTTTCTCCACTCCTGAGCCATCTTCTCCCTCTAATGTCCCCTGACTTTCCTGCAAGGGAAAATAACATACTTTACATATCTTTGTACTTGTGGATGGTGATGAAAAAGGAGAGAAAAAGCTATTTTAACATTAGTGCAGCTAAGGACCATATAAGTCTGTCTCATGCATGGGCTGGGGATGAGATGAAGGCAGTGTCATGTGGGCATAGCAGGAAGAAATATGGTTTAAGTAAATACTGTTCATAAACTAGAAGGTCAGGCAAGCTGATGGTTCAGCTTTGAAGACTGTAGATGTTGGTTGGTCACTACATTAAACAGATGAAACAGGATAGATGTGTTTGTCCAAGCCATTCTAAAATATCCATGGTCAAGATTTATAGATGGATGGAATTTGTTTTCTTTGCTTAAGGAAACTGTATGGCCATAACATGAATTCAGAGGAATGGCTAAAGGACTGGAAGTTGGAAGTACAGAAAACAGCAGAATAAGGCTGTGTATATCATGACCTGGGGATGAGATGGAGATGGGGTAAAATTCAGGGTGTCATGCCATGATAGTGGCATTGTAAAATAAAATAAATGAAGACATTTCATTTTGATTTGAGACAATTCTGATATAATAATAATAGGTGTAAGTCTACATAACCTAGTTATATATTTTCCTTTTGGAAATTCTGAGTGCATATGAAATTCTACTATCTACTTCTGTGCTTTGCTCTAAACTAAGGTAAAATCGCACACTCCTTCCTTCCCTTTTACCTTATTGGCCAATTACACTGGATGGGTAGCTACTGGTAATTAAAATGCTATGTAGTAAAAACAGGTGTAGTGGGGTGGGAGAAATATTTGAAGGGGGCTGTAATGATTATGTGAATTTATGTAAATTAATGGATGGATAGCTTTTTTTAAAAAAAATTCTTATTCAGAGCATTGCTGTTATTCTCATATTGTATTCTCTGGATTATTATACTTCTTTTGGCTATATTGCATTGAGTTGGATTTTCCCTTATGAATTTATTTAGTCATTTAGGCCTACAGTATTAATTCTCTTTTCTTCCTGAGTTGTGTATCAATAAACCATTTCATTCATTTGTAGTCCTTTCCTTGTTCAGACACATATCCCACTGGTAATATCCCTGCCTTCCTGGGGATTAGCAAGCTTTATGATCTCCATCAGCTGGCCAAATCAAAGGCACAGTTGCAAAACTAAGGAAGTGGCTGACACCACCAATGAAAACCTGGTACTGATAATGGAAGATCCTGATCAAAGCTTAATTGTTTCATACTTTCAGGAATGAGGCATATATTCTATTGCCACAAGCTGAGAACAAATTCTCCAAGACCATCAAGGCCAACATTTAAAAAAAATGTTCCTGCATTCATTTCCTTTTCCTTTCTGTGGTACTTCCTGAAATTGGTCACCCTATTCCACTGCATGACAAGATCAACCAGCAATGTCCTATTTATCTACTGTTCAGAGAAAATGGAAAGGTGCATACTAAATTATATGCCTAAGGCAGCACCCCCCCCAAAAAAAAACAAATACAGAAACAAAGAAATTGGTAGACACCACATGGGTCTAGTCCTGGAAATCAGACAATGGTTTGAAAAGGAGAGAAAAAATTAACAGAAGAAGCAGCAAAAAGTAATTTCTCTTTTATGATAAACATAGTCTAACAAAGTGGTTAACTGGTAGAATCTTGAACATAATTCAAATTTAGGTAATATGCCGTTTTCCAATAAACAAGGTGACCCACTGAGTCGGTAATGTTCCTTTTTCAGCGGTGCTGGGACAGCTTGGTCTCAGATGAGGGCACTGAGATTTTCTATCTATTAACTCCCCTGCCCTCAAACATACTACCATAATTCATGCCGTTTTCAAACAGGAGAACCCCAACATGCCATTAGACATGGGACATGGGATAGATAGGCTGACACTGTTATGTGTTTTCTTTGGGCTTTCTCTCCCTGGAACGCTGGAGATTATTCTTATCACAGGCCCCTAGATTAGTGTTTCTCAAATTTGGCAACTTTAAGATGTGTGGACTTCAACTCCCAGAATTCTCAAGCCAGCATGGCTGGCTGGGGAATTCTGGGAGTTGAAGTCCACACATCTTAAAGTTGCCAAGTTTGAGAAACACTGCACTAGATAGAGTGCTGAAGAAAATACTTCCAAATAAGGAAGAGGTTCAATGTCTTGAAAGGGCAGGAAAAACTCAGAAAAGACTGAAGGGGGATATCATTAAGTGTGTGCTGCCATCTAGTGTTTAGGAAGAAATACTTCTTAGCTGTAGCTTTGGCTTTATTTTGTTGTAACCTTTTATATCTAATGCTTCCTTTATTACCCCATTTTATAATTTCCCTATTTTACAGTTTTATTATTTTATTGTATTTTATGGCATTCCTATGTTATGACATGCAGTTTCAACAATAAACTTATTTATTAACTTACCAGTGGTCAACGTGTAAAAGTTTTTCTCAAATCAAAGATGCTAGAACAGGATTCACTCAGCAATAAATAAGTTAAGAGTAAAATGCTGAATGGCCATGGTGCAGAGAGGTCATTCTAGACAATGGATTTAATGTCTTATGAAGGACATTTTACATGGACAAGTATTTTTGGTGGCTAGAGCCATGTGTAATTTTGAGAAGTGATCCGATGAATGTGGCTGCATTATACATGTGCTTAAGACTGGGTTTTAAATGGAAGTCTCTATTTTGGCTTGCTAGTTGTGTTAATATTATTTTAGGATAGTCAGTACATTTTCTTGTTTCAAAGAACTGTATTGCTGATCTTGGTAGCACCATAAGATAATGTTGCAGGGACCAACAAAAACAGGGAGGGATACAGATACATCAGAACACAGGTTTCCTACTGTAATGTCTTATTTCCATTGCAAAACACACATTTCTGTTCTCTCCACTTATCCACTCTCTTTATGTCACCATTTCATTTTGTGCAACTACACAAGCAGGCAAAGATAATTTGTTGAAGTGACCACAAGCTATTTCTTGCTTGAAACTCATGTCATTCTCATGATTATAGTGCAGAGGAGCCATAGCAATTTTTAGTACATTGGCAAATTCTTAACGTCTCAGGAAAGTTTGTCATTTGCAGTCACAACTACTTGGTTTCCTGGGGATTTCTAGTTATGTCAAAATAGTGAATGGAAATCAAAGCTTGAAATGAAACAAACAAATGAAAAAGCAACTTCAATATATAGAAAGGCACTTTCACAAAGCCATTGGTCTCATTATTATTCAGATCTACAGCAGCTTTGCAGAGCCACATTAATGTCCTGTTATGCTCCGTCCTCTCTCCCTTGAATTTGGCCAGCATTCCCTCCAACTAGCTATTGCAAGTATGCAAAAAACAAGCCAGCCAGCCAGCGGCACCAGGAAAGTAAACTCCAGTCAACTGCTGGTCATTGGAGTCCTTGGGGAGGACAGTTCCAGGACTGTAAAGTAGCATGGAAATTCCCAGGAGCTTAGAGAAAGGATGTGATTGGAGTTCCCACTAATGGGAATTCACCCATTCCTGCAGCTCCAAAGGAAAACTCTCTACACCACTGGAATGGGAGCTGAGCTGATAGTTAATTGGCTTGGGTTCCTAAGCCCCATGGGCACATAGGGTGTGTCATGGAACATTCAGAAGTACACAGCACAACACTGAGGAGAGGGAACCACATTTATTACAACAATAATTGTGTGCCTGCTTTACAAAAAAAAAAAGGGGGGCCTCAAACAGTGGGAAATCAAAGATTTTTACAGAAGTTAAGGGCTACAAGGCAGGAAATCCTAAGGATCTGATTGGCTAGCTGGTTTTGGGGAAGTTAGGCAGGTCCTTGTCTGTGTACCTGGGGTTACTTCTATTGTTAGGCAAAACTTTCAGGAGCAGCAGAAGAGCTGGGGAAGTCCACAGGAATTAAGGAGACAGAATGCTGAGGTAATCAGGCTGATTGAAGATGAAAGGTTGAGGTTTTTCACCTTGTTACTACTGTATGTTGCAATTCCTTTATTAGGACTTGGCTGTACTGTGAGCTGGTGAGGAGGCTTCTAGTCTGTGCATTAGATAGAATTGCAAGGGGCTTTGTCTAGGGTAGTGTTGTCCAAACTTGGCCACTTTAAGATGAGTGGACTTCAACTCCCAGAATTTCCCAGCCAGCCATGCTGGCTGGGGAATTCTGGGAGTTGAAGTCCACTCATCTTAAAGTGGCCAAGTTTGGACAACACTGGTCTAGGGGCAGGGAGGGTCAATTTTGGTCTGATAGGATTTGACAAAGAGAGGACCTGGGTTTGACTCTGCTCACATCTAAAAGACAGGGAGAAAAAGGGTGCAGCCTCCATTCTAGTTGCAACATTTATTTTCTCCACCACAGGGGCATTCCCAACTCAGATATGCAAAAAGTTTCTTAACATAGATATTGGAAAAGCCAATAAAGCTATCAAAGTTGGGTGGCTCAAAATCCTTGACTCAAAGAAGGCACATGCATTACAAAACCTGAATTATTTTCTGGCTTAGTTAAACATTTGATCTAGGGTAGAATTTCTGACTTGGATACCCATCCACACATTCCTCTATACTTCACTTGCCAATTCACTTGCCAATATCTCTTCTGGAACACAGGGAGCATTTGTAGGCAAGGGTTAGGGTTAGGCTCCAAAATCCTTGTCTCTCCATGAGAACTTCTGTTAAACAGAAATGCAGAAGTGTTAAAACCTGCAAGGACCCTGAAGGCTTCCATCGATCCTAGCCATATTGCCCGCCCCTCCAGCAATCTGAGTTCTGGGCTGCATTGCTCAGGGCATTAGGATGTGCTGCTACCACAGGATTGTAATGCTTTGTTTATTAGTATATAATTTGCATCTAATTATTTATTTAAGACATTGAGGGAATCCAACTAAAGGACACAAATATGATAAAGGGATTAGAGGACATGACTTAGAACATGAGATTAGGAGATCTTCTCATTTAAGTCTCAGACATTTTGTTTAGTATAGCATCCTGTATGGCAACCTGTGAAAGAAATTTGTTGTAGAGTAGTCAAGAAATCATTTAAAGCAGTATAAGAATGAATAATGGCCTGATAATGCAAAAGGAGACCATGAGCAGAAAGTAATAAATATTTGATGTTGTTGGGGTGTGTGTATGTGTGTCGGTGTGTCTTTGGTGGATTAGTCTGAGAGCAGAGAACCATTAGGCCTAAAACATTCTATGAGATTATGTGTCATTGAATGAAAAAAAGGGGTGATGGGACATAACTTATTCTGTACTTTAGACAGAATCCTGGGGTAAGATTTTCCTGGTAAGGAGACTGTCTCATAACCAGCTTTGCCTCAGTTCTGATCAGTTCAGTCTGAAGTGACTACCATAGCTGTTTTGAATATGACCTTCAGCTGGCATGTAACAGACCTTTACAATATTTAGGGCCTTGGGAAAATATATGTTATTTTTGTATCATGTGTTACATGATCAATTCTGACTATTTAAATTTTTCTTCTGTATCCTTAATTATTCCTTCCCATGTACAGGATTTTCTAGTGTTTAACTTGATCCTTTTGTCAGTCAACCTATTTATATCAGACTATGTTTCTCCAAATAGGAAATACCCTATTGTTTTGTCCTTTTTTCATACTCTGACAGCTGGGTGGGATAATAAAGTTGTAATAACCAATTTTATTATCTATTTTGCAATACTCGTATTTAATCATTCAGTTTATAAAAAAGATGTGATGAAAATACTAGCAGTGATATTGGTGGAACCATAGACCACACATCTTGCATGTTAAGAAACTCAAATTCAGGATGTGGTACTCTTCAGCTAAAGAGGATTAGATAGCATATAATGGGGAGTACTTTATTTGAGACCTGCAGAATAGCTACCAATCAGAAGAGGATGAAGTGGTGAACAAATAATCTGACCTGGTATAAGGCTGTTTTCTGTAAATGATACCCCATTCCCTACCTAAATAAGGATACATGATTCATTCATCCTGATACCAAGTAGCTGGTAGATGAGCAATTGCTGCAGCCACATTTAGCAGAAAGAAGCAATATAGAATTGCCCAGTTTGCCTCTGGGATTTGTATCTTTAAAGGTCTGCTGTGCTGCAAATACTACAAGTGCAAGTTAATCCCCATCAGTCTGCTCTACTTCAAGGGAAGCTGAGAGAAAATAAAGAGAAGCTCTGTGAGCCTTCTATTTGTCTCTTAATGGCTGGAGAAGAATCTAGGACTCAACTCTTTTGCAAAGTGGCCTTTTTTTACAGAGAGAGAAGTTTAATTGAAGCCTGTAGTATTGCATAAATAGAAGATCTAAGTTTTAATTGAAAAATAATTATAACCACTTAATCATTTTAAATGAGGACCGTAATTGCAGTCAGTTCATAATAGCCAAATACAGACACTTAGATTCCTGCAATAAAGCAGGGATGGTACAGCTTGATTTGCTAATAGCACTTCCACTTCTCTTTTCTTTTGTCTCAAAGATTAATTTAGGCAAGGGCTATTAGTGCTGTTAATTGGTTCTGCAATTTAGACCTTGTGCCTGTGAATGAGTGACTGATGCTGTTCTATCACACAATAATGTGAACACTCTGTCAAAGTGTTCCTCCTTGTCCAGTTGGCTATTACTCCTCCAGCAACTCTCCTGTCCCACCTACCCACACTTTTTCCCAAGATGGATCCGAAAGAATGCCGTTCCTTCAAGGCTGGGCAATTCTCTCAGCTTTAGATAGGTCACCAAGATGTCTTTGAAAGTTGCAGCTGATTTGTGAATAAAAGCACAGAAAAGTATCCTTGCTAGTAAAGACATATCATCAGCACAGATAGAAACCTCTGTTTTGATAATAAGGAGAGATTACAAAGGCTATGATGAATAAACAGCAACAAAACAAAACAGAACAAAAATCAAGTAAATGAAATAAATATTATACCAAAAGAAATCCCTTGAGGGAGTTGGTTTAAGCAATGCAGCATGTTGGGACTGAACTCAATGACAGAAAAATTCTGGACTTTCTTGATTTTATATGATTATGGTGGCAATCTGGAATCCAACAGTCCTTGTTCTGCAGCCCCTGGAAAGGCCCCTAAGATTGTGATGCTGACTTTCAGTGGGAAATGGCTGCTTTTCAACAGTAGGAACCTTCACTTTTTTAAAAATAAAAATAGATAAGTACTGAAACAAATACAGTAAACTCTGGTAGGCACAACACATCTGTTTTACTTTAAAAAGGATAACAAATCTGTCAAAATGAAAAAAAAAATCTGACCTCATTCTGTCTGGTGATATTAACATATCATTGTCATAGCCTCTGTGGTTTATAGATGCCAAAACAACAACACCTGGCTGATTACTTTTGTACTTGGTTTTAATCAATTGTATGAAATGTAAGGGCACTATCAGGTGAAGGAGTCAAATGTCCTCTGCAAGATGTTTCCTCTTCTCTTTCCTTCAACCTTCTCTTTCAGTGGCAAGTAGAGACATGGGTCCAGGATATCATTGTTCAGGAAACCTCTGGCTCCAGTGCTACTGATATATGAGCCATACTGAGCATTCAGTAAAGCCTGAAAACCTTAAATAAATAATAAAATAGCTTAGGTATGAAAATGCTGTTGTGCTTTTTTGCTCTGATTAATCCTTTGCAACTATATTTTTTCCTCTGTGTATGCATTATGCACTATTTTTCGCTTGTCATTTTTTTTTTTTGGCAGCAATTATTCCCTTATATACATTTGTTTTCCTCATCCACAACCCATCCACCCCTTCATGATTTCACCAAATACTGTTTTTCATGCTTCCCACTAACATAATGCCACACACTTCTGTGGCACTTTGTGAACAATTCTTTTCACTCTGTGGTCTGCTTCATGGCTAGCAGGCTTCTGATATATTACCTTGGCCACTGTCACCCAGCACCTGTGTTGGGAACACAATGTTTCAAACCAGCCGAGGAGCCATTTTGTTCTCCAGAAGATACAGTATTTGCCATGTTAAGGCTCTGGTCTTTTCTGCACAGCAGCCTTAAGCAGCTGGGCCTTCAAAGGTAAAGTGGCTGAGAACAAAGCCACCTTAAGAAACCCCTTTCTGGATTTCAATTCCTTTCTCTGCTTTGGCCACAGTGTTGGCCTGGTGTTTCACTTGGGCTGTTTTTATCATGGTCCCTGGTGGATTTCTCTTTTTTTCTTTACTCTTCTTGCAAAGGAAGGAAGGAAGGAAGGAAGGAAGGAAGGAAGGAAGGAAGGAAGGAAGGAAGGAAGAGTTTTATCATTTTTCCTGTCTTCCTTTTTCTTAGCTGGAAGGGGAAGATACCAAATTTCATCAATTTCACCTGGTTAAAGGAAATAAAACAACTTCAGGTCCATTGTTTCACTGTTCTGTTCTTCCATCAATTAACTTGTGAAAGAAGGCAGGCAGGCAGGCAGGCAGGCAGGCAGGCAGGCAAGCTCTTTTTGTTTTTCATTAAGGAGCTTGTAGAGAAAAAAAGGACCTTTTGCTGGTGAACTTGTAAAAAACAAAAAAAAATTAAAAAATGTAACAGGGGATGATGGAATGGACATATGTCTTGAGCTGGGAGAAATCAGGGAACATTACCAGCAGCAGTGGAGTGAGTGTGGGAAAATGGTAATGTTGAGGGTTCCTGCCCTCGAGAAATCATCAGTGGCCCATAATCATTCTGGGGCAAGCTGCTGGAGCACACTTCTCCACGATGATCTAAGTAGCCACAATTCACAGGGGGGATGACCCTCTCAAAACCTTGTATGTCTTCTGGCCAATCTGGGATAGTTGGTAAGTATGCTTGTATATATGCAAACATTATAGCTTTTGTTTGAGGAACAGAGGAACAGAATAGATGGAAGGAAAACTTTCATTATATTTTTGCCTTAAGATTCTTAAAGAATATTACATTACTGAGTTGGTTCCTTAGCCCTAGATAAAAGCCACATAGTTTGCTTCTTCCAAAATTCTTGGATGGGACTCTGTCTTTCAGAGACTATTGCTGCATTGCAATGTGACAGGAGAGCAAAAGTATAAATTCATAGAAAGTGATCAGATTATTTATAGTAAATTGCATTTGATTACTATTAAGTTTAGTTTTTATTCTTGACATGACAACTTTTTTATCTTTGCCAAGACAGCCAATGAGGAAATATAATTCTTAACCCCTCCAAAAGTTAAGTTTCCCCCCCTAAAACATAAAATGCCAACATTCACACTGTATTCATCAGCTAATACAAGAGGTGTGTTCTAGATCAAATAATTTTCAGTATCAATGAAAGCAGGATGAAATTCAGTCACTGGCTGATTAATGTTGTAGTATTACCTTAATCAGAGCCCTGCATCAGAGGTAGGGTGGCTGGACATGTGAAACACAGATTTCCTGGCAGTAAATATTTTCCCAAGCTCCTTCTTACTCAGTTTCTAGCTGAAAAAATTCTGATGCCCTGCTCTTTTGGATGCTTTTTTTTTTCAAAGAAAAACAGGACAAACATAATTTTAAAAATTAAAAAAAGAACAATTGCCCTTCTTTTTAATCCTGATTAAAGCTTACAGGACTATCAGAAATATATATGTCGTATTACTTTTTAGCAATGCATATTTAAAATGAAGGTAATTCTGTTATTTTATAGCTCTACTTTTCATCATCTTGAGGATTTCAGTAGAAAATATTTTCAGTATTAACAGGCTACTGGAGCATGTAGGATATGGCTAAAATCAAAGACTTTATAGTGTCCTTTGTGACATTGCCTGAATGCTAATTGGTAGCATTCACCAGGAAGCTACATTCTAATCAAAAGAAGAGTAGTACCTGTCATTGTTTTTATGCTAAATAATTCTATTTTAACAGTACAACCAGCTTTTCTTTCTAGACAGTGCCTGAAAGCTCAACTAATGCCAACCCTGTGAATTAGTCATGAAAACTACCCTCAAAAAGTAAATAGAGAGCAAGGCATTGGCAGGAAGGGTAACAAATGGCCCTTGGTACCGATGGAGGCAACTAATCTAACTGAAACAGATAAAGAGAACAGGGCGAGTCTGTATGGCACAGGGCAGATTTCCCATCCCATTAGTGACGTGTGCAGCCACCTGTCAGTAAAAGCCCCTTTCTGTTTGACAGGTAGGCAGAGGAGATCCCAGGCCTACTATTGTACCTTGCAAAGCCCATTTTCAAAGGAAGCCTCTAGCATGCCTGTGACCATGTGCCAAAACTTGGGCTTTCTGGTATGCCTGGTAGGGGTTGCTGGAATTATTGCATCTACTTGCATGAACCAGTGGAGCACACAAGATCTTTTGAACATGCCTGTCACGTCGGTCTATACTTACCAGGGGCTATGGCGTACCTGTGCCAGGGAGAGCTCTGGTCTTACAGAATGCCGCCCATATTTGACCATCCTTGGACTACCAGGTAGGAAATGCCTCTCAACGTAGTTCAAAAGAACTTCAGGAATGAAATGACAATGCTGGTGCCCTGGATCCTACCAAGGCTTTTCCTTCTTTCCTGCTCAGCTTGCTCTTGTTGCTATATACTCTGAGATCTGCATTTCCAAGCAGATCCATCTGGGCTAGTTATGCTGATTCTTTTCTGTACATTTAAGAACTTCTGCATTAAAATTTGAACAAATCTGTTGTAATTTTAAAAAAAAAGGATTTTTTTTTTCTGGTGCATTGATTTGGGGCCAAAAAGTTGAATATATGAATGCAGGATTCACCAAGTAGGAGCAGAAGCTACAATTTTTGCTATCTCATTGTTATCAAAAGGGGGAAAACAAAGTGGAGACATGGAAAATGAAAGATATATAACCTACTTATCTTAAAGTAGCATTACTTAAAGTCTGTCATTAATGTTGGTTTATGTCTGTTATTTTATTGATTGGAGTCACTTCATAGGCATTCTCAGTTTTGTCCTTGATGTCTAGATCATGAAAAAAATTTTCTATGTACTTTATTCTCCTGTCTTTTAGTGAATAATTGGAAAACAGTCTGCAGCTTAATGTCATATAATAATAATATTAATAATAATAATAATATCATCTTCACTAAGGAGATTTGTTTTTGAAGATACTTTTTGTATTCTCTCAGACATACGAAATTTATAGAATTTCTTTTTTTTTTCCAAATAAATTTTCTATATTTGTGCTTCCTAAATCAGTTCTATTATCTAAAGTTACATAATTATACAAACCTTGATATATGAAGTTCCTATCACCTTCAAAAAGCAGCTGTGGTGGGGCCAAGTAGGATGAGGCAGAAGTATATCTTGTCTATTGGAGAGGAGTTCCAGATCAGGGCATTACATTGGCTGCAGAGATTGCAGGGACACTGGAGGAAATCAAGGGAGATAGAAGCTAAATTGGGATAGCATATGGGGGAAGTGACTGGGGATGCCGAACATTGCTCAGGATAAAGATCCTCCTTAGGTTTCTTCCCTTGGACAGATTTAAATTAAAAACTGATAGTTGTGTTCTATTCATGTCGTTCAGTGAAATGTGGTATGTTGTCTTGGAAAGAGAGGAAGTGGGAAATGTGATATTTTAAATATCATAGGCACAGTAAATGGCTAAATAACTTGTTAGAAACAAAAGCAAGTGAGAGCAATGAAAACCAATTTTTAAAATTTATTTAATTAAAAACCACACAAAGCAAGATTAGGCAGCCCAGGCTAAAACCACCGTATTAGTAAAAACAATAAAAATATGCTAAACATGATAGGGGCTCCACAGGCGCACTCTGTTCCCAGGCCTTAAGGGCTTTCTGGAACCCCGGGAGAGTGGGCGCCTTCTGCGTCTTGGGGGATGCTGCCCCAGAGGGCAGAGGCAGCAACAGAGAAGGCAGGCTTCTACGACGTTTAACTGAGGGGATTTGGATCAAGCCCACTCTGCCCGAACATGCTGGGTGGGCAGAAATGAGATAGTGCTTGATTATTTGTCCTCATTATCATAATAAAAAATAAATTGCAACCTGGATAATGAGCTTAGATGAATGAAATGCACAGTGCCCAGCCAGGCTTAGAGATTTAAAGAACACAGTTGTATGTCCATTACTGATAGAGATATGACGTAGATGTAATTGTAGACACACACACACCTTTGTACAATGTTTTTACATTGCCTTTTATCCTCTCCAGTCCCCCTCCCCCCCATGATATTAGGTAGTTTGCAAAGCCTACATTAAAACAATTATAATGAGCTGTCCTAATAACAGTGAGACAAAACCAAGAATAAATAAGCCATAATCCGCTGATCTAAAATGCTGTAATTATTTTGAACCGTCAGCTTATGATCAGAAAGCAACATCAGTTTGGTCCAAGTCATTAGCCATGGCTTGATGATGTGCCAGTCAAGGAAACAAACTTGCCATAAGCCAAAGAGACTGGGATGACGGCAGCAACAGGCAGGTGGTTGAAGCATAAAACAGGCCATGGTAATATAGGAAGTGAGTGTGTGATTTCACCTTTGTGGGTAGATCTGAGCACGTCAGAACAACTCAACCACATCTGTCCTAGTAAAATCAAGGGGACTCAGAGTTCCAGTGGAAAACTGGATGAAATCTCTCTTCTTAGCCACTTTATATCTCCCTGAACAAATGCCCCTGAGTGATTTTTTAGGGTGGCTGTGGAATGAGAATGTTTTAATGTATAGGTGATGTGATTATCTGTTCATTCATTGGCTGAAGGGAAATCCATTTTTAGTACACAATGTTTAACATTCAAAACAACAGAACAAAGGCGGCTGCAAGGTAAAATATGAAATGTGTACTGTTCCTCATTCCCCCAGGCTCTTAAAGTAAGAAAGAACCACTTGGGAATAGACCTTGTATTGAGAGACATAAGAGACAAAGCTATCACAGATTCTTTGGCTAAAGTAACATCAGTCCGCAAGCCAGGAGTGTTTATTTTTGCAAGATTCAGCACCATGTACATCTTTTTAATTAACTTGTCATCCTAAAGTCTTTACAGACAAAATCAATTAGCATGTAAATTCCTCACCCATGGAAATGGGGAAACCTTTTGTATACTTTTTCTGTATGTCTGTGTGTGTGTTTCCATACATTCTTGTTTTCATGTTTATTTCTACTTCATAAGCATAACTCTTAGGATAAAGGGAGTATATCTGTCCATGTATCTATGCATATACATTATATTTATATTTAAATTTGTCTGTGTATTTGAGGACATTCTAATTTTTGAAGGGATAAAGAAACAGAAATTCTTTCCTCTTGTATTATTGTGTGTTATTTCTAATCTCTTGAGTATAGACACAAAATAATAGTCTTTCCAATGGTGTAGCTCCATTTTTAGTGAGAAGAGTAAGTGGGGTTTGGGCTATGATAGAGATGTCTTTTCCACCATCTAGAACAAATAATGGAGAACAAAAGCAAATAAGGATAAATAATCAAATTATAACAATGATCATTGCTGTAGCACTATAAAATCCACAATTCAGAAGAATAGACTTGCGTTAACTGAGTCCCACCCATTTCTGTATTAGAGCTACTTCACTCACTTGGACATAGTTAATGGGTCTGCCAGTATTTCTATTATGAAGCCCTATTTATTATTCTGACAATGGCAATTTATATTATGAACAATAGTGTCATACTGAATAAAAACAGTAAGGCTGGAGTAGAGTAGCCAGGCAACCTAACTGCATTTGGTTTCTGTATTATCTTCCTATACAACCCCCACCCACTGTACAGTTCCTATTTTCAAACAAAAACATCTTTGGTTTTTTTTGAAAGACTGTACTTTTCTATATTATTAGTAGTTTACTATATATATATATATATATATATATACACACACACACACACACATAGTGAAAAATATATTTAAAGAGGGGAAATGTACCTTTTTAGTATCACAATCCTCAAGCCATTTATACTACAGTAGAATATTCAGTAGTCACATCTGCGCCCTGAGGATTATACCCCAAACCAATACATGTTTAGCTAAGCAGGTATTAATTTACCCCAAACCTTCAAGTTTGCTAGTTCTGGTTCCCTCTCTCACCACACCCCTGGCCCAGGTAGTGTAATCTGCCATTAACTGGTTATTCAGAATTCATCTACTTTAAAGTAAATCTCACAAGATGTCTTATATCCTGATAAATATGTATAGAAATCTGCAGGAATTTCAGTAGGATATTTCAAATCAAAGAAGGGTCATGGGATTGTAATTGTTGCCCCTACTGTCAGTGTATTCCACCTTGCTATGCCAAATAGCAGAGTTCTACTTACAGTGGGGCAAAAAAGTATTTAGTCAGCCACCAATTGTGCAAGTTCTCCCACTTAAAAAGATGAGAGAGGCCTGTAATTTTCATCATAGGTATACCTCAACTATGAGAGACAAAATGGGGGGAAAATCCAGAAAATCACATTGTCTGATTTTTAAAGAATTTATTTGCAAATCATGGTGGAAAATAAGTATTTGGTCACCTACAAACAAGCAAGATGTCTGGCTCTCACAGACCTGTAACTACTTCTTTAAGAGGCTCCTCTGTCCTCCACTCGTTACCTGTAGTAATGGCACCTGTTTGACCTTGTTATCAGTATAAAAGACACCTGTCCACAAGCTCAAACAGTCAAACTCCAAACTCCAGTATGGCCAAGACCAAAGAGCTGTTGAAGGACACCAGAAACAAAATTGTAGACCTGCACCAGGCTGGGAAGACTGAATCTGCAATAGGCAAGCAGCTTGGTGTGAAGAAATCAACTGTGGGAGCAATAATTAGAAAATGGAAGACATACAAGACCACTGATAATCTCCCTCAATCTGGGGCTCCACACAAGATCTTACCCTGTGGGGTCAAAATGTTCACAAGAACGGTGAGCAAAAATCCCAGAACCACACGGGGGGACCTAGTGAATGACCTGCAGAGAGCTGGGACCAAAGTAACAAAGGCTACCATTAGTAACACACTATATTGCCAGGGACTCAAATCCTGCAGTGCCAGATGTGTCCCCCTGCTTAAGCCAGTACATGTCTGGGCCCATCTGAAGTTTGCTAGAGAGCATTTGGATGATCCAGAAGAGGATTGGGAGAATGTCATATGGTCAGATGAAACCAAAGTAGAATGTTTTGGTCTAAACTCAACTTGTTGTGTTTGGAGGAGAGAGAATGCTGAGTTGCACCCAAAGAACACCATACCTACTGTGAAGCATGGGGGTGGAAACATCATGCTTTGGGGCTGTTTTTCTGCAAAGGGACCAGGACGACTGATCCGTGTAAAGGAAAGAATGAATGGGGCCATGTATCGTGAGATTTTGAGTGAACACCTCCTTCCATCAGCAAGGGCATTGAAGATGAAACGTGGCTGGGTCTTTCAGCATGACAATGATCCCAAACACACCGCCCGGGCAACAAAGGAGTGGCTTCGTAAGAAGCATTTCAAGGTCCTGGAGTGGCCTAGCCAGTCTCCAGATCTCAACCCCATGGAAAACCTTTGGAGGGAGTTGAAAGTCCGTGTTGCCCAGCGACAGCCCCAAAACATCACTGCTCTAGAGGAGATCTGCATGGAGGAATGGGCCAAAATACCAGCAACAGTGTGTGAAAACCTTGTGAAGACTTACAGAAAACGCTTGACCTCTGTCATTGCCAACAAAGGATATATAACAAAGTATTGAGATGAACTTTTGATATTGACCAAATACTTATTTTCCACCATGATTTGCAAATAAATTCTTTAAAAATCAGACAATGTGATTTTCTGGATTTTCCCCCCCATTTTGTCTCTCATAGTTGAGGTATACCTACAGTATGATGAAAATTACAGGCCTCTCTCATCTTTTTAAGTGGGAGAACTTGCACAATTGGTGGCTGACTAAATACTTTTTTGCCCCACTGTATATTTACTTGCATGAAGGTAGAATTTCGCTTAGGGAACCTTGTTTTATCAGGAGGAATGTTTGTGTTTATGTTGACCACAAGTGGAAGCAAAGAAATATAATATTTTTACAGCCCTGATACAGTATCCCTTGATATGCTACCTCCAGTCTGAAGATAGTATTGAATCTTGAAAATGGCGATTGGTAGAACTCCATGAATTTATCCATTTCCCTTTTCAAAACCATTCAAATTAGTGCCATGACCCCATTCTATGGTAATCAATCTTATAGGTTGATATTGGGCTGTGTGAAGAAGTGCTTCCTTTTTTCTTTTCTTAATTTTCTCCCAGTCAGCTTTACTGAATGTCTGAAATTCACCCTGAAAGAGGGTGAAAAAAAATTCTCCCTACCTACTTTCTCCATGCCATAGACCATGTCCTTCTCCACTGTCTTTTTTTTTTTGTAACAAACTAAAGAATCCCAAATGCTCTAGCTTCTTTCATAGCAAAAATGTGTGATCTCCCATTTATTTTGGTTGTCTGAACTTCTTTCCAGGTGTCTTATATCCTTTCTCTAGTGTGGTGAGCAGAACTGTATACACTATTCCAGATGTTAATGTACTATAGATTTATATAATAGCATAACTATGTTAGATGTTTTGTTTTCAGTCCCATTCCTAATGATTCCTACTATGGAATCTGCTGCACACTGGTATTGATGTAATACTTTTTTTCATCACATAAAGAAAAATGTTATTAGCCTTAGTTGGGGCCACACCTTATACAACATTCCCTGCTCATGGTAAGGGCATAATACCAATCAGTTTTGGCATAACCTGGCTAATCTTCCAGAAGTGCAATCAAACCCAATTTTACTGCAAGCATGTTCATGATATCTATGCAAGCTAGAATCTTTAATTTAGAGTCTACCTTGCAAATTAACAAACTGTTGCCTGCATCCCACCACCTAGGACAAACTTGCAGTGCATGCAGTGTATTGACACTAAATAAATAATTGGAAAGGAAGAGGAAGACTGAGAAAGTCATAGCTGGATGGGGCTGATGAGATTCTCAAAAGAAGAGAAACATTTAAAGAACAAAAAGCAGTATTTGAAGCAGTGTACAGATGTAGTGGAAATAAAAATGGTTTGCAAGGGTAGAAAGGCATGAAGAGTTATATTAAATGGTGTTGCTGTAAACTTAGATTTGGTTAATATTCCTTTTCTCTTATCTCTTGCCTTTAATTTATTTTGCTTCTACTTCTTATTCTTTTTATATATTATGTGTCGTATTGGAGGCACCTAATTGGAAAATAATGCAGTGAATAAATTAGAATTAGGACTATAAAGTAGAAAGAAGTACTATAGGAACAATGAGTAAAAAGACAAAATTCAACATACAAATCCCAATGGATTTAAAGAGAGTTAGAACGCTTCTGTAAAACCTACAATGGATGGATGGTGCCAAAAATGAATTGTGACACATATTCACAGACCTTAACATTGCTCCTAAATTTCTTCAGTGAGGATTTTGCTTTGAGTTCTATAAGCTATTTTGTTAAGGTAATGATAATATTTACTTCATGTTGGGTGTTTCCATAAGTTCTTCCATGAAGTTCAAGACTGACTGAACCAACACTATTAAAAATTATTTAATTTGTCTTTCAGTATTTGTAGTGTACTTTTCCTTCCCAAATGAATCCCGAAGTATGGCAGTTGTCAAAGACCTATTATCTGACATACGGTGTTATCTAAACAAAAAGCAATGTAAACAACAAAAGGATAAAAAAAATCTATCAATAAAGATACTTACATCAGTAAGTGTTACCAATCATATCAAAATTAACATAATGTTGTTTAATACAACTATGCTTCCCTATAAGCCTACCTACCCACTTTGCAACATGCTGTGGATTCCTGATCAACCATTTTTATGAACCAGATATTATATTTGCAGATATTTCTGCAAATTCGTCTTTGATCCCAGTTTATAAATGTCACAAAATCATTTCCAGATTTCTTTCTTTATCTTTCATGGTATTCTATATCTATATCTATATATATAGATATAGATATTGATATATATTTACCATTGTTGATCTTCACAGGCACCCTTCCCCAATATTCTTTCTTATAGTTAGGTTCTTATAAACATTGGCATGGTATTATTTTGTGGTGAGAAAATGGTCACAATGATGATCATTAATTTAAAGAGTCAGACTCCCAACTGCAATACTTAGTTATGATTTAGTGTAAAGAAAAATATTATTCAGTCCATAAAAGATGTCTAAAATTGTAGTTGCTGAATATGCCACTCATTTGAAATATCATGGCAATTCAAATTAAAAATAATTCATGCTGCTTTTACTGTACATATCAGAAATGTTAAATTACATTTATATACAGTGTACAGATATATACAGTGGATATATGTACAGATATATACAGTGGATATTCAGACATTATTAAACTCCAGCTTTCATCATCCTTCATCACTGGGTGTACTTGCTAAGAATAGAGGGAGTTGGTAATCAAGAATATTTGCAGGACCACGGTCCATCCTTGATAGAGTTTGTTAACGGAATCCAAACTCGTCATTCTATAAGTACAGCAAATCATTCCAGCTTGAGGTATCCTTCAATATTAGTACCATTCTTATACTGTTTTGCTGTATTTTAATAGAATATACAGTGACCGATTCGGATACATGTGGGACCAATGCAAATTAATACTCCTATACATGTGGAGTATGATGATTAGATCTGCACTCAGAATTAACTTCTAAGTGGACCCTGACAATTCTTCATATTTAAGGAATTATTCCACATTTTTCTTTTAAAACATCAGATTACCTCGGGGGTTGTAATTAGTCATATTTCACTCTTCAGGAGGGTGGGGAAGACTTATTTTTTTCGAGGTGGAACTGGCTGGATGTCACCCTGTGGGAGTATGCTGTATTTGCTAAAAATAAAGTCAACATGAGTTAACAGGTAATTTTCTAGGAGCAGCAATGATAACATTCAAATGTTCCAGTGGGTGCAGTGATTAGTATCAAAGACATGTTTGTCTGAGAAATGGGCTGATAAAAAAGGTGTGTATTGCTGAAACTGGGATTAGGGTGTGTTTTTCTGACAAAGGACATGCTGTATGAATTTGAATGTACAGCACAGTAATTGTTGAAGGATACAGAACAATTCCTATCTGCAAGGGTGACTTCATAATGAGACTCTTCCACCATCACTCTTCCTATATTTTAACTGGAACTCAGGATGAAGAGTAGCTTGTAACTTAATTCTCATTGTCTTCTAATAAGAGTTTTAACAGATACTGTGTTTAACTGTACGGAATGCCTGTTTGGCATAGGAAACAATTTTATATCAAATCTGACCACCGAGACCATGAAATATAATTGTCTCAGCAAAACGATATCAACAATTAGATATCAACTGAGCATCACCTAACTGCACATCTTCCTCCTGTGATCCTGTTATAAGGCAGGCAGCAGCTGTTCCACAGCCTCTTTCCAAGTTTTCAAGTTCATTTCCAAGTCCATTTCACAGTCCGCACTGTGTATAACACTATTTGCAGTTTTTCACCAGATTTCAATAACAGAAAGTATTGTTTAATGTAAACATTAAAAGTTAAGATGAATCTGTTCCACCTTCAAAATAGAAAGGACAAATTGTTTCTGTTTCTGCTTCCTTCCAACAAGAGACAGAGAGAGAGAGTCTACTGCTTGGCAGCAGATGTTTGAACACCAGGATTGTCTACTGAAAAATGTTTATAGTTTACACAAAAATGTTTGACCATATCTCATTGGGATGACAGTGCTAGTCACCCACCCATTGTTACTGGTGTTAGCACAATGCATTACATTATTTTAGAGCTCTGTGTTTCCCCATAACTGAATTCCACATTGATTAGTTTTCATATGGTTTTATTCATCAACTTCATCACAATTAGGTTTTATTTAAGCTTTTGGACTGCCTTTCTTGTAATTTATGTTATTTCATAAAAAATAGCGATTCACAGAGAGCATTCATAAAGATTAAAATTGTCTTCTGATAAATGTATGTTTTTTCAGTGACTATGCTGACTGGCCTCCATTTTGTAAATGTACCCAGCACATACTGTCAAAATTTCAAATAGCCTAAAACTTGCCTACCTCTACCTTAAAAGATGGCTATATGTGTACATTACACATGTACTGTATTGGGTTCCCCTCTTAGAAGTTATTTTAGCCTTTTTACCAAGAATAATTGATTTTTACATGCTTTAACATTTTGAAGCTTCAGTGGTAAAATACCATGTTGGAGATTATATGAGGTGCTATAGAGGTTTTTCTTGTCAGGGGATATGCATGCCCACAAACTTGGAAAGAATGCAGAAGATCTGCAAGGCACAGGAGCTTAGTCCTGCCCACCACCAGAAATTCATGTGCCATACTTCAGATCTTGTTCTTTAGTGGGACAAGATTAAGAACCATGTGGTGGTGGTGGTGGGTCCAGCATTCCTCTTACATGTGGCTAGATAGGTATCTGATCTGAAACAGATGCAAGAAAAGTTTAAGATCTGACAATGGTTTATTTGGAAATAATAAGAGGATCCAGCGCTATTTCACTACATCCATCCATTTATTCAGTTTGTATGACTGCCTATCTCACCTACGTGACTCTGGGCGGCTCACAAAAGTTGAAAACAACAGCCCAATAAAACAAGTTAAAACAAGTATACAAACTTACATATAAAAATCTAGTCCTACCTCTTCACCACCACCCTGGCTGTTTAATACTGTGCTAAGATAATCCATAGTGCATTTATGTATCACAATTATGAACACTCAACCTCTTCAATTTCATGCATTACTGGGGTGCCCTGCCCTTATTCATGCAGCATGTTTATGCAATGGCCTATGCATAATAAATTCCCTGTAAATCACCCATCCTAATCATAGCTTTCATTCAGTTCACAACAAAAATATTGTATTGACTGTGTCTGCTGCAAATAAAGGTATTGTATTTGGATAAAAGCTGGATTTGTTTCTAGGTCAGAGTTGAAGTACTAGCAGTGTATTATATCAGAGAACTGATGATCTGAAATCCAGGGGGCCCCTTTAACTCACCTCAAAGCAGCTTGGCAAATTTATGTCACTCTGAAGAGCTACTCACTAAAGAGAAGAAATAGGGGTCATGTCCTAATTCCCATAGTCTTTATGTCTTTCTGAAGATGTCTTTATAAAAAGTTATTCTCCCTCAATACATGTGAGAGAATTTCTCATTCAAGTCAATGACATATGATGTGCCTGTACATTTATCTATGGTTTCATAGACCTATATTTATGGAATGTGGATGAATACTACAGTCATGCATATCTTTCATTCCTCCCCCAATTACATGACTTTGGCATAGAAATCCATGTGAGAATTCCCCTGGCTGGATAGAAAGAGGATTCTAAGATCTTTCTTAAAAGCATCACACAAGACAAAAATAAAGTAAAATAGAGAGAAATGCAGGAGGCAGGAAGGAACATGCGATCATGGTCATTCCCCATTGCGCTATAAACCGTAGTTTATGAACATGTGGTCTGAACACAATCATAATATGCTCGATTAAGGCTGAGCAACTATGGCAATTCTCTGATGATCTTATACATTAGATTTCTTCAGCCGGGATCACAAAGACCCATTTCAAGTTAACTCTTTGCCATGAAAGCTGGTTGGGTGACTTGGGACCAGTCACTGTTTGTCAGCCCAAGTTACTTAGAGGGTTGTTGTTGTGGGAAAAAATTGGAAGAGGGAGTGCTTTGTATAGAATCAAACACATCTGGAAGAAAGCTAGTTTGGGATAAGGTACTGTCCCACTTGAATCAACCAATTAATCAATAGATACCATTGTTTCTGAAGAGCCAGTTTGGTGTAGCAGTTAAGGCATCAAGGTAGAAACTGGGAGATTGTGACGTATAAAACCAGCTGGGTGACCTTGGGATAGCTACTCTTGCTCAGCCCTAGGAAGAAGGCAACAGCAAACCAGTTTCAACAAATCTTGCCAAGAAAATTGTAGGGACTTATCCAGGCAGTTGCCAGAAGTCAACACTAACTCAAAGGTACACCCTCCTACACCAATTGTTTCTACTATTAATTTTTAGGAATGCACAAAGTTAGTGCCGCCCCTATCTTATGTACTTGTCTTGATAATTTAATTTATTTTCGAATGGTTACAAGGTTACACTTTGGAGTGAAAACCCTTTCAAAGTGATTCTAACCATGCACACAATATTAGGGAAGGACATGAATAAAAAACAGCAGGGAACATTGAAAATATATTGAGTTTGATAAAAGTGCTGAAGTCTAGCATACAGTTGCAGATTGTTTCATAAATTCAGTAGTAAAGTTGAACATTGTTTAAGAGAACACCTTGGAAAATAAACGATTTACAACTTACTTAAAAGCAATTAGTTAATGAGGCTTCTATATCTTTGCTATAAAATTGCCATCAGGCTGACCAGCCAAGTTTCTTTCATGAGGAAGGAAGGTTAGTAGGGTTTTAGATGCTGGTTTCAAAATGTGAGTAAACTAGTAAAGTAGTGACTAAAATATGGGAGAAAATAGTCTTTAAAGTAATTTATTTAAAATTAATCCCAGCATTTTAAACAGTCATGCATGGAAGGTCAATCACATGACCAATCACATGATTGCTCACTAGTATCTGTTGGGTGCATTTTGCATCAAGCTAAAATTTCCGAAGTGACTATGTCATGGTTCAGCCTGAATGCTATGAGTATATTGATGACTAAGATGAGGCAAGTTCTGTACAGACAGGGCTACAGTCAGATAACTAATTGTAGCTGGTGGAAAGTACTTCTGACTATTTTTCTGGGTGAAAAATAGAGACAGCATTATAATGATTTAGGATGCCTCTCAGCCACCCCTGTTATGCAACATGAACTTACTGAATGAGATCAGTTGCAGGAATTATGGGATTGGGGTTGGGGCTGCATTGTGACTTTCGTGGGCCCTCAGCACTTTTGCCTTCATGGGTCTCTCCCTCCATAAAAATAATAATAATATTAAAATTTCCTATGATTTTCAATATTTTGTTGGTGGCATTTAATATATGACTGAGCTTTTCATTTGAATTGTATGTATATTTATTAGTATTTTGTGTATTTGTAGTCTATTTATTGTGTAGATTTTCAAGGCCAAAAGGCAAGCCATGAAATTAAATAGCTTCTACTTCATTTTTATTCTTTCTGATTTAAACAAATTAAAGCATCGGTGTGGGCCCTAGACACTGTGCCTATTGTGCCTAATAGTAATGTCAGTCCTCGTTGGGATACTCCTACAACCAAATGTCTTAACTGTTTAGCACACCAATGTAAGAACAGCTGCTCACACATTAATGTTTATTTTCAGAATCTGCATATCAAATGTTGGCGATGTGATGCCAGGGTGAAGAATAAAAGCATGGCTGTAGTCCAGTGTTTCTCAACCTTGGCACCTTTAAGACGAGTGGACTTCAACTCCCAGAATTCCCCAGCCACCCCATGCTGGCTGGGGAATTCTGGGAGTTGAAGTCCACTCGTCTTAAAGGTGCCAAGGTTGAGAAACACTGCTGTAGTCCTTTCAACATAGTAGTGCCCTATGGGTGGGAAGTTTGTGAATAAGGTCAGGGGAGCTCTTAAAAGGTGCAACTGGTTTGTTAGAAAGATCACTATCCTTATTTGAGATAAGTTGTAAACTTTAGCATAGCTAGTTACCCTACACATAATACCTCCATCTTGTTGGGATTATTTTTATTGGGGTTGTTTGTTTGTTTTTCATGTTTTTATCATTTTGTGAGCTACCCAGGGCTGTGGTTCATAATATGGATGGCCATATAATTCTTAGAAATACATCAATAAAATTAAACCTCATTTTTTTTTCTTTTTTCAAGGTCACCTCAAAGTAGTTATACCACTCTGATTTCAGAATAATTCCCAAGATCCTAGATTGCCTAATTTCTTTAATGTGGATTACAGGTTATTTCACTAGGGACTCTAAAACTATGGCTGTGGTTTGTATAGTTATGTAAGACCCGCGTCTTTTGTTTGTAAACTCTATCCCCTGCAAACCCTCATGTAGCACTGATATTGCTTTAAGACAAGTTGCCTTAACATTTTATAATAATTCTGCACCAGTGTAATTCAGAAATCTATAGGCTAATTTAGAGATGGGTGAAATTCTCTATTTTGGTTTCTTTCAATTCTCATTTCATATGTTTGGTTTGTTCCATTCTTGTAATTAATCTGAGGGCTTTTTAAAAAAAAAATAAAATTAAAATGTGTGTGTTTTTATGCATGTTTCTCCAAACATAAATATTTATTCTGCAATTTTGTTCTTTGTACATAGTAAAGTAAATTTTATTTATGGTTGTAGAACAAAGTTTCATTTAATATGAAGTACAACAAAAATCCATGAAATTGTAATATTAAGTATCAAATTCATGGCTAATAGCTTTTTGGCATGAAAATAGTAAATCATAGCCTATTTAAACCAAAACTTTCCTTTCAGTCATTAAGATTTTGCCTATTAATAACCATTTATTAAAATGCTTTACATTTCACTAACAAATGTTACAATAACTCTGAAACTTTTTTTTTCTGTACCCTTCCAAAATTCTTTAAATAGGAAAGACTCAAAAACAAACATAGCATGCAGACCAAAAGTTCTTTTTCACTTTCATGAACACGTTACCAGATTAATGTAACATTACAAAAGGAATGCAAAATGCTAGAGATTAATTAAGCGGGGGGGGGATGTACTCTAGGGGAGCAACCTTCTGGAAAACATTTACTCATTATTAATTCAGTGCACTGATTAACAGGTAGAACTGTGTCATAGTTCTATAGATACCAAAATTATTATTAATTTTGAACTTAACTTTAAACTGGAAAATACTCTCTAAATTACAAATCCCACAAAATTACTACTTTAAATCCTATGATTCTACCTTTAATTCTAAATTGTAATAGATGCATTATACAGCAAATGTACGCTCCAAAAGTCTCCCCAAACATCTAACTGCACAGTGTTAGACCGGAAGCGCTACCTATTTAGAACATTGCGAATATTAAAATGAAGCACCACACTTTGCTCAATTAATAATAATGTAGAAATAATGTTAAATTACAGTGATTTGCAAAAGTAAAATAAAATAAGGCAAAACAAAACTAGGTTTTGATAATGTTATTGAGAAAGATCATTATGGGGAAAATGAACATAAATATATAGTTCTTTTCTCTTTTTTTCATAATAATCTAATTTGTGATATGTCAGGCTCATGGTGTATGCAGAACTAAACCAGATAATTCAGTATGTGCATGTATGATGATTCTACAGTACAGTTTATCAGAGAAAGTTGCCTGTCAGTTGATCTAGATGGACTATTGGACCAACCAGGAAGAAAAGTTCTAGTTTCTAGTCTAGTGCCACCAGCCTGAAGCATTCAACACTTTCATCAGGACTGAAACTGCTTTATCTTGTAAAAACAGGTTGAGCAAACAAAACGTATTAATGGAAACCATTTGATAAGAACTGCCACAAATTGCTGGTACAGTGAAGGGGACTTCGGTGTTACCTTAAGCTTTGCTAGCAGAAGGAAATATCATGTCTACCACAATTTGTCAAGTGATGGGCTTTTGTGTCTCAGCCCTTGGGTTTGCTGGCTGCATTGTGGCTACAGCGATGGATCCATGGAGTACCCAGGATTTATACAATAACCCGGTGACATCGTTATTCCTCTATCAGGGGCTTTGGAGGACTTGTGTGAGTCAGAGTTCAGGTCTAACTGAATGTCGGCCTTATTATACAATTCTTGGGCTTCCAGGTATGGCTAAAGCTATCCCAGAGATACATGAGAACAAAAGCTTTTTGTAGACTGGCAAATATATTTTAAACAGTTTGCTTATATAAATGGGGATTATATTGACTACAATGAGTAGATACATGTACTTATAAGTATATTGTTGTCATTGAAAAAACTGGTGCATAGGAAGTACTAATGTTTAAATTTAGTTACTATTACAAAGAAAGAAATCAAAATTGGTGTACGGTTGTTAGGTTTCTTCCTGGCACTAGTTTTTGTTATATTAAGACTAATTTAATATATACTTATTCATTGTCTACATATTTGAATAAAATGCATCCGCTTTCTTCTCCACAAGACAGTCTGATATTTTCCACCGTGAAAAGTAGATTGCTGGCCTTAAAATATTAGAGAATAATAAAATGTCATTTTAATTTCGTATCACTTCTGGAGTTTTATCAGAACTTTCCACAGTATTAATGTTGTGCCTAACTCACGAGGGTATGTACTTGACGAAAGTTAGGTGTAGACACATATCTGTTATGAAAAAAGAACTTGATCTAATATTTGAGTAGACAAATATACTGAAAATTATAAAACAACTCTGAGATTGACTTTTAGAAAAAGTTCAGTGAAACACATCTAATATGCTAATAATTTTGGTTTTGTTTGGCATGGTTTTTCCTTCTATGGATGGATATCTCTTTGTTCTTTTATTTTATTGTTCTAGCTTTTTATAGTGCAAAGTACCCACAGTAGATGGGATGCATAAATATATGTATTTATAAATAACTCAATTTCATTAGTTATACTGTACATCTCATGTTAGGAATTTGAATTTGAGATTTAAATTACAAATCTAATTTACAGTAAAGCTTCTAGTGGTCATATTTAAGCGCTAACATAAAATCAGTGTGGTTTGGTCTTAGTTTATTATGACATACTTTGTTTCATATTAACTAAAATTTTTATTTATTTTTTTGATGGATGTATTTGTTTTATCATCAAAGTTATTGTGTGGTTGGAATTATTGGACAATAGTAAGATGAATAAACTAGTTCTGAGCTAGACTGAGATTCTATTAAATATTTTAATGTTAGTGATTTACTAATAAATTTTGCATACTTTCCTGATGAAGTTCTTTATCATTTTGGTTCCAAATATATTTCTAAATTATAATTATCAAACAATTACATAATCTGTACAAAATATAGTATGTTTCTTATCTAATTCCATTTAAAAAGTAACAACATTATTCAGTGTCTTACAGTAATCATTAAAAGGAAATAAACTATTAGGCACTGAGAAGTTAGAAGTTATCTGTAGCAAATGAGTGATATATTTTTCCTCAGTGTCTTGGTACAATTATATCAGTAGTGAAGATCTTTCATCTGGTCATGCTGGGAAGAGCAGAAGTAATGTGAGATCTTGATAAATATGCCTTCTAGAATTACTAGAGTCATCTTCTCAACATTTCCAAGATATGGAAATCTATCTCTGGCCTTTTATTAATTTAAAACATTGAATTGTTACTAGAGCAATAGGAAAGAAAGAAGGAAGTCATCCCAAACTGAATTAAATTCTGTCCATAACAAACAATTTGCACAATATCATTTTGAAAAAAAAATAGCATATAAACATGCGGCTTGACTAGACAAAGAATGCCAGTAAACTTTTTTCAGTTTTTGTCTGGATATTTTTTTCTGAATTTACAGTCCTGTGTTATACATGTCTTTACTGATGTAGGATCCAATACTTATTATGGGATTTCCCCCCAATTAAGTATATACAGGATTATAGTCTGGCAGATCAGTCTTACATTGGGTTAGAAGAGTGGCAAAACAGTGGATTTTTTGTATTGTCGAAGGCTTTCACGGCTGGCATACGATGACTGGTGTGGGTCTTCCGAGCTGTGTGGCCGTGTTCTGGAAGTTTTGTTTCCTAACGTTTCGGCAGCACCTGTGACCGGCATCTTCAGAGTGCAGGAGCACAGACAGGAGCAGTTCTCTCTCCTGTCTGTGCTCCTGCACTCTGAAGATGCTGGTCACAGGTGCTGGCGAAACGTTAGGAAACAAAACTTCCAGAACACAGCCACACAGCCCGGAAGACCCACACCAGTGGATTTTTTGCTTCTTTCTGAGTCTGTGGAAGCAATAGGTCAGAAAATGCTTTTTATCTGGCAGATATGTTTTGTTTTGTGTTTTTCATATTAGTAGTAATGGTGCAAGGGCTGAAGCTGGTGAGGTATGAACCGCTGATTTTTATGCCAGAGGGAGAAAGATTTTATAAATAAGGGACTAATGTCCAAGACTTCCAAGGTCAGGAAAAGAGCAGCCAAATACCTGTTAATTTGAAAATGTGGGAGGAAGATGCACAGGATTTGTACCTGCCACAGGTTTCCTATGTGCTGCTAGATACAGAACATTTTCATTTGAGATCTGTACTGGTTATTAATTGGCTTCTGGGTAGAATTCAAGGTGTTGGTTAACACCTTTAGAGCACTTCATGGTTCCAGCCCTGGATATCTGCAGGACTGCCTTCTGCCAATAACTTCTGCTTACCTGGTAACAGGGACTGCTCTTTGCAGGGGCCACAGAAGCATGACTTTCTGTGAACTGAATGGCCCCTGCCCTTGTGGCTTTTAGAAGGTTTTATCAAGATTTGGTTGTTCTAATAGGTTTGGGGGTTGAACTCGTGTATAGTCCCTCTAGCAATGAAAGGAGTTTTAATTCTGATTAATTTGATTGCAGTGTATTCATGGTCCTATATATGTAATGTTATGGATTTATATGGATTACATAGTATGTTTTTATTTTAAACTGAGTTTGCACACTCAAAGTTGGTTCTGACTGGAGTGGTTTATAAGCCAACTAAGTAAGTAAGTAAGCCAGTTAGTCATTTTAATTCTTTGCAATAAAATATTTATGTAAACTCGTGTTTGCTTGGGAAGACTATGCTGAGAGAATGACAGACTTTTATAGTTGTACCTAGCACAAAATGGGGAGTTGTACCTTGACAAATGGGGAGTTATCCAACTTTAGAGCTGATGTGGTTGATTGAATTAATTGGTCTAATCTGGGGAAATGGAACTTCTTCCTAGTTTTTTAATGTTTAATAGAGTACAATTCTCTAAAATGTAGGATAGGGTTGATGCCAAATTCTACTCAAAGGAGAGTTCCTAGTTGATTTGAGCGTATTGGACAGGAATACATGGCCAGAAATTCCAAGACAGATGCACTAAAATCTAATGTTTCCAAAAGGGTTTGGTGGTTTATTTGCCCGACCTGCTTTGTTAGGAACACACTTGTTTTTGATGTGAATTATTGGGTACTGTGTTCATTAGGTATAATTATGATACATGTAATAAGGATACTATAGCTTGAATGCTATGATATAGTAAATGAATCCTATATGGAAAATACCATCCCAAATCCTGGTAAAACCACAATTTCCAGCTGCATTTTGCTCACAGGTACATTATACCTTACTTGTAGACAACATCCAGAATACTTTATATTTAAGAAACTATTATAAATGCTCACTAACAGAATCTTTATAGATTGTAACAAATTTCTTGTTACAGAACATGTTCTTGCTCTGAAATTTTTGATACCTGTCAGTACTTAATTATTAAGTTAATGACTATATAAATGATTATTTAATCACCAAATAATATATTTCTTTGGAGGAGACCAGCATTGTAAGGCTGATATGGATATAAGGATCAGAATTTGGTTATGCCAGGTTTCTACAAATTGGAAAAGAACAATAACAAAAACCAAGGGACTTTTCAGGGGCTAGGTGCTACATGCAAACATAAAGAAGATAAGAGAGACACGCACAGGCTTACAATCTAACTGTTGTTCTACCAGGAAGAATGAGTACACATGGAAGAGGCTATGAATGTGGACTTTTTTGAAAGGGACTTCAAGCATTTGCTTTATAAGCCAACAGCCGTTTCCTTCTTTCCTATGAATATCCTATACTAGCCTTGCCTAAAGTTCAGTCTAACCAGCACCCTACTGCTGGCCATCGTGGCTAGACACTGCCAGATACTTCCAGGAAACCAACAAACAGATACTTCTAGGAAACCTACTGCCAGATAGTTCAAGGCAGCAGAGATTCTGCTGGTGGCGTACCATCAGCTGGCCTTCATTGAGAAAAGGCCTCTGAAGATTTATAATGGTGAATGGTTCTCCTGAGTTTATCTACTCTCTCCTGTGAAATCCCTTAACACTAATGTCCATTATCATACCTTGTGTTAGCAAACTGATCATTCAGCTTTTTTTCCAGTAATTTGTACCAGTATGGTGAAAGAACTGTGACTGAGAACCAGATTACTTCATTGTTATATACACAGATGTGAACAATGTTTTTATATATTCATTCACTTGGACTTTCTCCTCCATCTTTTCCTCTCCTATTTTTTCCCCCCTCTTTTTCCAGCAATGCTCCAGGCCGTAAGAGCACTGATGATTGTAGGCATTGTGCTGGGTGCTTTTGGTCTCCTGGTAGCTACTTTTTCCCTGAAATGTTTACGGATAGGCAACATGGAAGACTCTTCAAAAGCAAGCATGACTTTGGCTGCTGGAGTCATGACCATTGTGGCTGGTGAGTTAGGGTTTATATTGGGATGCCATCTATTCTTAAAAAGATGATTGGAATTGAAGGGTGGAGAACATTGTAAAAAGTTGCAAGTTTCAAGGACTGTTAGTTGACTAGATTTCCTCCCACTTCTCAATCACTAAAATTGCATACAGTTCTAATGAACTAACCTCAGCAAGCTACCTTTCTTATATTGATTCCAAACCAGTTTTTACAGCCTTAGTAATGATGCTCTGATTGGTCTTATAAGGCCCAATATCATAAGATCACATCTGAGCCACATTCTCTTATTTGAGGCTGAAGAGAACTGTGATGAAGAGGTTTTGTGTTGAAAAGGTTACTACATGCACCATCCTCCCCATTCAAGTGCAAAAATTGACCAAGCTACTATCATCTCAGACTCCATCCACTGCTAGTCCATTTCCATAGGCAGATTTCAGGGTGGGGGGTGGGGGGGTGGAGAGGATTGTTGTCTGCCTATTTCATAAAATGTCACTTACCTTGCTCATAACGATTTATTCCATTCTGTACTCATTGATCAAGCAATAAATTTCACATGGATTAACTTTTAACAGCATTAATTGAGAACATAACTGACAAATTACTCCTGCATGACGTGGTGTTACCATGAAAGAGAACTCTCCTGGATGTTCTAAGTCAATGTTTCTCAGCCTTGGCAACTTTAAGATGGGTGGACTTCGATGCTGGCTGGGGCATTCTGGGAGTCTAAGTCCACCCATCTTAAAGTTGCCAAGGCTGAGAAACACTGGCCGAAGTGCAACACAGAATCATAGAAGGTTAGGGTTGGAAGGGACCTTGAAAATCATCTAGTTCAACCGCCTGCTGAGTACAGAAATCCACTATTACAGCATCCCAAACAGATGGCCATTCAGATTCTGTTTAAATGCCCCTGCTGAAGATGAATCTATCACCTCCCACGGCAGTATGTTTCACTATTGAACAGCTCTTCTTAAGAAACAAGATGCCCTGATGTCCAGCCAAAATCTACTTCTTTTTTAATGTAAGCCCATTGTTTCTAGTCCCCACCCCCTTTTGGAACAGCTGAACAATTCTGCCCACCTTGTGCATGATGGTCCTTCAGTATGTGAAGATAGGTATAATGTCTCCTTGAATTCTTCTTAGTTGCTGTCCTCTAGACACACTCCAGTTGTCAATGTCCTTCCTAAAATGATATATCCTAGGTCCAGTCTGACCAATGCAGAATAGACAGGAATAATAACTTAATGCTTGGTTTCTGGCAAAGCTCAGGGTAATGCTACTAATGTGATTCAAGGACACCTCCATTTGCTCATATATAGTACTTCAGTGTACAGTGTACAATTAGACATCTAGCAAACCAGGCAGCTTTTCATTCACTCATGTTGTTGGATGATAAAAGACTTTCTTTGCTGGATCAGATCTACAGCTTGTCTATATTTCAGTATCGTATTCAGCAATGGATAAGCAAAAGCCCATGGGACTTCCATAAACAGACCATGAAGATAATAGGTCACTGTTCCTTCCCAGCAGTGGATGATCAGAGGTTTGGGGATAGACTACATGACTAGTAGCCATGGATATTCTTAAATTGCATGAACTTTACAATGAAGTAAACTTACCAAAAAGAAATTGTGTGAGCACATTTCCTGACAAATATAGCTTATATCTAACCTGGTGGAGGTAATAAAACAGTTGTGTGGTCATAATATTGTCCTATTTTGATTGCATAGAGTGTAAAAAAAAAAAAAAAAAAAGCTCTGACAAACTACAATTTCATTGTGCCTGAGACTAAGAATCTCTATTCTCTCTGATAGGTCTCTGTGCTATCTGTGGAGTATCTGTTTTTGCCAACATGCTTGTCACAGACTACTGGATGTCAACAGCTAATATGTACCAGCCAGGAATGATGCAGTCGCTCCAAGTAAGGTAATTTCAGCCCGCAGTGCTTAGAAGGAGAAGGTTACCACTGGTTTGCTAATATCAGCACTGAAACAGTAAGCTCGTTTTAATAATCTTTTCTCTCTCCATGTACTGGGCTGTGAGAATAACCTTGAGGAGGAAGAGCTGCAACCAGGACAACAGTCAGATAAAAGAAATCTGACTCCACAGCAGAAATATAATTTGAGAAAACATCTCAGACTTGACCAGAGTTGACCCTCCCTAGTTTTCTTGTAGATGAAGGCAGGGAGTGGGGAGGTGCTTTCAGACTTGCAAGATTCTGCTACTGTAACTCTATAATAAAAGTAGTATTGGTATTCATAATTTTGGTTTCCTAGTCTGGTCTACCTTGAAGGGCTGACACTCCCCAGGGAAGTTTGGAAGTTACAGTTCTGCAAAAGGATGTCTCAAAATGGATTCCACTCTCTCTCTCTCTCTCTCTCTCTCTCTCTCTCTCCCTCTCCCTCTCCCTCTCTCTCAATTTGGATTTCTCAGTATGGGTCTCTAGGTGAATCTAGAGGTTATTATGAGCATAGAATCCCACAATTCTTTGATTCAAGATAAATTAAACCAGTATAAAGATAATTTACTTTGTAGACTAGTTTTCTAAATGTGACAGTTCTTTCATAATGTCAAGAATGTGTTTTCTACCACCTTTTCTGAACATCTTAGCAAATCCTTTAAAGTGTTATTAAAATAATCAAGGTTAGCAATGTAACAGAGCAACTAATATCTACAAGGATATAGAAACAGAGAATATCAACAAAATTAAATTCACCAATTCTTTATTTCAGAGTGGTAATTGTTAATAAACTGATGTAGCTCTGTTGAATTCAGAGTAAAGATTGTCTCTAAGTTAGGAAGGACAGAAGTGTTCTATTTTTTAATTATATTTTAGATGTAGCTTTAAAAACTCTTAAACATACTAGGTTTGTTGCAAAATATATTTGTTTAGTCCATGGATATGTAACTTTTTTGTGGCCAAAGGCTTTAATTAGTGGGGTAGGAATCACAGTCCAACAGATAGGACAAGGACAGATAAGGGTTTGGGTCCATGTCAAATCATAGATGTGTAATATCCCTCCCCCCCCCCCAGTATACGATAGACCCCCAACTCTGTTTGCCTTTAGAAAAGCTGCTAAGACCTGGCTTTTTTCCCATGCATTTAGATCCAGCTGAGCACAGTTCCTTTTGGTCACCATTTTATATTTTATATATTGGGTTGTTTTTTTTAATGTTCTATGGTTATTTTTTTCCTGTTCATTATCTGTTTTTCCTTTATGCTGACCAGAGTCAGTGTTTGACTTGGGCAGTCCCATAAATCTGTTATATTATCTTTTAATAAATAAGTTAAAATTGAATTAATTAGATCCCATTAATATGATTAATATATGTAATAATTTTCCTATCCTCTTATGCTAGAAATGATAATTTGGTAGCATTTTGGAGGGAGATTCTGGGAGCCACATCCAAGTTCATCAGGAGCTGCATACAATCCTGGGTGTTGAGGCTGTGCATTTTTGCTTTACTCATATTGTAACCAGTGGGGCAAATAAAGTATCACAGATTGAAGCCCATCCAATTCCAGTGGAATTAATCCAGGACTAATTTAGTCTGGCCCAGTTTCTTCAGAAAATTAAGTACTACCTTTTCTCTTCATTTTGCAGATACACATTTGGTGCTGCTCTGTTTGTGGGATGGGTTGCTGGAGGCCTGGCCTTCGTGGGAGGCATCATGATGTGCATTGCTTGCAGAGGCCTGGTACCTGAAGAGACCCAGTGAGTGCCTATTCTTACAAGTGAACAATATTTTATGAGGAAAGATCATGGAAGACCTTTTCTTCAGATGCCGTTCAATTATTCTACCTTTTTAAAACAATTATGAGCTACCTCTCTAGAAAGAGGAGGAAAAGTAAATCTCAGCAGTAACAGTGACCAGACAACATTTAAAGTCAGAAGCAGGACAGTACTGAAATGACAGTTCTGGAAAAAATATGGCATATAAGTTTGTTTCTTCATTAGCTGTTTGTATAATATTACCCACTTCCTTCTAGCTGATTTCTTGAGTAAATATTCAGTAAAGACCAAATTGTAAAACTACTATTTTTTTTTTACATTAAAAGGTACACCATTATATAGCATAGTAGTAGTTATGTATCATAATAGTACTAATAGAAACACTTGTAATTCAAACTCCGAGAAAGCCACTCTTAGTGTGGGAACTAGAATAGATTATTGATATGTATTCAAATGTAATTCAGGCAGATGACCTACTGTATTCCTGAATTATCATGTGGGCAATGTGCTTGTTTGTAGAAATGCAGTTTCGGGCATGCAGATTCCTTCCCCTAATAATATCATAGTAAGACCAGAATTTTAGTGATGAAGCTGGACTTTATGTGACTACCCATCCATTCCCTGTGATACCTGCAAAGCTCCAAAGAGACATTCTCTACCCTTTTTCCCAGCTGATTATTTATCATCTTGGTGGCGTGGAACATTTTGTTATTTCCACTGGCTTCTTTCATTTTCCTGTAATGCTTGGACCATTATTATGTTAGGCAAATGGGGCAATGTGAGAAATAAAAGTAATAGGTAAATTCCTGGCCCTACCATTGTTGCCCAAGCCTGTGATCAAGGGTGGGACAAACTGTGACATTATTGTATTTGGAGTCTGGAAATGATTGGCTAGTTCTAAATGGGTACACAATGCATAAATAGTATCAATTCATTGTGGTTGAGAGAGTGTAATAGTACAGTATGTGGGAAAGACGTTGAGAGACTGAGCAAAGAGACGCTGCCAAAGGAATGGTCAGATAAGAGACAGCATAGCCTGCAACTGGATACTGGGTGGGGCAAGAAGCTCAGAAGAGACTCTCCCTAGTTTGTTGGGCTGTAAAGGAGACAGAAGGAGAAATGTACTTTCAGACCTGCAAGATTCTGTCAAGGTAGCTTTACAATAAAGTAGAATTAGCTCATCTGGTCATGATTCCTATCTGGTTTGCCCCGTGAGGCCAACAGAGAGCCATTAATGTTATATTACTTACGTAGACAGTAGATATTTATAAAGTGTAAAGAACTATATTGCGTTCATTCTACGAAAAGAACAGTGCAGATAACTCCAGCATAGCCTGTTACTTCCCACTTCCACTAAATGACATCTTGATTTACTTCTCTTTCAGTTACAAGGCAGTCTCCTACAAGTCTGCTGGATATAAATCTGGAACTGCTTATGAAACCAAGAAGATTCCAGTAATGGATAATAATACTGTCAAAAGTGATGAAGGAAGACGTTCCTACCCTTCAAAATATGACTATGTATAGAAACTGTCCAGATATGATATAGTTCCACACTCTACTTACTAAAACTTTAGCTTTAGTCCAAACCAAGAGCAAAGTGCTAATGGCACTTCTCATCTATCTTTGAATTATTCTTGGGTTTGCCCTTATGATGCTGGAAATCTCTTCTCCAGATGTTTATAAATGTTCACTTTATATGACTGTAAATAGATCCTGATATCATAGTAAGCTTGAAATGAATTGAGTTTTCCCCCCTGCAAAGAATAGCTTCTTGTTCAAAGGAGAATTGAAGACACTTCTCAGACAATTTATTATATTTTAAATAAATGTAACTATATAGTAAAAACTGGAACATCATTGCAGTGTAAAATGTTGAATCCATTTCAGGTTCATGCTTTGAGACTTTACAGCTGTGTTTTTCAAACTTGGCAACTTTAAGATGTGTGGACTTCATCTCCCAGAATTCCCCAGCCAAATGGCTGGGGAATTCTGGGAGATGAAGTCCACACATCTTAAAGTTGTCAAGTTTGAAAAACACTGCTTTATGGTATTGGGCATACTTGATAATCTACTATGGAGTTTTCTTTAAATTACTCAGAATTCAAATCCCAGTTAAGAAAACTATTTTATTTTAATTTCTAAAAATAATATGTAAACATTAGAATTAATTAAGATGAACATGAATTAGGATTAATTGCTAAAACCAATACACTTCCTCTGTTTCAGAGGAAATTAAGTCGTACTGTGCTTTCTTCTTATTTCATTATATTCATCCACTCTTAAAAAAAAACCCCTGACATAATAGAAATATGTCAGTTGTTCTAGTTTGCTTATAGCAAATATTTCCTTTACTTTTGAAGACACTTTCAGCCATGGTGCATCTTGTATCATGGAACAGACTATCTTGTCATTCTTACACTTCAGTTTTGAATACTCTGCGGACAAAATAAATTTGCAACATTAATATTGTACCATATTTTCTTGGTCTGAGCCATCTTAGGCCTTTATTGTCTTGTTTAGGATGCTGTAGATGTAGAACAGCAAATTCTCTTAGATCATTTCTTGTCCCTTATTAAAGTTTTGTTTTGTTTTAGGGTGTGGGGATGGGAGGGTTATTTTTTGCTGAATTTTGCTGAATTTTTCTTTGGAACTGAATTTCAAATGTTTATAATAAGCAGAAAAACTTCAAAGAAATCTAGAGACTTGTTTTCATGATTATGTTTTTCAGTGCACACTTTTCCTTGTGCATACAATTTTGGAGGCATTTTTAAAATAAAATATATTTTGTGAGTATGTTTCCTCTAATATACACTTTTAAACATTGTTTTAAATGACTTAATTTTAAAACTGGATTAAGCGTACACGTGGGTTCCTCTGTATTTTCTGTGGGTTCAAGATCTATACAATCATTAAAAAATTCTGATAGGCCATATTTCTCACTCTTTCCTAATGAATACCAACTGTCTTTCATAGCTAGCAGTTCCTAGTATAACAGAATAACAATGCATGTCAAGTGTAAAGACAAAATAATACATTAGGGATAAATCTACTGAGTTCAGTGGGTTCTCTAATATGCATAGAATTGTAAGCCAGTTATAATTCTTTTGATAGATATTACCTTAATAGTTATTAATTTGACAAACATTAAAGCTACTGTCTTGCTGTCCAATTCCTGTTAAAGAAAACTTTATTATTGCCTGCATTTCAAAAGACTGCCTACCACCTGTTGTATTTAAAGTTAATACTTTTGCCTGAAAATTGTATAGCTTGATCATTTTCATAGTATGAAGCAGGCTTTACAATAGCTTCTATAAGGTGTTAAAAATTTGAGTGTCCAACATCTATTCCATTATGCTGATTTTTGAAGGAATGATGTGAGAGGGGTCTATGTGACTCCATAGAAGTTACATTACATCCAAGGTTATCAAGGGAGAACAAGGAATGTGAACACTTGATGGCCACAAAGGCCATCAAGAAGGAAGAACTTTGGATTGAAGGAACAAAACAATTTCTATAACCCATGGATTAACCAACACAAATCATATTAAAATAGAACAACATAGGTATACTTTCTGAACGTCTCTTTTAGCATCCATTAGTTAAAGAAACACCCTTTCTTCTACCCGCATAGCTAGGGTAACTGCTGTTCAGTTTCACTTTCCCTTAATCTTAGCTTATTGTATTAAATAAAGCAGAAATCATGGTTTGTCATGAATTATCTATTTACTGTAACTTCAAAGCAATCCAACTTCATGAATTATAAAATTGAGTTAATTTGCTTATTTTGTTTTAAACTGACCTTTATAAAGAATAAGGACAAATAGGGAAAGTAATAGTATGTTCTTGCTGAGTCTACCTAACCATCTAGGGAGTCCAAAGCATGCTTATGGTCCTTCCAACTCATGCATTTAGCCTAATGTAATGGTTTAGTGTTATATAATTTTGTGTGAATCTATGTTGGCAGTCATTTAATGTTTTTTAGTCAAGTGACCTATGCTGACAAGCTCTGTTATTATTTTATTCATTGAACTCATATTGACTAATTTCCACAAAACTGGAATCGGATTGTATATGTGTCTTTTGCATGTTCAAAATATTGAATGTTTGCTTATTAAATTACTTTAAGAATTTATATTAATGTTTCTTCTTTCTGGGCTACAACCAGCACATTTTGTGATTTTTGTGATTGTGATTATTGTTATAGTCATTGCATTTTCTACTCCAGTAGAAAGGAAAGAAAATGGGGTTTTCTTTTTCATGTCTTCCATTGAAATTACTGTAAAGTTCTTTATACAGTGCAGATAATGACACTCCAAATATTGGCATCCATTGTTTATCCGAGTGCACTTGATAGTATCAATCAAAAAGCTGAGGATTCTTGATCCCACAAGGAAACAAATATGTTGATAACAGTAGAAATGTGATTTTCCAAGCCTCTGTTTTTCCATAGTTTATCTGAAGGGTCTGAAACAGTTTCAAGTTGAACAATGGGAATGCTTCTGCTGCATCTTGACATACAGTAATAACCCTCTAAGATACAGTACTAATACTTGGCTGTTTTGTTCCCCATTTAGGCAGCTCTAAATTGTAGCCTACTGAGAATCTGATTGAGTACTCACTCAGCCAGTTACACTATGCACATTCCTCCCACTGCCACTAGGACCTTACAAAAGAGATAACATGCTTAAATTTTTGTCTAGGGCACTACAGAATCACCACTGCACCATATGAGATAATCTCAGACCTACTAGCTAGCTGCCAGTAATGATCTGGATTCTGAGAAATATGTCAATTTCTTCTCCTCAAGGTTGACTGAAAGGCTTTCCAATAGTTAAATGGAACCTCTAGCTTGTCTAGTGTGGGTTTCTTTTTCTTTTCTTTTCTTTTTTTTTTGATGCCTTTGAGTCTCTCTCAACTGCCTGGACTAGTCCCTGCAGTTTTCTTGGCAAGATTTTTAGAAGTGTTTTGCCTTTGCCTTCTTCCTCAGGTTGAGAGAGAGTGACTGGCCCAAAGTCACCCAGCTGGCTTTGTGCCTAAGGTGGGACTAGAACTCATAGTCTATACCAAACTGGCTCTGTTGTGTAGCTTGCCAACCTTGATATAACAGGTACAACAGAAGAATATTTTCACAGCTGGACAATTGGAAGAATTGCACAGCCATATACAGAACATGTTCTAAAACAGACACTTAGGGCACATACTACACTAAGCCATTTTTGTTTAATTATGGTTTGTTAACCAACCCACAATTATACTTGGATTCATATGTCACCGCAATCCATAAATAATTGCTTACAATGGTTGTTTTCATAGAGCAAAATTCAAATAAATCATACTGTGGTGATGGGTGAATCCAGCAGAAAGTACACTTTCACAAAATATTGAACAGATAATAGAAAGTCTGTGTTGTTGCACCCAACAAAGCAGCCATGGAAGGCAAACACTTAATAAAGAAAAGCGTTTCTTAATGCTGTAGTCTCCCCAAGGGCAGACTGAGAAACAGCTACTTAGCAAGACTTCTACAATGAACCTTATAATTACACAGAAATCTGAACAGAGCAAGGGCAGAGGATTTTTATGCTATATCCAGCATCTGCCACAAAGGAATCCATTTCCATTTCAGAATTCTTCCTGGTATTTGCCATAGAACCTTAAAATGCACTTAAAGAGAGATTCCCCTACCAAGTGCTCTTGGGCACAGAGTGATAGATACCCACTAGCCCCATCTAACTTTGGGAAGATTATTTTAATATGAAGAAAGGGTAGCTAGCAAGCTATAAAGCAAAGCACCAACCCCCAACATAATCTTTATTTTCAAAAATGCATCTGGTATAACTTCACACGAATCTCACAGGTAGTTTAGTTAATATAAATGGATGATTCTTGTCATATTGTATTACTGTACAACATGACAAGAATGGAAGTATATCCACCAGCCAAGAAAAATGACAAAGCTGAATTGCAGTGGAAGAAATCTGGGATGGTAATGTTAGATGGTCTGGTACTTAGCAGGTTCTTTATCTGATAAAGGACACTTTCATGACTGTCCATGCTCATCATGGAAACCATCCACAACACACTAAGCCAAAAAAGATTGGGTTCTCTCTTATTTTGGGGTGGTTGTTGTACAATTCTTGAATAAAACAACACTATTTCCATGTTGTATGATTATACCTTCACTGGATCGGTATTAACTTTTGAATGTAGCACTACAGCAAAAAGTGATCTTAGGTTTGGACTAGAAGGAAACAATTCAGATTATCACATGGCTGATCTGCAAGAAAATGAAACGTATCAGTTTTTTTTCAACAAGGATGCAGACTGCCCAAGCGTTTATAAATTATGGAGTGATTTAAACAAGTAGCCATAGTGACTTTGACCTAGGAAAGCAAAGAACTGCAAATTCTTGTAGTTACAGATTCGACTATAAAATAAAAACTATTCTATAATCTACACAATTAAAAGCTTCTGTCTCCCTTTCTGTAGCAACCAGGTTATTGCTCTTCTGTAGCTGAAAGGAGATGAATGAGACTTTGGATTAATAGTCTTAAAATTTATGACATGGTTCTGGCCCAAATGTTATTTGAGCTAAGCTCTCTTGGTGAGATATTCCAGCTGAACAAACTTAATATTTCTGTTTTCCTTTATTTTTCTGGGTCTGCATTTTTTGGTTAGTTTTCTTCTATTTTCAGAGGTAGATGCTGGTGCCATTTGATTACTTCTTAATTGCTACCGTTATTTAAATTTTCTATAAGGATTTTATTGGTAGACCTGGCCTTACATTTAAACAGACAGAAATGTCAACAGGGAAAATAAAATGCATGAAAAAATAGTGTAAAAGAGTCAGACAGATTCACATACTGTCTACAAATCATGACTGTAATTAGCCTTGAATACCATCTTATGCCAATTTAAAGCAGGAGAAACTGGTTCATAATAGTTTTCAGCTGGGCCTGCCTAAATCTATAGTAGCGATTTAGCAGCAGCCATTTTGAACATCTTTAGATCCATACATTTCTCTCTAGTGTTGGAACTTTATAAGATAAGACAATTCTCTCCAACACCAGAGTTCAAAAGCATCAATACTCTTTTTTATTCAGCTTCTTCAAAGTCCACGTTCTGGTTCCATAGAGTGTCATAGGGAATATCATTCCGCTGTTCTGATCTTATTCTGATACATCCCCTCCTTTTCAACATCTACATGAAGATGCTGGGTGAGGTCATCCACCGGTTTTGGGTATATTATCAGTATGCTGATGATACCCAATTATATCTTTTGACTCCAGGCCAGACAAATGAGGGTCTCAATTTCTGGCCCAGTGCCTGGAAGCTGTGTGGGTTTCAATGGGGAAAAACCAACTCAATGCTACCAAGACTGAGTGGCTATGGGTTTTTGGGCCCCCCAGATCCAGTGGTATTCCATCTTTGACCTTGGATGGGAATGCATTTCCCCTTTTAAGGTGGTTGTGTAATCTGAGGGTCTTTCTGGACTTGTAGCTCCTGCTTGAAGAGCAGATGGCAGCTGTGGCCAGGAAAGCCTTTGCATAACTTCATCTGATTCACCAAATGTTCCCTTTCCTAGATTGGGGGCCCTCCTAACAGTAACTCATGCCTTAGTCACCTTGTGTCTTGACTACTGCAACACACTCTAAATGGGGCTGCCCTTGAAGATCACCCAGAAGCTTCAACTGGTCCAGAATGCAGTGGTGTGGTCAGTGATGGGCATGCCTTGGTATGCCCATGTAACCTCTGCTTTGCAAGTTGCATTGGTTGCCAGTTTGCTTCCTCTGATTAAATAACATCATCTGTCAGGTCCTCAGAAGTGTGCTTTCTCTATAGCAGTGCCGGCCTTCTGGAATGAGATTTCCCCCAAGATCTGGATGGCCCCCACTCTGATGTTGTTTAGAAGAGCCATGCAGACCTGGCTCTTTACCCAGGCCTTTGATGAGGGAGAGTTAGACCCCTTGCTTCATTCCACTGAGTCTATCATTCTTGCCATCTTTTACCTTCCCCCCCCCCTTTTATTAATTTTATTGTAATTTCTTTCTTTTGATTATTGTGAGCTCCCAGGAACAGCCCCGCCCCAGCCCATCCCAAGATGAGGCAGCACAAGACTTGGGGATGTCTGTTATTATACCTTTCAACAATAAAGTAGAGTTCCAGTAGTCCTTGTGGAGTCTGTTTCCTGATCTGGGCTACCTGGAAGGGCTGACAAACACATATCACAATTTTCAGCATGGAGATGACCAGGTTGTTATGTAGCTTTTAAAAATGAGAATACCAGATGCTAATCTACAGTAATTCAGCATCTCAAATATGGTGGAATATGCAGTGGCTGAAAACTAGACCTTTAAGAACTAAGCATTTGAAACTCTTTATCTAGAAGATGAAATCTGTCAATTTTGTTTTTCACTATCTGAATTTTGAACATTCCTCCCATTTATGAAGAAGTTTGTGACTTTGTTCATACTAATATCTGTACACATGTGTATGTATGTGTTAGAGAAAGACACGCAGGGAAAGAGAGTATTAATTAGGAAGAACAGATACTGAGAATGTAATTTAGCAGCTTAAGCCAATATAGCAAGATCTACTGTAGGCAATTCTAAGTGGATAATAAAATACATACTTATCTAAGGTGGAAGGAGACCTATTATTACAGCCAAGACGTCTTTTCTCCAAAAACAGATTGTGACCTTCTTTAACATGATTAGTTATGGGTGATGCAGTAAACACTTATGAGTGATGTAATTACATCCTCAGTGCCTTAGTTGAAAAATGAAGCCACATCAAAACAAAATCAAAACAAAGCCACATCAAAACTGGATTTTAAGGAAGTTTGAACATCTGAGCTCCAAAAGACAGTAGAACATTACAGTGTGTCACAGTTGTTTTAGTGACATCTTTGCCATGCGTTAATAGCCATTTAGCAAAAAGCGATGAAAATCAAGAATGGGAATTCTTTCCATTGGTTTGGTATTGCTGCTTGAAAGCCATCTCTAACTCTGAAATGTTAGTGAGGTATTACTCTCCTCCTAAACACCAGAGCTGACATCTTCCTTTTCTATTAGCAGTCATTAAAACATTACTGAAAATAAATATCCAGCCTAATTGAAAGTAATTACTCAATTTTTCAAACATGAGATATACATGTTTGTATGTAAAATGTTCTTTGATATTATCTGCTCTTGTTCTCTCAGTTGATTCTGTTTGTTCTCAGTGACACAGTCATTAGTTAACTGTGTGTTTAGTATAGTGACATCATTCCACTTAGTACATGATTTGTGATTATCTTATATGTGAGTAATCTGGCAAATATTTTTTAATTTCTCATTTTATTTGTCTCCAGGGACGTCCATAGTTGGTTACATTTAGTTACCATGGATTTGATTTCATTGTGATAATCTGATTGCTTTGGGTAAATTAAGACTGCTAAATCAGGAAGAAATATAGGAAGGAAGAAGCAGTGATTCAGAGAAATGATAGCCTTGAATAAGACTGAAATTCTTGCATCAATCTGAACATCAGTCATAATTTTCACAACTATCCTATACATTTCAATTTTCTTTTGAGAGGTTACCATTTGAAAATGCATTATCATTAGGCAAAGTGAAGCCACTTCTTCAGTTAGGTCATCGTAGAATGTGTGGCGATAAGGACAGTGTTGTGCATGTTATTTGATCTACCTTGTATTTCCTAAATTAGCATTCTGCCCTAAATATGTTGGAAAATGTTGCTTCATTCCCATTATTGAAGGAAGTTTCTTCTGCCAGCCTGGTCAACTTCTGTACATATAATGAGAGTGACTGTCATCTTATTTTTTGTTCTGACAGCCAAAAGTCTTGCATCAATTTACTGTATATAGTAAGAAAAAATAATAATTCAAAGATATTGTAAAACGCTGAAGTAAAATAATAAGCACCCCAAAACACAAGAGTGATGAAATCAGATAAAACCTGTTTCACATCCTTAATGCAAATATAACTTGTTTTCTTTCCCAAGACTTAATGAACACTGCTTGAACCAGCAGTGAACATGTAGAGTCATTCTGCCTTTTTCTGTAATACTGTGGGAATAGAGTTTCCTAATTTGCTTGGAATTTTGTAGGGTTCCATTTTTTTTTTAGCATCCTCTTCCTCTCTGTCCTGTTCAGAAAGAGAATCAGCGTGCCAGTGTTGTTTTGACTTACTGCATTCATGGATATTGGAGGTTTGCCAGTTTATACCATACAAAGATCAGACCCAAAGATGCCAGAGAACAGTTTTCTGAACTTTGTTTTGGAACATTGTTGAATAAAGGATTTGTTCAAGTCACACCATATATTAACAGCCTCAATTTGCATAAAATGCATTTTCACATTGGGCACAGACCTACCTAATCCCAGTGGCATGTGCTGGTAATAGGATTTCATTGTCTTGTGGTTGTTTTCAAGTCTCATCTTTGCAAAAAAAAAAAAAAATCATTTTGGATTAAGCTTTTGTTCCTTTCTATTTCCCTTGTGGGAAAGCTAAATTTGTTTTCTCATGTCATTACAAACAAATCTTTGTGTCAAAGAATTATCAGGGCACCTGTTTCTCAATTTAAACTTGATTAAAAAATAAGTTCCCTCCCTTTAATGTGAACTTTAAAAAAACATTGCAATGGATTTACACATTTATAGTGCTCTTGAATTCTGTAATCTCTTTGCTTTCCTTCCTTTTCTCCAATGTATTATGAACATGCAAGGCACTAAGAACATGAAATAATTTTAATGTATTAAAGAAAAGCTGCGGTATTGAATTTTCAATCATAAACAGTACTCAGTTCAGTTCAGAAGGCAACAGAAATAGAATGGTGAAGTTATTAAACACACACAAATGATCATAATAGTTGCCTTTAGTTTAAGTAAACTCAATCACATTTTGGTTTCTTCCTGATCCTGTCCCTTTCTGTGAGCTTAAAGGCCAACTATTCTAAGAGAGGTTGCATCCCTAATGTAAAGCAGAGATACTTAAAGGGAGTCTATTAATGCTATAATGCAGATAACACCCATTTGCCAGAGTGTACTATGAAGGTACACTCTGCCATTGGTAGGGCAAAGAAGATTGGAATGTTTTCATTGGTCTGTTTAGGTAAGGTGTTACTTTCACATACTTTCAGTTCTGTTCCATTGTCTCAGTAATCTATGGTTTTAAATCTTTTTAAAATAACAAATACTGAGATAGACATCATTTCACAAGAGATATGTGAATTCTGACCAAATGATGCATTTCAATATGATGCCCCTCTGGTAAAAGGAGTGTTTTCTCTCAAAGTATAAAAGTGCATAATTAGGCACTTAGCCTTGAACAGCTGTATTCTCATCCACACATTAGGCCTGGAAAGTGGGGGGGGGGGGGGGGATGACTCAAATACCCATAATTAAAAACCTGCAGACAAGATACAGAATGAGTTTGGCAAGCTTGTTGCTGAGAAGACGACTTAGGGAGTTACAAGGGCATGCAATAAATTATGCTTGCCTGAAACCTACTAGTTGTATCAGTTATACATGTGCATCTTCAGATAAAAAGGCTACATCCCCCCCCCCTCCCCCAGCTTCAAGCCTCTCTTCTCACAAAGAAACTGAAACGGTTGTTGTACCTGGAACTTCCTACCAATCAAGAAGGTTTGAGTGGACTCTTGTGTTGCCGATGAGCACGCAATTGAAGAGATTTCACATGGCATTACTGGCCTTAGTGCTGTTCAGCATTTGATGAGGTGAATGAAGAATCATCTCAGCACACCACAAGCTGAATAGCACGCTGGGTAGATACTTCCTCTTTGCGGCCCTTCTCTAATAATGCAAAGGAAAATCAGGAGGGAAGGGTACTGGCAAGAGTTAGAGGTGGTGTCAGAAGCCAGATTGTCTGGAAGGTCTATTTGCAGAATCGTACAGGGACAAGAGGTTCAGTTATTTCACCATGATTTTTGATCTTTACTTGCTTCTGTACAAATTGTATATGCAATCTGACAGACCAAAAATCCCAGGCTGGCTTGTTGCTTCTTAATTTGAAAAAGCAGGCAGTATATGAGTGTGAAAAATCTTTGGGTTGCCAGAATTTTCACTACATTCTTGACGCCTGCTTTAGAAAATGTTCCTATATGGATTCAGTATCATACAGTTTAAATGAACAAATGAAAGCTTATATGCATGGGGATAATAACCTCCAATATTTTCTCCTCAAAGGTGGCACTTCGTTTTAGTTTTTTCAGCCTTCAAGGGACATAGAAGGCATGGCCAGCCACACAGTGATATCAAGAGGGTAAATATGAATTTTTAAAATCCTATTGTAATAATGGTTGGTACAGGTAGTCCCTAGGTTAAGAATGCTCAATTTACAGACGACCCATAGTTAAGAATGGAGCCTATTGTAGCAAATTCAAGTTAAATACACAACAATTCAAGTTAAATACACAGTGGTTTAATTACACAATACTACTTATACAGTATTATACAATAATACTGTTCCAGCTTACATACAAATTCAACTTAAGGACAGACTTTGGGAACGTTCTTAAACTGGGGACTACCTGTAGTTGGTTGCAATTTCCTTTATCTCCTCCATTTAAAACCCATAAAAAATTGCTATCCAATAGTAATTTATCACTGAATTTTGGCAGCACATTCTTGGAGGGACTGGAGGCTGCCGGACTGGAGCTGGGTCCTCCAGGTTGCCTACATATTTCATATTGAGGAAGACTGAACTTGAGAGCTGAAGCAAGCCATTCCAGAGATGATCAATGCTTATTCAGTATTCTGGATTTATCTTGTTAAGTACCAATAAATGTATCTGGGTTACTTATATTCATTCATCACTATGTTGCATCTAACTATGAAACTCAGAAAGACTGACATGTATTGAGTTGCTTCTTAGTCAAAACATATCTTGTTCATCCGTTGTAGGAGAGATAGCCAGTGATGATATCTGGCTTTTTCTCTAATCAGCTGTAGTGTAGCACAATCTCTTTAACATCTGTTATGTATTGTTTTCTGCTTTGGAAATTAGTGTTCAGAGGTGTCACGCTTATTTGTTTTGATCTGAAGGGATGGATATTGCAACCCTTAGTGGCATTTAATTAATGCAGTGCCACAGTCCCTGGAAAATCTGTATATGAAAGAATGGGTTGTAGATGTGATTGTATTATTATTATTATTATTATTATTATTATTATTATTATTATTATTATTTAATATAGCCATCCACTCTCCAATTATGAATTTTAGAGATTCATAATTTTTGAATCAGAGTCTCATTCATGCTTCCAAAGTGGGGACATTATTCAATGACGACGACAACAAGTATTCATCTATTTGTGAAGTTAATAAAGCTAATGTGGAATAATCTTATCAACTACTAAGCATTCTTGTAACAGGTTTCAGGCCAAGTCACACTCGCCTGTTGATGGCATGCAAAAAGCAAGGAAGGCTGAGACAAAAAATTAAATTTAAATAATTAGAATTACACAGAATTACATATATAATTCTTATGATTATTATATTTGTAATTTTCCCCTTCTGTTCAATCTAGAATTACAATTCAATAGTAATGGTTGAATTGTAGTCATTTCTAAGGCTTTCAGGGGTTGCATGCCAGGTGACTGATGTATCAAACCAAAACATAGGCCACATAGATTTGTAGAAAAATGGTGACTTTGCCATTGTACTGTACTATGAAAAATGGATATAATCTTGTATCTTGTAATAAAAGTGGAGCTTTTGCAGCTTTAATAATTGGCTGTAGAATATTAACTAAGCTACAAACTTAAGAACATTCCCAACTTGTTAAAACTAGATGTTAGCAGTATCCTGGCAGGACATAGGATTTGTGTGAAATCCAATTGTATCTGCCAGCCAAGAGGATGAACAGTGTTGGATAGAACATATTCCTGCTCCTCCTTAACCTTCCTTCCAACCCATAAATCTATTCCTGTTGCAGAAGAAAGTTCTGCTTGCTTGACGCTGGATAGAACTTCTAGGAACCAAGGTAGCTGTATTAAAGTGGTAGGTTCTATAGAAAAGAGAACACATTCTTAAATGCTGGTCAGCTGCTGTTTTATGGTAATTGTATATAGGACTATTGTCCTTCATCTGATCACCTACTTTTCTGGCTGATGGGCTGGTTGCGTTGCTCAGGGCAAGTCACCTCTTCTGGGAATGACACTTTACATGCTGTTGGTGCAGCATGTTTTTTAATATCTGAGAACTTAAGTTTTAATTCATTATTAGATTTATACCCCATCTTTATTTTGTAAAACTGAAAGTCATGTATAGTACATAATGCTCCTCTCTCCTATTTTCCCCACATCAACAACCCTGTGAGGAAGGTTGGGCTGAGAGAGAGTGACTGGCCCAAAATCACCCAGCTGGCAGGACTAGAACTCCCAGTCTCCTGCTTTCTAGGCCAGAACCCTAAGCACTATACCAAACTGGGTCTAACTTTAACATGTCTAAAAATATGTATGATATATAAGGAAATGTTGTTACATTATATACAATAGTCTAACAGGAAGCATACTATTTCAGATCCACTCACAAAATGAAGAAGACTCACAAGACAAATAGAGACAGACAAGTAGCAATAAAAAGGCTGGTCAATTATATTGAGAGTTAAATGTAAGGATAAAGCACATAATTTGGGGAAATGCAGAAGTCAAAACAAAGAGCATATTTAAAAAAAAAATTAGCATCCAAAAAAACCCTGCCCAAACTAATTCTTCTAGAACTGTAAGACACAAAGAGCAAAGCGGCCTTTCCCCAAGCTCTTTAATAAGCCAGGTTAGAAGAGATGATTAAATTGTGGGGCTATTCATGTCCATAGCAAAGATTCCATCACATTATTCAACTCTCCTTCAGCTTTGTTCATATAAAGAAGGAAAGCTGCACAAATGTTTAAGTCACTGTGGGGAAAAAAAATCTAGTTTTGGTATTGTTCATTAGTGCCCCATACATTATGAATTTATGAACAGACTTCACATTATTATCTATTACACATCTCACTAACCATGGAGAAGTACTAATATTTCCAAAGCACAATGCACCCCTGCTGCTCTCCAAATGTATTGGGGGTACCGATCCCAACGTCTTATCTAGCAGTCAGTGACCTTGTTGGCTGGAATTCTCAAGATTGCAGGGACAAGTCAGGGAAAGGTGATACAGGCTCATAAAGATATCCTAAATGAAAAGCATCTTGTAAAAGTAGATGGGAAATGCCCTTGCATAGAACTACTGAGCCATACTGGTTGTCTGTGTTATTTTTTCACTGTATATCTAATTGGCTAAAAAGCACCATCTTGTGGCAGATTCAAAATCTTGCTTTGCTCTTAATTCTTCTACTGTATAATATATTATTTAATGATACTTTGTTTTAAATGGTTCATATTATGTATTATTCTTTTTTGTAGTTGTTTAATATTTCTGTTTCCAGATTGATTATGCTGGTGGATTGGTTTGCTTGTTTTATATTTTGCTGGTTTGAGGAACTGTTTGAAAATAAATTCTATTTAATTTGATAAGGACATGAAGCTATCTGAAAATATATTGTATAAAATCCCAGCCCTTTTTAAAAAAATACACTGTTACATTTCCTCAGTTCTGATCATTTGGACACTACGTATTGCCATTTAACAAAAGGCTGTGGATAGCAGTTTTTCAGAAGTTGTGTTTGTTCTCTTGTATTAAAAATGCCATATCTTCGATTTTTAAAAAGCGGAAAATGGAATAACGTTCCAATATCTACACTTGATAATGATCAAAACTATGTTAAAATGATTTTTTAAATTCAATTTCGCCATTCATAGTACTGGGTAAAATTCATGATTCCCACATTCTTTCTTTGCAACAAAAGATGAGCATTGTTTAGAGCTAGTGGAGACCACCTTCTGCAAGTTCCTTGGCCCTCATCCAATGCCAGCAGAGGTTAATGGTGATGCAAAGAGAAGTCATGCTAAAATTGTCTGTTCCAGCCTCTCTCAACCTCCTGCTCTCCAGGAGGTTGAGGCTGCAACACCAAGAATTCTTGGTCTGTGTGACTTTTGTGATTTCCACTCACAGTGTATCAGGAAGGCACCAGATTGAGAAAAATAAAAATCAGCTGGCCTTCAGAACACTGGCCACATCCAGGTCTTACGATAGATGAAGAACAGAGAGTAAGAAAACTTCAGTAAATAAAACAAACAAAAAACCCTCCTCCCCGCGCGACAAAATCTCCAGATATTTACATGACTAGAAACACTTTTACTTTATACTCTATTCCCTCATTTTATTTATGGCATGACAAATATGCCTGATGATACAAATATAGTTTTAATCTTTCATATAAATATAACTTTTCTGCAGTTGCGTGGATTCACAAATATAAATTAGAACAGTTTATGCAGCACTGTGTATACATTTTGTATTAATATTATAATCCAAACATTACCTCACCATGAAAACTGAATCCATAATTCATTTTGTAATGGGATGAAACCAGAAATATACCACATATGCAGATGACTTGTAATTTTTCACCCTGCCTCTTCCTCCATTAAAAATATTCAAAAAATTGAATATCCCTGTAACCAAATTTTACATTGGGGGGGGGGGGGAAGCAAACATCGTAGAAAGATAGATGATATCATTCCTCCCTCCCTATACTCAGAAAATCCCAACATTGTCTGATGCTTTATGGTCTGAATAATTTATAAGTATTTACTCATATACAAAGCTCTGTGGCTGAAAAATATTAGTATCTCTTTAGGGTACAATCATGGTCTCATTTTCTCCCCCCCCCCCAAAAGGATAAGTTGTAGTCATGCATAAGACATTTGGTGCTTCATGTCATAGGATGAGCATTTTTGATTTACATTATAGTATTTAGAGGAAAAAAGGGGGACGCGGTGGCGCAGTGGCTTAATGACGCTGAAAGTTGCCGGCCAGAAATGGTCGACGCTTCAGCGGTTCGAGTCCAGCCTTCGCGTTAAACAGGGTGAGCTCCTGTTTCCTCCCCAGTTCCTGTCAACCCAACAGGTCGAAAACTCACATGAGTAGATAAATGGGTACTCTCACTCCGGTGGGAGGAAAAATGCTGGCGGCGTCTTGCAAAAAGGAGTTGGGAGCAGTTGCCAGTAAGCGCGAAAAACCACGTGTGCCCGAAAAGGGCGTGAAGCAACGGAAACCCCGCCTCCTGCGCTCACCAGCTGGGCTCTGCCCTAGGAAGGAGGCTCTGGCAAACCACTTCCGAAAAACAATTGCCTTGAAAACTGCAAGGACTCGTCCAAGCAGTCACTTCAGGGTCAGCAATGACTGAGCGCAGACAAAAAAAAAAAAAAAATTTAGAGGAAAACCAACAAATACTTTACACTCATTGGCACTACTTCAAATACAGCCATCGAACATTTCCCAAAGATCTCTATGTGCAATTTTATTTTTCCCCATTTTTTTTTCTGTTCAACAATTTTGAGAAGTCTAGATGTGGTTAAGATTTGCTGGTATTCAAATGCAATCTTCCTGGGAAATATTGAGCAAATTTCTGTAACATTGGTCTCAGTAAGGGGAAAAAGCACAGTAAGGATGGGAGGAAATATAATCAAGCTAAAGTTTTGTTTCTGTGATTTTCAATTTAGACACATGTATAGGATGTTTCATTTACTATTATTCCTCTTGGTGTTCTAAATGCTTTGTTTTGGGGGAAAAAAAACTTTTTCTCATTACAAATGGCATTTGCAAAGCCTCAAGAAAAATACTGTGTTTCTTCAGACATAGTGCCATCAAGTGGCAATATCCAGCAACTTTTCAGTTTCAAATATATTTTCTAGAGCTCCTCAAATAAGTTGTAACTTATGGGCCAGCTTGACTGAGATTCTTGAAGGGTCCAGATTTTAAGAAGAATAGAAGCCATAAAAATATCTGCACAAATGGGGACCCCTGAAGAACTTAATTTTCAGAGCAGCGTGACTTACTCAGAGGATATCTCATTCCCTAACTCCCCAGGAATGGAGATTTGTCAGGCTGGCAAAAAGTCCAGAGTCAGCAGAGGAGCATTTATTTGCCTGCTGAACAGTCAGATTAGCAGGAATCTTCTTGGGATGAGGGAGAGGGTAGGGAACAACCAATTGCATTGCAGCAATTGACCAGGAATGATCATGATCAGACAAGATGACAGTGTCCCTCCCAGTGTCTTCCCTGGGATAATAAGAGGCTTCTTTAGGTAATCCAACTCACTCTCATTCATTTCACTTTCCACAACATGGAGGACTGACTATTGAATAAAGAAGGCATTATTGGAAGCCAATGCAACTGTAAATCAATTCCTATTAGAAGTGGCTCAGGAGAACAATAGTTGGGAGAGATGGTTCACCCTTTCTCTTGCTTGGGAAAGCATACAGGATTTCTGCATGTTTATAAAACATTATATATACAATTTATATGGCTGCCCATCTTAAATACATAATTCTGGGTAGTTCACAACAAACTCCAGAAAATACATTTTTTTAAAAAAAAATCTATAAACAACCATCATATTATCAACTAAGGAATCATAACAAAACCGTCAAAACAATTGCACCTATATTGGGCTCAACAAACCTCCCAGCCAGTTCCTGGGGGAAGAGCCAGGTCTTCACAGCCTCTGGAAGACCAAGAGAGCTGGGGCTTCCCGGATCTCAGTGGGGAGGCTGTTCCACAGGGCAGGTGCTAGATAGGGCAGGTGGTAGAACAGAGAAGGCACATTTTCTAGGGCCCACCAGATAACGCTGTTTGATAAAGGCAATTTGGAGTGTGCTCACCCTGTCAGATCTGGTGGGATGGGCAAAAACCCTTGGGAAGAGGCAGTCCTGCAAGTAACCTTTTCCTGTACTGTGCAAGACTTTAAAGATGAAAACTAGCACCTTGAATTGTACTTGGAAGTATACTGGCAGGAGGTGAAACTTGTGCAACAATAATGTAATCTGGTTGAACCTTGGTACATCCAAAATAATATGCAATCATACTATTTCAACAGCTGCATTCTGGACCAATTTAAGCTTCTGAGTGTTTTTCAAGGGCAGCCCCACATAGAGTGCTTTGCATCAGTCCAACTGGGAAATGACTATGGGATAAATGTATTATATCTCACTCTTCTTCCTGGTGCTGAAGGTGGCAGTCACAGCATTTCCATCTTTCATTTATCTTCACTACAACCATTTTGTGGGTTAGGTCAGGCTTAAGAGATACGGCTGGCCTAGAACCACCCAGTGAGCTCTCATGACTGAGGTTGGACTTGAATCTGGATCCCTTCAGTCCTACTCCAACCACTTAACTATTATCCCTAAGTGGCTGTCACTTATCTCTAACATCTTAAGTTGCAGTCCGTGAATCATACGTGGTTCATGATATTGTCAACCCTTCGAGGTAGGCAAGGTCATGAAACAGAAGCACCAAGGATTCTAGGAATGCTCATTATTGTTGTAGGGTAGAATAATAGAATCTTGAAAACCTGCCAGAATTTCTCTCTGCCCCACCTTATATCAAACGAAACTGAGGTGGGGTTATTATGAGTTTCCATTTTCTGCAGACTGAATTGTTTTTTTCTTCTCCCTTATTGATTCATTGCTGTCTTCCCCCTTCCCAAGGCCAGATTTATATTCTCTCACAAATATACTGTGATTCTAACTAAACATAATAGAAAAATACAGTAGAGTCTCGCTTATCTGACATAAACGGGCCGGCAGAATGTTGGATAAGCGAAAATGTCGGATAACACACAGTAACAATTGAGTACGGTTAAAAAAAAAACAAAACCCAATCCGCATACAATAACTGCACTGAGCGACCATTAGGAAAGGTGAGACATGACTGACACATGAGCCATAGGCTAGACGTGTGCGCCTGCTGCACCTGTTGCAATCAATTTTTGCGTTGCGGCGCCACACCATCAGAAGCAACAAGAAAGAGTACACTCACGCTCGCAAACAAGCGGCACACTTTTCTTGTCGCCGATTTATGCGTGTTGTTGTGTTTTTTTTAGGGCTGTCGGATAAGACGGAATGTCGGATAAGCGAAGGTTGGTTAAACGAGACTCTACTGTACTTTGAAAGTATTTCAGAGTTAAATAAGTAGTCTGCACCTTGGAAATACCGTACGTTGAAGTGCAATCAAGCTAAGACTTGGAATGAAATTGGAGGCATATGGGATACAAAATGTTTGAAGCCCCCATTTGATTTATTTTTATGGCTATTCACAAACTGAGTTACATCCATCACAGTATTAGAAAGGAAAAATTAAAAGTTAGACCCAAGTGCACCACATTATGGCTGTGCATGATGTGAGAACCAGGCCTGTGTCTTCTTGACAAAATTATTTTTAAATGTCAAGATAGTGTTTCAGCAAAAGAATAAATCGGTCTTTTCCTTCCTCTGAAGGGCAGTGGAAGAACTCATTTTAATTAAATGTTTGTTTTGAAACTATGCATAGAACCTAGAACCTTGAATGTGATACTTCCAGTATTTGGTGCTGTCTTGTTCTTTCTTTGTGAGTATCAAATTTAATCTGATTGCTCTGCCATGGCATGCTGTTCTATCTCATCTGGATTCTGTGCTCTACACAGCTTATATAACCATGAGAATCACCACGCCCCAGCCTTTGTGCTGCTAGAAGTCCAGATACTGGTGCCCCGTGATCCAGTGGAGTCCCCACTACCTCTGGCCCCTTGCTGCTTCTTTATCTTGGTTTCAGTGTCCAGGTGCTGGGTGATTTCCTCCAAGGAAGAAATCTCCAAGTCACTATCCTCCTCATAGGCAAACTACATCAGAGAGAAGAAAGAAAACAAAAAGAGAACAAGTGATGGAGAGCTTGCAAAGACTGGATGACCAACAGATGCGTGAAGAATTTGATACTTGTGAATAAAAAAATATTTGATTTGCAATTACCCTTCAGATTTTATGTTTCACTGAATGTTGTAAAATACAGATTTAGAAACATACATTTAAATATAACACTTTTTACTTAGATGAGTGTTTGTAAAAGCTTGTTAAAATATATTTCTAAAAAGTATTGCTAAGCAATTTTTATGCTGTTTTTACATTGCACACGAATGTATAAACAAGAAAGAATAACTTATGAATGAATTCATACAACATTCACACAATTTAGCCAGCTATCATACAAAGGCGGACAGCCTCTAACCCTAACCCTAACCCTAACCCTTTCTTGTAGTCCCATGAGCCGCCTCCATATTTACCACCAACTTATGGTTTCCCATGATGTTGAGGTAAGAAACAAATGAAACTGCATTGTAAGCCTACAGGCCTAGCACAGCCCCTGGATGAAAATCTCTGTTCCGCTTGGATGGCTGATGTAGTCCTAGCGCTTCACATCATTTCCCTGCCCCATGCTGTCACTGACCTTTCATGTAAAAAATAAAAATAAGTGCAGTCTCTAGCTACTGAAAGGGTCTACCTTTGATTGATTACTTGCCATTAAGTCATTGCTGACTCTTAGCGACCACATAGATAGATCTTGTCCATGCTTATCGTCCCTTAGTATATTCTCAGATTATCTGCAGCAGTCCTTCTCTTTCTGATGTTCTCTATCTGTGTTGGCAATCTAAGGAGCCTTGATGCCTGGAAATCTAGAAGTTGTATTTCCAATGTTATGGAAGGCCCTAGGTTTAGGATGTCTGCTATTGAGTGTGCATGTAAGTGTTTGATAAATAATAATCAATGTCACATAAAGTTAATATGGGTTCTAGAAACATATTGTTCAGATATCACACTAAGCTTAATATTTTTTACAATAAACTACAATTGACTGGCTTGCATAACACACAACGTTTTAATGTCTGGGATCTTATAAAATGGGGCTACTAGTTCCAGGCTACAGAAGTCCAGAAAATAGTTCAAAAGTAGATAGTATCAAAAAGTCTTCTATATCACTTTCCTGCCATGGGTTGGCCCTCTGTTTTTTTGCAGCTGAGATCTGGTAGAACTCATAACCTTTAGGCAACCAAACCACATTATGACTTAACACAATGTGCAATCCTTTCAATAACAACATATTGACTACTTTTATTTTTGAAATACTGGCTATCTTGACGCTTTACAATTTATATAATCTTAAACCCATTTACTAGTAAGGCCTATAGAATACAATGTAATTTTCTTAGAAACATGCAGAGATTATGCTGCTAGTAAATCAATCATGAACAAGAACTGTACTGTCAAGAAACAAAATTAAGAGAATACTACTTACTGTCTTAAGTTTTGAATTTAATGTAAATACCTGAAGCTTTTTTGTGGAGTGATTGGTTTTAGCATCTTCTTTGCTCTGGATGGCAAAGAGCTTCACGCCACCTGGAGGCTTCCTTCCAGGTACGTTCAGTTTCTTCTCCAGACTTTTAGCCATTGACTGCACTAGCGTTTCTAAATGAAGCAGGGCGTCAGTTAGGATCAGAATTAGTGGTGACATGTGGTTGTACTAGCCTATCAGCATATTGCTGGGTCTCCTAGGAGATGCTTATTTTATTTGAAAAGTTATTTAGCCTAAACAATTATTAATTCATGTCTTCTTACTGAATTTTATAGAAATAAACATGCAGGTTTTATAGCTTGTATTATAGCAACACACCGTGGCAAATCTCTGTAGCAGTATTTAATACAGCTATAAACACTGGTATTAAAGTAGCAACTACCAAATTTCAGTTATCTGCCATCAAAGCCCATAAACAATGTATAACAAGTTAAATGTTGTCCCAGCTCACACGAGTCATTTGATTGCTGCAATTGTTCATACATATTTTAGTATTTGGATGTGTGGTTTTGCTTTTTTTTACAATTACATTTCTACAAGTTGTGGCAATAATAAACCAATTAATTGACAGTCACCTGAATGAGTTCCCGCCACAACTGAAGAACTCTTTCCTGTACCAACGTTCTCTTTAGAAAAATCTGTGTCAGATGAATCCCACTCACTCTCTTCCATCTGTGCTACTCTGGGAACAGCTTTGCTCTCCTTTGGTTCTGTCCTGAGGGATGTGACTTTTGGAGAGCTAATGCTTGTTCCTTCTTCAGACTCTTCAGCCTCAGAGCTGAAAGGTGAAGTGCTGAAGAAGAGAAACACAATAGAAGGAAAAATGGAAAAGAATAAATATTGTGAACCATTTTATATTGTATCTTATTCTATTTTATTTGTTTCATTATGTTGTGAGCCGCCCAGAATCGACCTGGAGACAGGAGGTGCCCAAACTGAATAAAATAAATAAACTATTATTATAGAGAGATTGCTTTGTGAGATTCTAAGAATGCTGAAAGTTTACAAATTTTCTGATAGGATCTGAAGTACTTTCAGGGTAGCCAAGATATCAATGACCTATTCTTAAAAATATGCCCCACTTTTCTTTCAAAGATAAACTCACACAGCTTACAAAACAAACACGAAAATAGCGCACAAAAATCAGTGTAACAGACTGACTGAGTTTGTAGGGTAGAAGATGGGTGGTCTCAAACCTCCTCTCCCAGAAGCCCCATTTCCTACTATGGAGAAGTGCTTGGTAATTCTTGCTAACACCACTTATCTTCCAAGAGGTGCCACTTCTGGCATCATCTTCCTAAGTGTGTGAAAGAAAATGCCATCATAACCTGTCTTGTGTTTCTGGCAATTACATAGTAAAATGAAACCTTGTGGGTATGTAGCATTGAGGCATTTGATTAGATGATTCAGCCGAAGCTTCCTCCCTTTCTTGGGAGATAGACCAATCTCACCATGGATAACAAAATCAACCTTATTTTAAAAGAGGAAAAGATATTGAATTTAAATATTAAAATGCAAAATAGTCAATGATGAAGAGGACAAATTACAAAAGTTGTTCTGAAGGTAGGAAAGGGAAGCATAGTCCTTCAGGCATACCATAAGATGGCTACAAAATAGAACAGAAATAGAAAGTTTTCTGGTAGCATCTTCTGAGAGATGCTACAGGGACTTTTTCTCTCAGAGACCACAAGAACAACTAAAACTGTCATATTCTACACGAAGAATGGATAAAGGTTGGAATTATACAGAATTCACTAGCTTGCACAGAGAAATATAGAAATTCAACTTGGCTACGTAACGCAGAGAAAAAAGAAAAAAATCTAAAGCAAATTCCTTCTAGTCAGCTACCTATTTTTACCCAAATCACCAATGTCCCACAGCAAAAATTCTTCTGCTTTATTTAGCGAGGCTTCCTCCAGAATTCTGTGGAGATTCCACTTTAACTAGAGGCTGTTCAAGAGCTATGTTAAATTTCTCTCTTTTCCAGCCTCAATCCAGAAACTTCCTTCCTTTATTTTTAAAAGGAAATTTTAAAATTGTGCTATTTCTAGCAGAGAAGGGAGATGCAGTAATCTCACTTTGTACATGACAGTGTCACATTGAATTCCTGAATGTGGATTCTATGTGCCTGTACTTCAAATGGGCTGGCTCTGTGAATGTCAAAGTTCACAACTACTACTTAAGCTTCCTAAGTCACATGCAAGTGAGATGTGGCTACATAAATTCAATAAATAAATAAATGAATACATGGATAAAATAAATAAATGTCATATAATAAGATCAAAGACAGGTTAAAACAATTCTACATCAAAGCCGTGATATAGAACTATAATCCAGAACTCACCTGGGGAAGTGAACAGCAGACTGTTGAAGAGAAGGTGAGCTGCTTCTAATTTGATTTGGAGATGGTACCTTTGGAATCTCTAGTGAACTAGTCATGGAACTAACTTTGCTCCGAGGAGCTGGTTTGGGTGTCTGGAGGGCATAATGTGGTACTTCCACTGGGTGCATTCCAATCTTAGAAGGTGTAACCTGGAGTGGAGAATGCTGGGCTTTTTGGTTTTTTCCTGAAGGAGAAAATTGAAAACATTTGATAAAAAACATCCTGACTGGTATCTACTTGGGGACTCACAAAATACTGTTAAAAAGAGTTCCACATCAAAACAATTACAACTAAAACACAGAGCAGTTCATAACGTTTTAAAATGCAAGGTTTATATCTCCTGTGCTTCATAAACAACCACGAATAGCATTAATGTAAGTACAAAAGCAGGATTTGCAATTCAAACATGACAAAAGTTTTATATTTGCCTCAGAAACCAAATGAAGCAAGAAGCCTAAGTAAAAATCCCACTAATGACTTGGCCAGCTGACTCAAACACTGCACAGAATTTTTATTGGTCTATGTGTCTCCTACATGCTCATACCTGGCTCACTGATGGTTCCTGAATATATCTACCTTTTCTTGTTGTTTAATGTAAAAGTCAATGTAGCCTTACTTGCGAAACCATCCTCCCCATATACCTGCCATGACTACTTCCTCCTGGAGTTGTAATGTTTTTTGCATCAATGAATACACAAACTTTGTGTTTCCATAATTTGCAACATTTTCAAGGATACTGATGAGTATGCATACAATTCTCCCCATTCAAAATAAGATGCAAAGTCAAACTGTTAGAATAATAACCAGCATGTTGGCATTCCCAGTTTTTGGAGACTAAATACCCTGCACTACAAAGTGTTCTCTCTCCAAATTCCTGTGTACCCCTTTTCAGTTGAAAACCAATCTTTTGTCAATGGTAAAATGTCTACATGTGCTTATCTTTAATATCTGTAACGCTATATAAGAACTTGGTTGGCCAGTTTTTGGTGCTGTTCACTCCTAACAGCAGAAAACCAGTGACTCACTGTAACTTGCTAACCAAGGATTTCAGATGGGTTAGGATTTCCTTAATAACTGGAGATGTTGGAGTTTGCACCTAACCCTTTTATACCTGATACAGTACATGTGCTGTGCTACTGAACTTTGGTGCTTTCATAATCTGAATGATCAAAGTCTATAGGAAGAATACTTATGGACTCATATAGTCCATCTGCTGCAAAAGTAGTAGTGAATAATTTTCATTCATTTACGTGTTTAAATTCCAATTTACAAATTAGCTTCTAGATTAATTTCATCTTATCTTGAAAAAATTGTAAACCTTAAACACAAAAAATATAATAACATGAGAGTCAGGGATCACAGTGCAATTTAAGCACTAAATTTGTTAGTCTTTAAGATATTTTAAGACTGTTGCTGTTTTTATATAAAATGATAAAATATTAATCAAATAAAAATAAATGTTATATTTGTAAATAATATAATTGAGCATCTTACCTAAGATTGGAGAAAATGGCAAGGACACATTCCCTTCATCCTTCTGAACCACTTTCTTTTGAACTTCTTTTTCAAGTTTATTTCTCAAGGTTAGCAGATGTGGAAATGATTTAGCCTTCTGCTGCTGCTGCTTTTTTATCAAAGCTCTCAAATGTGTATAGGTTTGAGTAGGGATACCTTTTGTACCCTATAAAACATAAAACCAATTCAAGTATTGGGGCAATTGTTTCTAATCAGCATAAAGATGTCTGCGTGAGCCCTGCACCCACCATTCATACAGAGAGTAAGCTCCTGAGATCTCAACCTCTTCAGGTACAACAGGCAATTCTAAAGGGGGCTTCATCCCATGTTAGGCTGAATGTGAACAGTGGAAGCCTCTATTCAGGTGGAAAACTTAGTTCAACTCTTTTCAAGACTTGCTGCTCAACTAGAAAGGATGGAAACAAGGAGGATTAAGTTGCTGTGCAACTTAAAATTCCAACCTTATGTCCATTACAAAAGGGACATAATTATCATGTGACCTCCCAGATATATGAGCTATGTCCAGAGTTGATAAACCAAGGCTGAGAAAATATCTGGGAATGAAACAGATAAGGTTTTCACACAGAAAGAGGGACTGTCATGCAGAGTGGGAAGGAAGTTGAAATAGACTAAGTGGCTAGCAGAAAGGGAGCTGTGGGTGGACTCAGAGGGAGAAAAGATGGCTGGCAAACCAATGGGATTCAGGCAGTTTTGGCTGCCAAAGATATGCCAGTTCTAGATGGACTGAAGACCACTGAAGAAGGTCCCTGGGTGGAGGAAGATTATTGAAGACTGAGGAGGACCATGCTTTGACGGATGAGCCTAACTTGTTCAGAATTCCAAAGAAAGAAGAGGGTCTGAATGTCACTATTGTGCTATGAGAGGTTACCAGCTAAGTTAATGTAAAGCCACTTATTAACTCTAAAGGGAATTTGATATGGCTATGCAAATATCAGTAATTTTGGCCCACTGGTTTCAAAGGAAGCATTACTTTGCAACAGGGAAATAGTTATTTACTGAACAGCAGACCATTCAAGTTATAAAGTATTCTATTATTTATACTGCATTCTAACCTTTCTATGGCAGTTAAGTCAAGAGAAAAGAGGGGGACCTGAAGATCTGGTTATTTGCTTTAGTTGCATGTCAGTTACAGATCTATCTAGCTGTGAAAGTGTAACTGTCAGACAATCCAGAGGGTTTTTTTAAAAAAAATCTTGCAATATTATGGTTAAAGGGAAATGTTGAATTAGTTCATGACATGGTTAGTGTCTACTGTGATTATGACTGTCTGAATCTGAGAATTTCCACACTACCTGTGATGGCTATATTGCATAAGGTCATATGCCAAGCAAGAATGCATTTCTTCCAAATATACTTGTCTCATACTTCCCTTGTCTTTTACTGGATTGTTGCAATATACTGAGACAAAGAACTCAAGAACGAATCTTAAAGAAGATTCTTTAATTGGTACTCCATGATTTTTGGAGGCAAGAGAAAAAGCATAATTCCTTTGGCAAACCATTTTCCTCAATAAAGTTTTAGAGGAGGAGGAGAAGAATGGGAAGCTCAGGTGGTCTTCAATTTTCTGTCAAGGATATGAACGTGTTGAAGATGTGTTCAAAGATGTGTATAATTTTATGTCACTTTTTATTGCCAGACAAATTAATATACATTGCAATTTTCAGAATAGCATCGAGTTGGAATTCAAAGTAACTCCAGTGGATAAAAAAAGGAAGAATGTTCCTTTTCTACTTTTTTCTTCTCATGAGACTTACCCGCTTTACTCCCATGGCCTCTAGTTTATCTTCAAGTGTTTCTTCCAGAATTGGCCGGAATTGCTTCAACAAATTTGGGTCCTTCCGCAGTGTTTCCAGAACTCTATTCTTCCTATCCAAAGTATCATCTAGTTCTACAGAAACCAAGGGACAGGATGGTTAAAAATCCTATTTCTGGAATCTTTAAATTTTATACCCTACCCCAAAACTGTCACTTAAACATCTGTTTTAGGCAACCAAAAAACTTCTTCATCAGACTTCATCAGATGGAATCCTAACATCTTCACTTAATCTGCCACTGAAGGAGAGGGGTTCTGTAAAATGCAGGAAAGTAGTCCTAACATCTTCATTCATCCCAGGACTGCAGAGACAGCCCAATAAAAATATAGTATATACTTGATTTAATGTAGTGGTAATCAGGAGTTACCATAACTAGAACTCTATAACTATCAATTTCAGCACTGGCATTCTTTGGAATTAGTTATGAAATTCTTCTGAAATCCAAACTAAGTGACCAGCCACTGTCTTTTCCTGACCTAGAAAAACCATAGGAGTTTCTCAGCATCTTAGAGACCACTTCGGAGTGGTTAGAATCTGTCTCAGCAATAGTAATATTTAGCATATAAGAACAATGGCAGGTGAAATTTATAAAAAATACCTTCTTCACTAGATTCTTCTAGTTTTTCTGTCTTGGGTACCTGCTGGATTTCTGGAAATTAAAAACATGTATTTTTTTAAAAAAAGACTATATTCATATTCCAAAACACAATTCACACCTTAGACATTCTCATGGCATTAACATGATGAGTTAGCCATTATTTTAATGGGAGCTAAGTAAACCTTAATCTGGGTCCAGCCCAGCTCTTTTAAAAAGAAAGAAAAAGCATTTTGAAGCAAATAGCACAATGGAACTATCCCAGTAAGAGAACTGATAGGGAAAAAATAAGAATGTGCCAATGGAAAATACTATCACTTGGACTCGCTGCAAAACTCATGAATCTGCATTTTATATTGTGTGATAAATGTCTCATCTGGATGCACAAAATGGGGGAGAGAAAGAAATATTAGCATGTAAATGAACATTAAGTTTTGGTACAGGTTTAAAAAGCATTACCATACCCTATTACAACCTGTTGTTAAGCAAGCCTCAGCATGGCAACTGAAATATTTGTATATTCTTTCCCTGCTTCTCCCTTTCTCTTGCCTTCTTTTGTTGTCCTGTGGAATGTTGTATTTTATGCTCCTCACCACAAGGATCTGTCTTCTTGAGCTTTGTAAAATGCTTAGCAGACATAAGAATAACAGCAACAATAACAAAACAACATTAAAAGCTTCAATGCTTGCACACTGATCAGTGTAAAGGAAGTTCAGAAGGACTTTAATAGCACAGTGTTGTTATTGGCTATTAAATCTCTAGAAACAAGATTTCTGCCCTCACAGTAGCATTATGAAGATTGAGTATAGAAACTCACATCTCTCCACACACAGAAATGCTTTAAATTTTGCCTTTTACACCAGCAAGGCTTTGGCATCCTTACAGCTACTATCGTAATAATTAATCCTTGATATACAATTTATACTTTGCCTAAAAAAACCCCTTAGTCTTCAGTAAAGATTAAATAGTGTTCTGCAGTGGATCCTACAGGGCATCACTAATATTTTAGTAATAAAGGATCCATGATGGACAAATGTGATCTAGAAAAAGGACTAGCTATCTGAAACTTTCCCTGGAGAAAAAAATCCATGGTTGAAGCAGAATGGAGTTGTATTTACTTTCTAAATTAATGAAATGTCTGAGAAATCTTTTTTTTTTAAGCATCAAAACTGGCACATTTACAACAACCCTAGACCCTAGAGATGTCTGCCCTGACTCTGCTGGATAGGCCATGTGACCATGCCTTTATGCTTCTGAATGAAGAAACATGGCTATTAGAGAATTCTATACTTTTGTTAAAAGAGAAAGAAAATCTACTATAACTATGGATGATTATTCAATATAGGGATTGGTCATTACCTCTAGGTTTGCTGGAAGTCAGAAGCTTAATCTGAAAGGTAACGTAAGTTTGCAAAATAAGTCAGCTATTATTTACAAGGTTTAGTAAGTACTTACCTGATATGACTGGTACATAATAATGTTAATCAGTTCACAAACTTACCACTCACAGTTCAAAGTAAAATGATTTCCATATGTTCTATTATATCTTCTACCACCAAAAAAGGAACACTATAGCAAGCGGGATGCTTACCAGGCATGCTACGCTGGCCAGAAAAGGAGCAGCTACAGAGGACTTTCTCTGCTGCTCTCTCTCAGATACAAGACTCAGTTACTACTCTGACTGGAGACTTAAAGGAAAGCACATTTTTGCCTCATTCCCTTAATCCAGGGGCCAAGACCACAAACCATTATTCAGGCAGGAACACAACTGAGGGAGGATCAACATGATCCCAAATGGATATTAATACCATCTTAAAGTTCAACATTTTATTCTGCCATTGACTAATAATAATTTATTATTTATCCTCATCTCCCCTTCCTTTGTGTGCACTGTCATTTTAGTCTGTATGCCTGAGTGCATGACCTGTCATTTGTTTTTAATATATCAAGCCATTTTGGGGGTTTAAAGTCAAAACTTCAAAACTGCATTCTGGTGTAAACCTTGTTATAGCATGAAAGTTCCTTACCATCAAAGCACTTTGATTATTTAAATAACAGGGCTGTGCAGCAACCTGGATTCAAAGGACAAATTGTGATTTGGAACATGTGTGGTCCACAGGTAGCAACTGCAGGGATTACCTTAAAACAGCTACATCTTTTTCAGGGTTTAAGTGGCTGCCTCCACAGCTGATACATAATCCAGGGACAATGCCTTTGATTTCAGGTATTCTCAACAGTCATAATACACTTGTCCACACATGCTCCAAATTGCATTTTGTCCTTTAATTCAGGATCACGCATATCCCAACTGATTAAGTGTTACTATAAGAGAACATTCAGACATGCAGTTTCCATGCAAGTTATGAAATGGCAATCGTAAATCTCATGAGGCAGCATTTCTGGAACTAACGGTATGGCTATAGTTATTCTGGTTTGAAAACAAGCACAAATTCCTGTCTAAATTTGTGTCACATGAAGGAAATAAAGAGCTTCTCACAAGACTGTAGGCAGATCATATTCGGCTTACTGTATTCTCCTGAGATTGGATGATACTAGCTTGCTCTCTGAGTTGTGTAGTAAGGGAGGCAAGTTGTTTCTTGTTATATTCGGCCATCTTCCATTGATCAGAAGACAAGGAAGCCCTTAGTCTTTCATTCTCATTCTTTAGCTGAGACAGAAAAATAACATTTGGGTATAAAGACTGTTCTACTCAATTAAACACTTCTTTAGTAGAGAAGAATGGTCAGAAATGCAACTATATAGGCTGCAACTAAATGGGGCTTACTTGTAATGAAAGCATGCAATTTCAAATATATATACACAGTACTTTCTAAATTTTTCTTGATATTCTCTCTTTTAGGATTCTATCTGAGATATAGCAGAAATTAATGGCAGATGTTATGGCAAAATGAGGGCTTTTTTCAAGTGTGGGCTGCATTGTTCTGGATCTGATTGCTTAGTCATACAATAAAGCAATAATGCATTGCATTGAAATACAATTAAAGTGCAAGCGTGGAGGGAATGTGATTATATCTGTAGATTTGTTCTCCTTCACGAGCATTTAGCATAATATATGTGCAACATCTATATTTAGGGCATCTACACATACTATACCAAAGATAGGGCCTTCAGTCTTGCTATGGCTACTAGGATCCTCCTAATACCATGGTGGAGTGGAGATGCTGGTATCTCTGCAGTGTGCCATCAATTAATCTCCTTGTCCATGATGGATGATAAAGATATTAATTTCTTCTCCACTGGGGTTCCTCCTGCTCCCTCTGCCCTAAATGAATAGGCTTGGCTGGCATTAATTATATAAGAATACACTATGCTTACTCTTCTACTAGGAGAGAAAGTTGCACAAATATTCAGTGTACTCACATTTTCTTTCTCCTTCTGGTTCTCCTTCTGAAGTTTCCTGAGTTTCCACTCCCACTCGGTTTTCTGATAAATATTGGAAAAAGTACCCAGCCTTATTGACAGTCCTCTTGCCATTCTTTATCACAAGTTGCTTAAGAGTATTTAGCAGTTAGTTAGGATTACAAAAGTGCCAGTCTTCACATTTTCTGATGCACCTGATTCAGAGTGCCAATTAGCAAGAATGGGGAATTGCATTCAGTCCTACAATGGCCTCATGTTTCACTGAGGGATCTGTAAACCCATTTTAGTGCATAATAGTCTTTCCCAACCTGATGCCCTCCTGGTGACTATTCCTAGGTATAGAATCATTGTGGTTAGGAACGCTGGAAGTCATAGTAAAGATATCTGGACAATACCTGATTCGAAGTTGCATAACTACCAAATTATTAAAAAGTGAGTTTTGCAGGATTCAGCAATAGAAGCATTTTTCTTTGTAATCTTACCCATGTTAATATGCTACTGAATTCAGTAGCATTTCTTTTTATGTATGATTTTAAATTGCAGCTTGTATAACTTTACTGATTAGAAAGTATTATTGTCTCAGAAACATCAGTATAAATGACTTCAGAACAATCTGTCCGCTGTAGTTCTGATGATGCTTCAACAGTTACACAGCTCAAATTAACTACCGAATTCAAAGGACTACAAACAAAAGATACTAGTCTTAAATGGTTGTCTCCTATCTAGTTATGTAACACCATATATCAAAATTACAATTTCCAGAAGAATGAGTCAGTATGGTCATGGCTGAGTTGGTTGGAAATTCTTGGAGCTGTTGTCTCAATACAACTGAAGGAGAATAGACTGGAGAAGGCTGCACCGTTCCTTTAGGTCCCCCCACCTGTTGTTCAATCTTTGTCTTCACCCCTTGTAGTTCTTTCTGAGTCTTAGTCCACTGTTGTTTCTCAAAAGAATCATCATCTTGCAATGTCCCAAGATGTGAGGCTATTGCATTCTTGACTTGCAGTTCCTGAAGTTTCTGCAGAAGGAATATGTGATCTATGACAAAGTGTCACTTCAAGCAGGCTGCAGCTGCCAGAAAATTAAATTAAGATATTTCTCTAGGTAACATATACCATCTTACATATGACACAGACCATCCTTATAGAGGCATGACTATATGTAAGGAGAGTCACAATTCCTGATTGCATCTTGCTTTAAGTCTCTGAGCAAAGTTTTATCTTGATTGGGAAAATACTGGCCTAAATATTATCACAATCACTTACATCTACTTCCTGCCATATGAACAATGCTGGAAAGAATAGAGAAAAAGATCTTTGCAAGGCTTCCTGCTGTTGCTTTGCTCTTTCTCACATATAATACAGCTGTTCATCCTTCCTTGGGTCTGTCAGTGATCCATCTACATATGATAGGAAGAACAGAGGAGCACATGCCCTTGAACCCCAGAAAATAATATGATGGAGGAAACTGAAATACAACCTTTGATATGAAATGTTTATTGCCTAGATTTCTCCATCACACCAAGAAGCTGCATGGCCTTCTATTATTCTTGTAATATTGGAAAGGTTTTCATAAGGCTTCAAATATTTTGGGTAAGCTCCCCTCAGTCAGAATAACTGTTTTCCTACTCTTAGCCAGGACTGGCCCTACCCATTTTGCTATCTGCAGGAAAGAAGAATGTACATCTCATTATTTTATGTTAAAAAAAAATGATGGGATTAGTAGTTGGGGGAATAGCATCCTCCATCACCCCTGAGCCAGCAGGTTTGTTTAGGGCATTCAGTATAGGTCATGCAATGTACTCTGCTCCATTTTCCAACATCTTTCTAAGAATTAGGAGATTTTTATCCCTGTTGCAGACACTTTCATGTATAAATAAGGCAGCAATACTTATTATCAGATTCATGTCTTAATTCCAGGAATAGTGATGTGTCAGTGCTGAATTAATGATGGCAAATATGCTGAGTATTCAAAAAAACAGGAAAATTAAGCTATGTATTTTCCTTACTCCTTCCAAGGCAGAATTTTTGTTGGAAAAGTCCTTGATTTCTGTGAGGAAAAGTTGTCTGAGTTCTTCCATTTCTTTATGAAACTTTGTCCTCTCCTCTTCCTTCCATCTTTCAAATTTCTTCCTTTCTTCCTCTTCCCTTTGGCGAACATGCTCTGCTTCCTATCAAGGAAAGAATAATCCCAAAATGGAAAATAAAGGGGTTATGGAAAGAAAAAAAAAGCTAAGACTAGATACCGGAAACTGAAACATTTTTAGAAGTTTCAGCAGGTGATCAAACTAAACAAAATATATTCTGAATTAAAAATTGGATTAGGACTCTGGCCCAGACCTTGACAAGCTAGTTTCAGATGAATGTTCAAAATTGCATTAATCAATGACTTGGAGCAAGGGATAAATTGAATGATAAAAATTTGCAAATACAGTTTATTCTATCACTGATATTTGCAGTGCAATCCTATGCATGTCTATGTCCCACTAAACTCATTGTGATTTCATTTCAGTCTTGCAGATGCAGAGTTACTAGCCCAACACCATCAAGCCAAGTTTGACTCCTGGTTATTGTACAGACAACTGTTTGCCATTTTGACCTGCCTGTAGATATTTGAGAGTAGGAGAATGACATTGTTGTTATATAATTTAGCCAAGAGATGACACTGGACAGTTACATCTCAAAGATCAGTTGTTTTCTGACCTTGTTTGAGATAGACAATACTTATTTAGATTCTGGATTAGTGTGTCCTCTAAATCTGACTGGGAATTCTGGGACTAGTAATCCAATACATCTGTATGGCATCATGTTGGAAAAGGTTATTTGTAATAACATTATCTACAGAGAGAGATTCTACTGGCATTCTGGCCACCCCATTCTAGAGAAGATATTCCAGCAAAGTTGTTCTCTAACATGATAATTAAAATTTCAGTGTATTCTAGTACTTCGTTGGTTGCCTCTTTACGTTATAGGTTCCTAATTTCTGTCTCACGTACTAACTAACTTCATGTGCTTACGGGTAGATCATTGGTGGATTTTTATTTTATTTTTTTTGCACTGGTTAGAAAATAAACCTCTAATAAATTGTATTAGTTCTGAAGGGAAATGTTGGGTCTTGCATCAGTACTGTTCAGGCAATTCTATGAAAGACCGATTCCAGCAGAACTATAGGAACAACTGAGTGGAAACCTCATGGTTCTGCTCCTCTTTATGGATACCATTTCACACTACAGACAGAATAATGGGAAGTTCATGGGGTATTACTGGGATTTCAATAGATATAATTTTTCAATATAATTTTTCTTTTTTTATGTATGTGTTTTAGCTACTCAAGACAGCCTACATGAATAAGTTAAAAGAAGGCACCATTAAAAAAACAATTACAAGAACTTTACTCAAAATGACAGGAAGATATTAACATCACCGTAGGGGAGGGAGGAGAGTGAAGTTTGCAACCCTACACCATTGAACTTAATGAGATTTATTTTAGGGTTGACATACATGGAATTGCCCTATAAATTGAACTAAAAGCACATTGAAATAAAAAGGCTCGAAAGTTACAACTAGAAAACCCCCTTGTGTTTTGTAATAGCATCCGAAGAAGAAACAGCTCTGATAATAACCATTCTATAGTAATAAACTTATCTAAGTTATCATTTGATTTTGTTTTATCTGTGCAAATAAACTGGCCATCACTGTAGATGAAGGGGCATCCCCTTTAAATCAAGTTCAATTCCTGGTGAATTCATGAATGCATCCACGTAGCTGACAGCCAGTACTACAGAAGCGTTTTGCTGCTGTCTCTTCTAGATTTTTTTTTCAATTTACCAGTTTAATCTACAGTCCTGATATTCCTTGGAGATCTTCTGTTAAATTACTAATTAAGAATGATCCCACTTCGCTTCTGAGCCCAGACAAGATTGGCCTGTTGGTGTAGCATTGCTGACATTTTTGACACAGCATGAATTATTCCCATTTTGTCTACATATAGATAATTAGTTTTCACCTTGACAAAAGGCATTTGACTTTTATGCTTTCCTTTTTATTCATACTCTTATCAATTCATACCTGAGCCCTTTGCTGACTCTCAGCCTCCAGCTGGACATGGGTCTCCTTCAACTTGACCTTCAGTTCTTCAATCTCACTTTCCATTTGCTGCACCTGTTTCTTCTTCAATTTCTCTATCAAGTTGATTCAAAAAGAGGCATTGTTAGTGATGGCCTGAACCACAAACTGTATAGCTGTATATAGAAGTTGATATAGGAACGTATTGCCTGCATTCTTACTAGATTTTTATGCTAATTCTTACTAGATTTATACACTAAATTATTTCTGAAGAATGGAGATATATTTTGTGTGAAAGGTTGAAAACTTTTATTCATCTTCATTCACAATATAGGGAAAATCAAGATAAATTTTAACTTTTAATCGCTTTCACTTTTTTTCAAAAATCCATTGACATTTCCTATTTCAAGACAAAAGAGGGAGGGAAACAATGTAACCACTGAAATTAAAAGAATATTCATGGCATTTATAAAGTATGTATGTTTGTATGTATGTATGTATGTATGTATGTATGTATGTATGTATGTATCAAATTTGTCACTGCCCATCTCATTGAAAAGCGACTCTGGGTGGTTTATAAGGGATGTAAAATAAATTAAAATACAATATAAAAATAATCTTAAAAATAATAAATTCCAAGAATGATGGAATTGGCGAATAACTCAGGAGTGATATCAGGGTACCAGCCACCCCCAGGATTGATTAAAACTTTTATCGCCCCATGCAAACTGGCAGAGCCAGGTCTTGTCCTTTCTGGAAAACCGGGAGGGTAGGGGTCCACCACACCTCTGGGGGGAGAATATTCCAAAGGGCGGGGGCAAAAGCAGAGAAGGCTCTCCTCCTAGGTCCCACCAGCCAACATTCTCTCGCTGATGGGGTCTGCAACATGCCCTCTCTGACTGGGTGGGAAATATAAGAGGATATTTGTACTCCAAGATGCTTGCAGTATAAAATTCGACACAGAAGGTGACAAGAAGCTGGAAACAGATAACATTTGTCTACATTTCCAAAATTTTATTTAGATTTTAAATCACAAATAAAAAATGTGATGAGGGTATAGTGACTCAGAAAGTTCACAATTACTTCCAACTCAGAGCCACATCGTGTTCACTCTAACCTGGTATAAAGATAGATACATAGTGGTTCAGACGTTATGGCAGTATCAGATTCATTGCAAATGCTTTGTTATATTAAAATGTGCCTTAATTTAACCTCATGCAACACTTCTTCTCTCTTTATTCTGGAAGTGGATATAAACAACCCTCTGAATGTCTGAGTTAATATGTGAACTTTATAAAAATTCCTCTCTCTCCCTAAACTTGACCCTTTGGAACTCCTTCCATAGGAGAAATATTCAGGCAATCCTAGTGCTTACCGACTGCAGTGGCCTCAGGATGCCTACGCTCCATGTGGCCTTGTAGAAAGGAATAATTCATGAAGGTCTTGTCACAGAGCTGGCACTAAGAAATAAACAGAAGGATGAAAAGTCACCTATAGACAGATTAAGCATCTAGTCCAAGGGTAGCAGAATTCCTCCAAGTGGTTCATTCTCTGCCCATTTATCTACCTTTCCTAGGGCCGTAAGACACACAGGGGACAAAAGTCTATTTGGTTCAATTCCAATCTTAACCCCAGATCATCTTTTCTATGCAATTAATATAGTTCTGAATCTTGGATAGATTAGCATCTAGATAATTTGAAGCCTTTTATCCAAACTGATATCCCCAACCTCTGAAGCACTTGAACAAAAGCAAAGATTTTTTATATTTCCTGAAATGATGCAACTGCATTTGTTTTAGATGTAATTGTTATTTAGGACAGTCCTTATTTTTCAGGTGTCAAGCCCTAATAAACTACTGCCTCAAGTTTATTTTTTATGGTTACTTTAAAAAGAATTTTAAAAATGTTTGTTCTATCAATAACTGCTCAAATGGTAAACACTGGCTTATGTGTTCAAAGACTACATGCATTCAGCACTGAATAATTGTGGTCAGAAGCACGTGTACTTCAGCACAATCTTTGCTGTGAAAACAGGGTGCTAAATGGGTCTAAATGTGTCTTTATTTACATCTATGAACTGCTGAAAGGTGCAAATAACTGTACTTGGATACGCTGAAAACGTAAGATTGAAAGAGGAGCAGGAAACTAAGAACTAATCCACATGAAGGATAAGATTAGAAAGGACTCTGCAGGTATAAAGGAAACGAACTTACTATATAAGGAATTCCAGCATCAGTCTGGAAGAAGGCAATGGTAAACCATTTATGTATGGTTGCAAAGAAACTTGTATACATATAGCTGCAATGTTTAGATGAATTTGGGTACCAGAGGATGAGACCCTCAAGTCAAATGGCACTGCTCTGATTACTGGGGAAGAATTTCTACAGGTAGATCCGGAAATGATGACATGGCCAGTCCAAAGCCATGTCATCACTGATGGTGACAGTATTAAAGTTCCTCACTTTACCAGAACACATGGAATTGAAAAATGGTTGTGAGAAGCGTGAACCAAGGAAAACTTGTGTGATAGAATGTATTAAATCAGCGTTCCTCAACCTTCGCAACTTTAAGATATGTGCATGGCTGATTGGGGAATTCTGGGAGTTGAAGTCCACATATCTTAAAGTTGCGAAGGCTGAGGAACACCGTATTAAACTGAATGTCTTAGATACAGGTGAACTTAAGTGGACCAAGTAGACCACTTTAACTTGATGGTTATATAATACATTAGTCCGAGCATGAGTCCATACAAAAGAATGACGTAGCAGTGATAATCAAAAAAGGGTATCACTAAATAGGTGCTCAGCAATGACCTAATAAAAGGCAGGGACATATCTATCAGGTGTAGTGGTTATCCAGTGAACATCAATAAGTTTACTTTGTTTTTATTGTAAGATTTATATATTACTTCAATTTAAACAGCTCTAAGCAATGTACATCAGAGCAACAGTAACAACTTACTAATATAAATATTAAAAACAATACACTAAATATATAATATACAAATAACAATTTGTATTAAAACAGCCCACATTCAGTACCAATGGTAATAAATCTCCAAAGTCCTTTATAAGGCTGTGAAAATAGGGGCTCTTATGACATTCAGAAGCCATTAAGAGTGGGGATTCCCTTGCTTCTAGGGGAAAGCTGTTCCAAAAGAGGGAATTGCACAGAGAATGCCTGCTTCCATGACTCCTCCTGTTGTACCACACAATAGTGAGGACTTTCAGTAGACAGACTCTGTTTGCTTTGATTGGGCAGGCAGAATCTATCTGGCAAAGGCAGTCTCACAGATACCCAGTCCTTGAGCCATACCGACTTTTATAAGTAACAAACATTCTTCAATTTCAGTTGGCAACACACTATTAGCCAATGGAGCTCCTATAGCAGTAGTGACACATGGTTGTAACATGACTGTCCCTTAAGCATATGGGCCACTGCATTTTATACCAGTTGAAGTTTGTGGGTAGTCTTCAAGAGAAACTTCATATAAAGTGAATTACAGTAATCCAGGCAAAGATGACAAATGAATCAGTGACCTTCAGTGCTTCCTGTTCTAGGTAATGCCACTGCTGCACCAGTCAGAGCTGGGCAAAAGCCTTCCTTGCCATGGCTCTCACTTGCTCTTTTAGAGAAGCTCTAACTTCAGAAATATCCCCAAGCTTTTAGCTTGCTCTCTGTGGGACAGCACTATCCCATCAGAACCAAAGTTGGTACTTATCCAGAATTAACAGGGATTTGAATGAATAGCCATTCTGTTTTGTTTGGGTGAGCCTGAGTATCTTCAACATATTGATGATACCTCATTGTAAAATGGTGAATGACCTTTCTCAGGGGCTTCATGTAGATGCTAAACAGGATACAGGAAAGAATCAACCTCTGTGGTACCCCATAATGGAGTACATTTTTACTAATGTATACATTTTTGTATAGAGTTTTTTCTCCACTGGAAGAATTGAGAACTTAAGAAAAATTATCAAATTTCTGTGGGTTTTGAAAAAATAGGCACATTTTGGGTTAAAATGCAGAATTAATAAATTTCTCCTGCACCTAAACCTCACCTTGTGGTAGTTATTGGCCCCAGCTTGTAAGAGCAACTGTTGGGTGGCAATCATCTTTTTCCGTCTCCTGCTTTCTTCCTTCACCCCCTTCAATTCTTCTGCTTGCTTATCTAAATCATACTTGATACGCCTGCAGTCTTCAAGGGCTGCCTGGTGCTGTTCCTCTTGGAGTGCCAAGTTCATGCTTAAGTACTCCTGGGAGTGCAACAAATATTCGATGGTCAGCTGGGCCATCTTAAGAACCTTCAGGAGAACAGGATCTATTGGCTGCTGACAATAGGGGCACTTCTCTGCATCAAGGTTACAAAAGGTGATACTACTGATATTTTCCTGAAGAGTGGCAAGATCTAGCTCACGAGCTACGCGTTCCACATCAATGGCGCTGAATCGCCTCCAGTCAATAGTTTCTCGCCGCAACTGGAATTTAAAGGCTGGAATTACAGAAGGGCTGGCTAGCATGTTGCCAAAAAGATCACTGTTGCGCTGGAAGTTCACAGGAAATGTGGAACCCGGCATATCTGTCCAATAATGTCGAGATGCAGGCAGTGGAAATGGGTAATAAATATTAGAAGCAAAAGGCTAGGAAAAACAAGAGGATACAGATGAATCAGAGCTGAAACAAACTAACAATAACATATTTACTTGAAGATATACAAGTGGTCCACCATTCAAACTTGCAGTGGTGCTGAACAAGTGGTAGATACAACCAGTCCTTGAAGTTCCGGCTGGTGCAACACCCCTGTGGTCACATGATCATGATCCAGGTGCTCAGCAACTGGCCTGGATTTCTGACCATCTCAGTGTCTCGCAGTCACATGATCGTGACCTTCCCTACCGGCTTCCCACAAGCAAAGTCAATGGGAAAGCTGGCAGAAAGTCGAAAGTCAAAAGTCATGGTCATGTGTGGTCCTCACTTAACAACGGTAACTGGGGACTACCAGAACTGCCATCATTATGAGGTGCAGTCACATGATGTCATGCTTTATGAGCGCATCACTTAGCGATGGAAATTCTGGTCCCAATTGCCATTGTTAAGCAAGGACTACTTGTAGTTGATATGTATATACTGTACTGAACTTTACAAAACTGACTTTTGCTTTCATTCCATACCAATATTCAAACACTGAATCTACCAGGACTTGTATGTTAACTTATGTGATAACACAATTGTAAACTCAAAAGTCAACTGTAACTCAATTAATAAAAGTGTAAGATAAGTATGTGAATTAATGTACATAATTCATTTTCTAATTATTCATTCAAATTTAACACTAGTTATCAAGATAAATGTTTCAGCTTTCACACTGAAAAGGTACAAATACATATCTAGATGCTGAATGGCATACAGATATTATCCAGAAATTTATACATAGTTCTCTCAGACATTCAAATGGCTACAGAAATGCACATATTTGGGTCCCATATATATTTCTATCCACAGTTAGAAAATATGAACACTACTGAACTCTGCATACTGAAAAATCAAAGTATACACACGTTGACACACCATAAGCTTGATGATGAAAATTTCCATAACATTCAAAAAGCAGCTCTATTGACTATGTAGGCATGTAAACACTTCAGAACTGTGAATGCGACTTAGAAGGGATCATTTCAAAGATACTGCCCCAGTGGGAAACACTAACATGTCCATTCAATATTACATGAGAAGTTTAGACTACAAAGAGCATGTTGTCTTAATGTATGGGAGAGTTATAGTTTGTTAAAACACAAACATAATTTAACTGTCAGGCCTAGCCCAAGGAACTCCTGGAGACCGTGTAGGTTCAATCAGCAAGGTTTATTAGCTAGCGCTTATTTACAGAATCTTTTCAGACTGACCAGCAGTTCCCAGGCACAACTCTCTACTATCTTCTGGAATGTTTAGGGATGCGCCAGCTTTCTCCGCTTATCTCCAGAGCGTTGCTCTGGAGACGAGAGCACCATTTTCACCCCCCTTCCTCCATTCCAGTCCATCACATTAACACTAGTAATATTCTCTGTTCACCATAGAATAAAATGGGGACTTTCTATTACTTTACAGTGATATTACCATATTTAAAATTAAAAAGTATATCTTATTTGTTTTTCTGTATATAATCAGCCAGGGCTAATGCTAGATACTTTGAGGTCTGGGTATGAAGACTTCAGTAATTTCAAGTAATGTTTATCACTCAGTAAATTTTGAGATGATGTTAATAAAAAAATGTTTCGTAACATCTAAAAATAATTTAAACAAGGACATCTGACAATGCTTGTAAATATTTCATTAACTTCCTTATGCTATCTTTTACAGCACAATTAAAGGTATTTAATTTACTTCAGTAAATTCAATGGAAGTAGTGTCCACATAAGTCTACACAGGACTGAAACCGTACCAACCCTAAATGCTAACAAAGAAGAAAATTTTGCTATACTCAGGGACATTTACTGTGAGATAACTGTCTGTAGGATTCAGTCAAAAGAGGGATAAATGGTTTGCAAAATGATACATACCATGATTTCAGTACAGAATAGCTGTTCTGATCAACTTGGTTCTGTTCCTTATCTACAGTGGACAGTTGTGTTGAGTAACAGTGAGTTACCAGGTGTGTCTTATGTGATGGTAACAAGACTCCAACGTTCTGCCCATAGCAGCACAAATATACTATGGTCCAATGGAATGCTCTCTCAGTGGTCAAAGAGTCATTCTTTACATTGTGTGATTGTGTTCGAAGTGTTTTGGAAAAACCATTTATTTAATTAAAATACTATCCAGGAGTAGAGCCACAAATGAAAAGATGCTAAGCCATTTAACAATGGAAAAATGTTCAGCAGAAGGCCCACTGATTTCTAGCATCTTTTCTGCTAGGAATCCATTAGTACATCTGGGTACTTGGGTAATCTGAGTTATGGATGCTTGTATTTGTATCATAAAGCTCAATTCTATTTTTTTATTGCAATAAAATAATGAACAGTCAAAATAATCATTAACGGGAAATCCTAAAATAACCTGCATCTGTTAGCCTTGTATAAACTGGAATTGCTAAATCTACTTATTATTGCTACAGGTAAAGGGAGCCAGATAATTGAGAAGCCAGGTCTACCATGGGTTCAGCATACATCACAAAAAACAAAAATGTTTCTTTTTCCATTACTTTTAATACTGGGAAAATATCACAAATAAATAGAAGAGTGTAGATTTATTTTCACACCTTTAACCTGGGCAAGTGAGAATCAAGCCTTCTGTAATTAAATACCCTGCTTCCTCCCACCTAGATCTCTGTGAGCTAAATTCTGCTCTTACATCATGCTCAGCATGATGGAATCATGGATGCTAGTTTTTTTAAAAAATAAAAAAAATAACACAAAGCAAAGCACAATAACACAAAGCAAAATGATGGACAAGCTGGGTAAATGCAGCATCTGTGTATTGCAGGGTCTCCTGGTAGTGTGGCATGCCACTGATGCCACTTACCTGATGTCACTGATGAGGGCTGAGCTGTGTCAAGTCAAGGTGAACTGGCCATCTCCTTACTATAATGGCAGGTGTAGTGCTTTACTTTTCTCATAGGTGTGAACGTCGCCCACTTACTGGAGGTTGTACTGTATTTTAGGGAATTACCCAGAACACACTGCATACAAAAATTTAGTAGGGATTCTGTATGTGTCATTCAGTTTACCTAACGATCATCCTAAACCCCATCATTGAGAAGGGGAAATAGCTGATTTTTGGGGTGATTGGAAGCAAACTATTTGTACCTATGACAAAACCATGCATGACCTTCACAAAGCCTGCATGTGTTAATTATGTCTTCTAAACAGTAATTGTAAGCAAGAAGCATGGTTTTGGGTCATGCACACTTTGTATGATTAACCTATAAAATCCTACTTCAATGTATGGGACATGGGATTCATCCAAGAGCTCCACAGCAGACATGGTTTTCCGTGAAGCGGTCCCCATCACAAGGTATTGCTGAATCCTCATTTGTTGATTGATGGATAAGATATGTTCAATAAAACTACTACTTCTCCTCTCATTTAAGAGTGACTATCTTGTTGGAATCTCTCCAACTGGGAGAGATCTTCCTGTGCAGCCAGGGCTATGCACCACAATCAGCAAAACTGAAGTGGGGGTGGGGGCAGAAATGTAGCACTTGCCTGCAACACCTTAGGGCAGCCTAGACTCTTTCTAGGATTCCACAACAGCTATGCAACAGAAAAGAAGACACAACTTTTGAAATGATGTAGATAAGTGCTATGTAAATACTTCTGTGTGCTCCAAAAATGCCTTTTGGAAATTGAACCTAAAGTACTTCATAGTTCAAATATTCACACAAACAGGTGGGATACAGATGTAAGGGCTAGGCTTGCTTTGAAAATGATTCAGAGCTGCTTTGGAACCTCACATGAGGATGACATCTCTCTGCTACTCATTAAAGCAACCCTTTTTTTTTCAGGCTACCTCATTAACACCAATGTGATTTTTAAAGTACCCATGCTCATGCAGGTCTGAAGCACTTCTGAATCAAACTTACTAAAAACTATTCCTTTCCCAGGCTTTCAGTTGACATTTTCACTAGACAACCTTGGCAATCCTAATACTCCTTTTGATCACACTGGCTTATGCCAATTCTGCCTGGTTTGGAAAGCAATTAGTTTTTCATGCTTAAATTGACAGGATTCCCAACACAATTAAAAGATGACAAAACTCCAACTCAACATCATCATTTTTGGGAGAAAACAGGACAGGCACACTGTGGTAGGTGTGACTAAAAGTGTGTTTCGGGGTGTGGAAAAATATACATGCCCTGATCCCTTAGATCACTGATGAGATATAGTAGCTATGGTTTTGACCTGACTACTCACCAACCTGAAAATACTAGTATGCAACCCATGAGGATTAGGTATTTGGCTCACAAGATGCTAGGATCTGTGCATCTCCATCTCTGGGTGGAGGCCACAGTCTGCCCAACTCAATTTATGGGGTCTCTCGCTGGCCCCCATAAAAAAGAACCAGCTTTTGATCAGCCTTTCCTTTCCAGTTAGAAACGCGGGCCCACTTTCTGGACTTTCAGAAGCGCTGAAGCCTCAACAAAGAAGGATACAGGAAGGCATCGGGGCCTTACTGTCTTTCCAAGCATCTTCCAAGTTATTGAACTTCCCGAGGCCACGAGTCTACAACACGCGGCTTCAGACCGGGCAAGAAGCGTCATTCGGGGACCCAGACGGCTGCTTTGTTACTAAACCGTACCCGACGCGCTGCCTCGCTTTCCCTTCACCCCCCTTCCAGCTATAAGCCACGTACTCTCCAGGGGCCTCGGATTCTCTGGGCCTAAGGAGGTTGCAAATGAAACGGCTTTTAAAGAAAAGTTGGGTTGGCGAAAATGGATCGCAGAGGGAGATCCTTTCGTTCACTGTTCAGTAACCCATATTATTGTTCAGATATGCCAGAGGTTCAACAATGAACAAGCTAGTAATGGTTAACCGAGACAGCGATGCAAATATGCATGAGAAGAGGGAACTGGCTTGAGCGAGACATAGTCCCTCCTCCTCCTCCTCCTCCCCCCTCCTTCTCGCCTCTCCAGCTTTTTTGATTCTAAAATACAAGACTATATTTCCAACAAAGCAAATCCTTACCTGCCCGCAGAAGGCATATTTGGTAAAGCAGAGCGGTATGTGTGTGAATGTGTGTCTGCACACGCGCGCAAAAAGGCCGATCCGAACAGCGCGGCTCGGGGACGAAACTCGGCGCTGAAATCCTGTCTCTCCCCTCCCACCCAGGAAATTCAATACCATTCAGGCCAGGATCCCAGCGCCGGTTCTCCACAGCAACGGATCACTTTCTCTGCCCGAAATTTGCAACGTCAGAGGGGAAGCCTGAAAGCAATTCCGTGGCTCTGCTGCGCCTCCGCAGCTTTTCCCAGGAGGGCTGAAAACAGCTGGTAAACCGTCCCCCAAGCCAAGCTGTTGCTGTAGTAATTTATGAAAACACGGCACCTGATTGCTTCCTCTTGCTTGTTTAGCTTCACTCTGGCTGCAATCTGTCCACAGTGTGGAACGGGGGAGGATGGGGCAATCATAGTCGATTAAAATATTGGCCCTCAGAGGTCTATTAAGGCCTCGCTTGTTGAATAACAAAGCTGTCTCTTGGTTGCTGGTTTGGTGTCTCAACACGCGGCAGCAGAGAGGACACAGTTCCAAAGATTGGAGCTGCTTTCTACTGGGGCCTTCAGCTGTATCTGTGTGCCGTGTTAAACAAGCAAAATGCCCATGAATGGGGGGAAAAAGAGGTCCCTTAATTTGCTGGTGTAGCCTGCAAGGAAACCAGCACTAGCCTAGGTGTTCTACATTTCAACAGGATGGAGAAAGGAGGCATCACTTACTGAACCTCACAGAGTAAGTGAAACCTTCAAAAGTTATCTGGCACTGATGAGAGAAAGGAGAAACGTTCCTTGCTTTTTGCATTTTTAAATGTGATTAACTAAATGGTGAGAAAGAAAATGAAGGAAGGTAACGGGAGTAGAACAGATCAAACAATTCTTGGCAGTTTCCAAAAAAAGAAAAACACTAAAGCATCTATGGAAGTGTTTCTCAACCTTGGGAACGTTAAGATGTGTGGACTTTCCCCATTCCTTCCTCCCTGTTTCCTTTCTCTGTTGCTGGCTCTACATCAGAAGATACGGTTAGAAGGTCACCTCTAATTGTTGAGGTTTGTTTTGCCCTTCAGAGGTTACTACATGGTGCCTGAGAACTTAAGCCTATTTTGCCAAACATCAAAAATAGTGATCAGCATTTTTCCCCCCACTATTAATGGAAAACACATCTAAGAGTTCAGAAGGCACAATGAGAGTCTGAAGGAATAGTGAGGATCCAGTCCAGGTTTCTGAGCAGAGAAGACCCACTAACCGAGCCAGGGAGCCTGGTTCCAAGGACAGGTATGCATAGGTATATTGCACAGTCAGACTTGAAATGGGAAACTGGCTGAACAAGTATTGCAAAGTAGATCATATGGGACATTCTTCTTAGTAAATATGATCTTGTTCACGGAGAGACTTAGTGCAGCAGGTTTGTGATCAGGAATATAGTGCTGTATTAAGTGCCAGCTAGAATAGATCTATGTGAAAGAGCATGTCTTAGTGCTAAAGTGCCCTATTGGGGAAAACACTGAGGTTACAGATAAAAAATAAACTTGCTTTGGACAATATATTCCATTCCTAGTCTTTTTTCCCCAGCTTTAAATATATATTCATTTGATGAGAAGATACCAGGGCTTCCTGGCTTCTACGTTTCATCATCATTACTGTTTTCAACTGTTACTGAAAAATGGAATTATTATTCTTTCCATAGCCAGAGATAACACTGCAATTGTACATTATGGAATGTGGTTGCAAAGGTGCAATGGGCATCTCCTGATGATGCAAATGATATCAGTAATGATGATTTTATAAACTTTCATCAAAGAAAAGTGATAAAAGAAACATTCCATAGGTTGCTGTTTAAAGTAATAGAAATAAATTACATTTAAGTTCACAATTGGTGCTCCAAGCACAAACCTATCTTTAAGGATTCCCCACATTGTGTCCTCATTGCCAGCTCAAAGTCATGAGTGGTTTTGCAGAAGTACTAGGAGCTATGACAAAAGGGGTCCCCTATTACCCATTTCTGATTTGCAATTTTCTGTCCCTGTTCAAAGACAGGTTCCCATAAAAATATTTGCTAAGCAATAACATATCAATAACATACAATTAAAAGTATCACTTTTATTTTATTTTAAAAGCAATAAACCTCTGCCCTTAGATAGTCCTTATCACTATTGCATGTGACTGCTTCTCATATAACACTGAGCGCTGGCCATCACCACAATACAGACTTTAGTTTTCTAGTGTGAAAGGAAAATGGTGAGAATTACCTTTGAAAAATCCTAAAAAGAAGCTGTATATTTCTTGGGCTCCAATACAGGTCCTAATTACTGTATATAGCTCATTCATTCCCTGTATTTCTGTAAATGTTAAATATTATCTAAAGATTGCCAAATTAATATTTGAAGGATTACTGAGTTTCAAATCACAGTTGTGATATGCTGGAATTATAGAGAAAGCCCAAGGTAAGATTAGAGTACTCCAGTTCTGTATGGGAGAGAAAACTTCCCCTCCTATTACATATGTTTCTGAGCAGTCGAGAGGCTCGTCTAAACTCCCACTGAGTCTTAGTAGCATAATGGATTGGGGCAGGGGGAGCTTTAACTTCCTTTGTCCTCTCCCACCCAGAACTTCCTATGTTCTGTTGGGGTTTTGGAGATCATGATTTCCTGGTCTTTTAAATATCCAGCATCAGAAATTGGCATGCATGTAAGAAGAGAGGAGGGGGTTCCCAGGTTCCTGGAGTACTATCACAGAAGCAATAGGATTACACCCTTAACTAGTTTTATTTTGAGGCAACCATATCTTCTGCAGCTTGAACCAGACTCCTATATGTACTAGGACAATATGTTCTGAACAGGTTTTCAACAAGTGTGTTGCTTCCAACGGTCACATTCTTTTTCTCTTTCTGGTTCATGAAGTTCCATAAGTGCACAGCATAGGAATGATTGAACTCTGGCTTTGAGGTCCATACTTCATAGTACTTTGTCCATGCCTCATAAGGGATGGGATAGAACCGTTGAGGGTGCAAAAAGGAAATGTTGGAACATATATGGTCTTCCACCTTCTCAAAATCTGTGAGATTGCATAGCTTCTTTAGTATTCTCGTAACTAAGTCAGGTCCCTGATTTCCCCAGATGTCTCCATTGTAATTTTGAACAAAATCTTTCATGCAATCCCAGAGGAACCAATGATGATGTTGAAAACCAAAGACTCCATTGCTGGAGAATTGGGAAGACTGAGCTGCCAAAAAGTTAGCCACTGGGATAGGTTTGATGGAAATAACATCTGTGTCCATATAAATTCCACCATATTTCCACACTACTGCAAGTCTGATTGCATCAGAAATAATGTAGGGCCAGTACTTCTCCTTTGTTGTATTGACCTGAAAATTTCAAAATTGATACATAAGCAAGGAAAAACAACTAGTTACTAAGATAAACCTTCCTTTCAGTATATGCAATGCTTCTGGTATTTGCAGTGAGGAAGCCTTATCCCTATAAAACAGCTTGCATAACACATTCCAGATTCAAGTTCTGGATGTGGTAGGCTAAAAGGTATATATGAGCTTAATGCCTGAGATCCTGAACTAATCAAGATGTTGCATGTTATATATATGTTGGTTTGTGCTAACCAAAATATGTTTTTTTAAAAAAATTATAAATAAAATACTTATTTTCCAAAGGTTCCATTCATTTTAGTTATATTGATTATTTGTAAATAAATTATTTAAAATAGAGATTTTTTTCCAGAAATGCTTAAATGCTTACTTCACTTAAAACACCCCATCATCATCATCCTCTTCCTCATTAATTTACAATAAAAAAAATATAGATACAATTTACTTAATGACAATATGAAGAAAACAATAAAAATAAAATTACAAATTAGAATTAATCAAACTGTGTGAAATATAATGGAGATTATTCTAGCACCTGTAACAGAAATGGCAAGCCAACAGAATATTTATGTTATGGATGAGAAACCTGTAATCCTACAGATACTGATGAACTTTATCTCCTTCTAGCTATAATGATGCTAGATGCTGGAAGTTATAATTCAAAAACCGGATGGCCAGTTTGCCTGTTATGTTTGCCTGTCTGTTATGTAAGATATGATTAATAATACAAGTCTGAAAAGCTTAATTGTAAAAAAAGAAATGTGTTTGAAACATTTTCTAAGGAGTTTGGCAATCAGTCCACTTGCTATTTCAAACTGAATTAGAGGAGCCATGTGATATTTCAAGTCAAATTAGAGGAGCTGATGTTAACCTTTCCAAAATTATTTGGAAATTAAGACATTATTAGAGATTGCAACTAATAGCTAAGTTATAAAGGTCTCTGAACTTCAATTTCTTAACAATACTCCATTTAAGTTATATGCTGTAATACTTATAGTTCCTTCACATCTTTTGTTAACCTCTCTAAAATAAGATACTTGATTTTAGTTCTTATTCAATTTTCCCTTCCTTTGATACTCACTGTTTTGAGGATGATTTTATTACTTCTCAGAATTCTATTCATTCTTAACAGAGTTTATATTATTGTCGCTCATTTGAATATCATAGAATTACTTTCAATGCAGCATTTACTAGCTAACCAGATATTCTCTATTTCCATTATTATCAAGGCTACCATTTTCTGTAGATGTAGATGAGCAAAGTCTAATATTGGCTTTACATACTGATTTTGCAGAAAAATAGCTAACTAAAAATAGTTAATTAAAGATGTCACAATAAATACATTATATATGTCACAAAAGTGAATCTTTAAATGAAAGTGAAGTGAATTTATATTTCTGTATTTTCTTAATACCCTCTAAAAGATATAAACAACAAAATATATTGTGATCAGAATATAAATACTGCTGCAACTTGTTCAGAATGCAACAGTCTGACTAATTTATAGAAGGCAATATTTTACATTGGGTGTAAACAATACCAAAATAAAAATGGGTTCAGCAAAAGTGCAGACTTCTTAACGAAAAAAAATGTTCATATTGTTCCTCTAGGTACAACATAATATTTAAAAAGTATGTAAGCACATGTAAAATATCTCAAATCCAAGTTTTTATCTCTAGTTCAATGAGTCAGAAATTAGATGATGCTTAAGCCCTTTTCTGAAGAACCTGCAGAGCTGCTGCTGTATAGATTAATACAGTAGCCTGACCTGGTAAACAATTGTGTGTTTTGTTCTTAGAGAATAATTTCTCAAAGAATAGACAGCCAATGGAGTTATTCCCTGATACGTTGTATTAATTATACAGTATGCATTTGACTTCTTAACTTTATTTCTTTACTCTTAATCAGAGCAGTGAAGATCAGGTAAAATACTTCCTTCTAACTTTTATGTTTGGGAAAGATTTCTGAACCAGGACTGATTTTTTTTAGGAGCAGTCTCATGGTCATTCCTGGAAGTGCTATAGGTGAGACAGAGTCTTAGTGAATAGCCCTATTATACTGTGAGTACAAGGTACATTTAATTTTAAAGAAAAGAGGACAGAAGATTTCCTGTAGCATGTCATACAGTAAATTGTAAGAAATAGTCTTGTTGCCATGGTCTGCATTAGAGGGGAAACTCCCAAATGGATTGTTTATACTCCCTCCCATTTCTATTCTGGTGAGTACTTAAGATGGCTAACAAAATTTATAACATAGAATATAAAGAATGAAAGACACAGAGTAAAATTAAGATTCCAGTAAGTAGTAAAATCATGTAACAGTTAAAAACCTGGAAAGAGATGTCAACAGATTCCCTAAATACTGAGTGAATGGGGCTGGAGTCAAATGCAACTTTCAAGGGAGAGTGTTTCTACTGATAAATGCAAAAGCAATACAGATTCAACAGAACAGATCTATTGGAATTAATGTTGCCTTTTTCTCTTGCTATTCAGAAAAACACTCCCATTTCCCATCTCACCTGAAGAAACCATGGCAATAGAGGTGTGTCCTGGAATAATATGTCCATCTGAAGAGGGAAAAGGAAAACATTCTTCATAGTTGGTAAGAAGAAAAGTGAGGGATAAGAAGATTTGATATCTGGCAATGTGTTATTGTTCAGTCCTTTCATAAAGAAAATGATGGGCTTGTCTGGATAAACTCTGGCAGCAGATTCCACAGAACATAAAACAAGTGGAGAAGGTTGCAGACGATCAGTTGTCTCCAGAAAGATGATACTTTTGCCCTGGGATACGACATCTTTGGGCCTCAGGAAATGTCTGGAAATTGGTTTGCAGAAAAAGAAGCAATCTGCTTCTTGGGACAGTTCATAAACTATTCCAAATGCAAATAGAAAGGTGATGCACAAGCACATCTGGATTTCTTTCATCATGTTGATTGCTTCTTAGGCTTTTGATATGATTGAAAACAACATATATTAGTCATGTATTTTCTACTCCTACCACAACTACTGCGCACACACACACACAAACCCACATTCCTGCTGCTACTCAAATTCTTCAGGTGTAAGTAATACTTTTACTCTTCTCCTAGGCAGAAAGCTATAACCCTTTACAGGAGCTACCCAGTGATATAAGAATCCATGTTATGAACAGTTTTGAATAGAACCAAGCTGATCTCTTCTCCAACGACATTTCCCTGAGAAAAAGTCTGATTATTCCTTTTCTGGGCTCTCTAGAAATGGGGGACAACCACATACTCTCCACCACAAAATGCATTAAGAAATATGTGCTGGAAGCTGCTAACCAGCCCACCAACCTGCCGTCCTTTCAGAAGCAATGTTATCATAACAAGCATAACAATACCTTAATGGTAGAAGAACCAGCAACATCACGTACCTAATTATATCTATTTAGGGGGAAAAGTCTAATTTTTTTTTCACTTGGGCTTATTTCCAGGTAAATATGTACTGCACTGCAGCCTGAATCTTGGGAGTATTCCTTTATTCTCGACATCAACACTCTATATTTTCCACCCATGCCAAAATGCGTGAAAAATGAATAAAATCCAGAAATAATTCTGTACATTTGAGAGAGAGAGGGGAATAGAGATGTTCCAGAGTGCAGGAGCTTTATATACCACATGCAGAAATAAAATTAAAATCTCATTCTTTACCAGAAAAATACTTTACTAGGGAGATTTCTTCCCCTGAGCCACCTTGTGGCCATTTTGGCATTTTTCTTATAATTGCTGTAGATACAACTATTGCTGCCGAAGATATTGTCTTTCCGTTAACTATCAAAAGATATTTTTAAATCCGTTCTCTGAACAGATCTCCTTTGTCAATAGATCCCATATCAGACTACAACTCAGTTGGAGCTGTGCTGCTTATGAGTTTCTCTGTGGTGATATGGAAGGAGATTTGAACAGATGAGGATGACTGAGCTGTTCTAGTGGAGCCACACAGGAGATGGATGATAGTTCCATGAAGGTTCTTCATGAAGACCCAAGGATCTTCTTACTGAGGAAATCCTGTTTTGGGGGGAAAAAATGAGCATCCCAACTTTCCAAACAGTAACATAGATTTGACAGATTACCTGAATTTTGTGGCTATATTCTGGTGATTTCAGTAGATGCCTGCAATGTTTTAAGTCAGCTATTTCAGCAGGAGACTCCAGGAAGATGCAGCAGCTAGGTATCCTTTCAGCATCCTGAGTATTCATGTTGTTGCTTAACATTAGCTTCTGTCTGACTGATAGAAATTAAAAATCTGTATCCTCTGACTGCTGTATCCTCTGGCCTTGGAGCATCAACCTGTTTTGAATAGACAATTCTGTCTTTCCCACAGCTTTCATATTTTACATTAGGAAGATGGCCATGAGAGGAGCTGGAAGTTTTCTTCCAAATCTCTTTAGGAATATATATTAAAGAAAATACTTGCCCTTGCAAGTCTTTCCTGAGAAAAATGCTAGTTTCAGTGCTGGCTGCTTAATAAATGCTACCCAACTGTCTTTCTGTTTGCCTTTTGAAATGAGAACCTCCACTTGCAATCCTTTAGTGAAAGGCATTGGAGTCATCTCAAGACTGCACTTTTGCAAAAAGGCTGCAAACACTTAAGTGAAATGAATAATTAAATATTTTAGCAAGCATGTTCTTGTTTACCATCATAGCTTAGCTCTGGGAAAGGTGAGGAATGTATTATAAACATCCCTGAGGGCCAACTTCACAGATTAATCATCTGTCTGTTTTATCCACAACTGAAGGAACTGAAAAGAAAATCTCATTGTCCAATGTATAAATATCCTGTACATGGGTTTGCTTGTTTATTTAAACCAGGTTAGGGTTTGTAAATATAATGTCTGAATTTCCTAATTCTTCTGAATGGTCAAATGCAAAAGCAAAGAACATAATTTTGTACACGAAGACACGGGAAGACAAGCAAGTTACTGTTGGATGGGATCTCACTGGAGAAACAGAAACCAATACTGGCATGTACGGAACTGAAAATAGTGAAATCAGGAAAGTGAGATCTCCCTTAATGTTCTAATTAGTCATATAGTATACTTTATATGAATAGTTGCAATCTGCAAGTATCTTCCATATAAAGAGACATGTAAGTAATCAAGTATATGTCTAGAAGTTATTACCATGGGTCCTGGCATTATCGTACGCTTCTCTTTCTTTGAGTGATTGAAATCTCCAGGGGTAGTACTGGGTGACTTAGTTTCTTCCCAAACAGGAGGAGAATATATAGTAACAGGGGAGGTTCTTGTAGATCAGGGTTCCTCAACCTTGGCAACTTGAAGATGTGTGGACTTGCTGGCTGGGGAATTCTGGGAGTTGAAGTCCACACATCTTCAAGTCACCAGGGTTGAGGAACCCTTTGTAGATCATCACTAACCTACTCCAGTTTAGTCCAGAAATTCAGAAACAAATAGCTGTTTCCTGATAGAAATCTTCAGTGAGAAAGAATTTATAATACTACATAGCTGGCTTTTTTGTCAAACCGCTTTTACCATCAATAAGTTTTCTCTCACTTTCAGCTAAAACTGATCATCCTATAATCAAATCACTCAAATACTTTTTCTGGGGTGACAGAGAATTCAGTCTTTGCTTTCTTTATCTGGCAGCTCTTTAGGCATTTGAAGGACTTTATCATATTTCTCTTCCCTCTCTCTCATTATACTTACTTACTTACTTATTTATTTATTTATTAAATTTGGAAGGTTGCCTGACTCTCAAATGATTCTCGGCAGCTTATGCAATTAAAAGAAAGAAAACAAACAAAAAGGAAAACAACATATGCCTTTGAAGTAAATACACATTCCCTTACCAAAAATCCACCAGGGGTTCAACAAACAACCAAATCCCACCCATGTGCTTAAAGACCTATGGAACTTTTATAGGGTGGGAGCCATACAAATCTCTGGGGGATGCTGTTCCAGAAGGCAGGTGCTTTGACAAAGATGGCATGCTTCTTGGGGCACTACCAGGTAACATTTTTTAATAAAAGGGACCTGTAGTGTCCCCACTCTGCCTGATTTCATTAAACAGGCAGAAACCACTGGAGGCAGGTGGTCCCTGAGACTCTATGCCATGAAAGTCTTTATAGGTGACAACCAGCACCTTGAACTGCACCTGGAAGCAAATTGGCAACCAGTGCAGTTCTTGGAGCACTGATGACGTGGGTGTATCAAGGTGCACCCATCACTGCCTGCACTGCTGCATTTTGTACCAGCTGTAGCTTCCAAGTGGTCTTCAAGGGCAACCCCATATATAGTACATTTCAATAGTCCAATTGTAGGTGACTATGGTATGAGTTACTGTCTGGATATCTATCTGGTGTCTATCTTGTTGGATTAGAAGACCTCCAAGATCCCTTCCAACCTTATCATTCTATGGCATGTTCGCTTAACTTAGAATTGCAAAGTGAAAACAAGGTTTTGACATTTGCTTACTCTATAATGTGTCTCCCCTGTACCTACCCACAATGAATCCAGGCAGGTGTGCTTATATTAATTACATTGATTCCAGCTCATTAAAATGATAAAAGAGAAACAGAGAAAAGGGGGAAAACAGATAAGCTAAAGTAGGAAGATAGTAAAATCCTTATTAAACACAAGATGGC